>NC_069699.1:6969696-7272727 GCF_023699985.2 Odocoileus virginianus
AATGTATTACAGGCTCCTGGACATGCACCTGAGATGTATTACAGGCTCCTGGAGAGTTGCTTCATCTGAGGATGTGATTATGAGTACCTAAAAATTGAAAGAGCCACTTTGAAAGGAGACACATTTTCCCCTTTAAGTTAAGCTGAGGACCGAACCTCTCTCATATTTCTTGGGCTCTGGCCTCCATGGTAAAAATATCTCTGATACTCTTGATGATACTTACCAACCATTAGTGGGAGCCAAGAATATTGTGGAGGAAGTTGATATCATCTTAACAAACACTATCTTGAATGAATTCTTGAATCTCTCTGAACTCATGTTCCCCATTTCCAAACAATGGAGACCGAAATAACTGCTTTGACTTCAGTATCACACTAAAGCCCCACAGAAATGAGAACAGTGCACGTGTGTGCCATAATTTACAGTTTACAAGGGCTTTGCAATACCTGGGGAGGCTGAAGCTGATCACTTCCCTTCTTATTTTTAGGACCATTCAGAAGCTAGACATGAGATGCGTTCACAGCCTTTCATTTAGCCAGGCAGTACGTATGAGCACTAAATTGTGTGTGTTCCCTTACAGAAGGACGTGCCACCTGTTACTGTAGCCGTGGGCTGAACTCCCAGTGTGGCCAGAGACCAGAGACTGCCTGACTCATCGGAAGAGCAAAACTGCTAGTACGTAAGAGATAAGGTTTTGGTTGCTATTTCAAAGTTTTCTATAGTGTAGTAAGATCTTGTTCATTTTAGGGGATGGAGTAGCTACTTATCTTTGTCATAAAAGTGGTAATATGCTCATGGTAAACAAATTTATAATACTGATGAAGTGAGTAATGTGAAAATTAAAAATCCTTTCCTTGACCCCTATCTTACTCTCCAGGGAAAGTTACTGTTAATGGGTTCATGTATATCCCACTAGATATTGTATATTGTAATAGGGATGAACAGCTATTCACACTCTTCTGCACCTTTCCCTCCCCCCTTAAATATATATATATATTTATATATATATATATGTGATTGTATGTACATGCATGTACAGACTCTACTTTATATTTTAATGACTATATATCTTACCACATATATATCATGTAATGTATTCAACTACTTTCCTGTTGAGGTACAGTATGTTTTTTAAAAGTTTTATTTATTGATTTATTGGCCATACAGTGCAGCATGCAGAATCTTAGTTCCTTGATCAGGGATCGAACCTGTGCCCCCAGGAGCGGAAGCATGGAATCTTAACCACTGGATCAGCAGGGAAATCCCTTTAATTTTTTTTACTTGTTACTAAATCTGTAAATACCCTTGAACACATAATTGACATTATTTTGTAAGTTGAGTAGAAACCATACTTTCTTTTGCTGCCAATTTTTTGTTTAGAAATGTTTAAAGCTACAGTAAAGTTGAAAGAAAAGCATAATTTCCAGATTCCCTTTACCTAAAGTACCAAAGGTAAATACTTTACCATTTTTGCTTTCTCTTTTTCTCTCTAACTATGTGTTGGTATTTATACATCCTGCAGAACTGTTTGAATGTAAGTTTAACACATTATGTCATGTCACTGCTAAGTACTTCACCATGGCCTAAGAACTAGGCTGCTCTCCTATATAACCATAATGCCATAGATGTATCAAGAAATTCAACATGAAATTGTCAATATGATAATATTACCTAGTGTATGGCTCATATTCAGATTTTCTCATTATTTTAAAAAATGTTCTTTATAGCAATTATTATTGCTCTTCACATCAGATCCAGGCATTGCATTCAATTGGCATGTTTCTTAGTCTGTGTGTGGCAGTCACTCAGTCATGTCTGACTCTTTGCAACCCCATGGACTGTAGCCTGCCAGGCTCCTCTGTCCAGAATTCTCCAGGCGAGAATGCTGGAGAGCGTAGTCTTTCCCTTCCCCAGGGGCTCTTCCTGACCCAGAGATCCAGCCCAGGCCTCCTGCACTGCAGGCAGATTCTTTACCATCTGAGCCACCAGGGAAGTCTCCTTCAATCTAGGATGGTTCTCTGGATATTTCATGTTGTTGCTATCGTGACCATAACCTGCTTGAAATGTTTAGGCCAGTTATTTATAGAACATCCCACCGTCTGGACTTTGCTCTTTTTGTCCCCTCAGGGTTAGATTCAAGTTAAAAGTTTCTTGCAAGAATATTGCATAGAAGATGTTGCTACTTCTCATTGCATCCCAGCAGAAGGCAATGGGATTTCAGGTTCTGGAGTTATTGAGGATGACTCACTGCAGATGGTTTTCCCAGCTCACTCCATCATAGTTCGTGCCCTTTGTAACTGATGAGCCATCTGTGATGGTTTGAGATGTGTGGCTCTCTTACTCCTGTACAACCTTGATTCATTTGTTTCCTGTTGACGACCACTCCCAGAATTAATCATCCTGTTCCAGTGACAAAACAGTGACTTAATCCTTCCGTCATAACTCTTTCGGTGCCACTCATGGATACTTATGTTGTAATTCATTCACATGCTCAAGTGGTACTAATTTTGCCAGTGGAAGCATTACCTTTCTTTTAAAAATTTATTTATTTTTGGTTTCACTGGGTTGTTTTTTTTGTTTTGTTTTGTTTTTTGGTTTTTTTTTTTTGCTTCATGAGGGCTCTCTCTAGTTGCACTGAGCAGGAGCAGTGCAGTGGCTTCTCCCATTGCGAAGCACAGGCTCTAGGGCACGTAGGCTTCAGTAGTTGAAGCTCGTGGGCTCAGTAGTTGCAGCTCATGGGCTTTTAGGTGCTTGGTGGCATGTGGAATTTTTCCAGACCAGGGATCGAACC
Organism: Odocoileus virginianus; assembly: GCF_023699985.2. Taxonomy (NCBI): domain Eukaryota; kingdom Metazoa; phylum Chordata; class Mammalia; order Artiodactyla; family Cervidae; genus Odocoileus; species Odocoileus virginianus. Next base: position 6,972,488 of record NC_069699.1, read on the forward strand.
TGTGTCCCCACATTGGCAGGTGGATTCTTATCCACTAGACCACTAGGTAAGTCCTGGAAGCACTGTCTCTTGTTTCCTACGTCCTGGCTATTTTTCCTTGCCATCTAGCACAAGCTGTCCCGGGATTACCTTGCCGTTTCCTGGTTCTAAACCTGAAACCTCTGGCTGCTCCACAGGGTCCTGGATCTCTTTACATGGGAATCATTTTTTGGAATCAGTATCTGACTGCTTTTGGTATGCTCATTGTCACTGTAGTATTCTTGTTTCTAGGCCCCTGATTCAGCAAATTGTAGCCCGTAGGCTATATCCTGCCTATGGCCTATTTTTGTGTAGCCTGTGAGCTAAGAATGATTTTAACATTCTTAAAGGGCTGCAAAAGCAAAACAAAATGTAACAAAAACAAGCAAACATACAAAGAAATTTTTTTTAAAAAGAAGAGTGTGCAGCAGAGATCATATATTGCCCTTGAAGCCTAAAGAATTCATTAAGTGTCTATAAAAAAAAAGTTTTCCAATCAATGTTTCTCAGCATATAGAGCTAAGGAAATATATTTTGAAAGTAATATTGAGTATACTGTTACCACCAATTCAATTTCAGTACCATATGTTTTTCGTGACTTTCCCCCATTATGCGTTTGTAACTCCCGTTTTGCAAGGAAAACCAGTTTTCCAACAAATATTATATATTTACTCATTTGTTCTTTCCTGTAATACATACCAAGCAATTTCAAAAATACATAAATACTGTAGACAGGGTACTGAGTTCAAAAGTTATTCAATTAATTCCTTTTCCCCTGTAGTTATTAGATCAATGTGACATATGCTAGCTTCCTTTGTTTTTGTTTGTATTTGCTGTCTCAATAAAGTGAGTCCCACTGATTTTTTTGGTTTCCCAGTTTTTCATGCTGTACTTCAGTCTATTTGTGTGAAATAAATAGACTAATAATAGTCTAAAAAAATGTATTTATCTTCATTAAAAAAAAGCCTTATTGCTAAAAGATGCTACCCATCTTCCGAGCCTTCAGGGAGTCATCATCGTTTTGCTGGTGGAGGGTCTTGTTGAATCTGGATGGCTGCTGACTGAGCAGGGCAGTGGTTGCTGAAGTTTCAGGTGGCTGTCTTATTCTTCAAATAGGATAGCAATAACATTTGCTCCATTGATTGACTCTTCCTTTCATGAACAATTTCTCTAGAGCATGCAATGCTATTTTGATAACATTTTACTCACAGTAGAACTTCTTTCAAATTGGAGTCAACTTTCTCAAACCCTAACTCAGCTTTATCAACTAAGTTTACATAATATTCTAATCCTCTGTTGTCATTTCAGCAAGCTTCACAGCAGCCTCACCATCTTGAATTTACATTTCAAGGAACCACTTGCATTTGTTCATCTGTAAGAAGCCATGCCTCATCTGTTCAAGTTTTATCTTGAGATTGCAACAATTCAGTCACATCTTCAGGCTCTACTTCTAATTCTAGTTCTCTTGCTATTTCCACCACATCTGCCGTTACTTCCCCCACTGAAGTCTTGAAACCCGTCAAAGTCATCTATGAGGGTTCTCCTAAACTCCTGTTAATGATGATATTTTGACCTCTGCCTGTGAATCACACATGTTCTTAATGGCGTCTAGAATGATGAATGCTTTCCAGAAGGTTTTTAGTTGACTTTGCTCAGACCCTTTACAGAAATCGCTATCTATGACAGCTATATCTTCATGGAATGTATTTCTTAAGTAACAACTCTTGAGTGTCAAAATGACTCCTTGATTCATGGGCTGCAGAATGGATATTATATTAGCAATCTCTTTGTATATCTCCATCAGAAGTCTTGGGTGACCAGATACATTGTCAATATGCAGTCATATTTTGAACAGCTATAGGGGAAGGGGTGAGATGGAGGAATGGCTTGGTCAGTAGAGCAGCTGGAACACATACAATTCATAGATTAAGTTCACTGTTTTACATAGGCGTGGTTCACCTAACCTTCAAACAATTATAATAGTGTCATCAAAAATCACTGATCACAGATCACCATAACCAACATAGAAATAATGAAAAAGCTTGAAATATTGCAAGAATTACCAAAATGTGACATAGAGACTCCACATTTAAAAAAATGCTGTTAGAAAATGGTGCAAATAGACTTGCTGGACACAGGGTTGCTACAGATCTTCTTTTGTAAAAAATGCACTATCTACATGGTATGTTAAAATAAAGTGTGATAACATGTATGCCTGTATTATTTCTCACTGTGGAGGTGAAACTTTAAGGTACATTTCCAGAAGTGGGATAACTTAAAAACTAAGTAATGAATATGTACTTTGGGCAAACATTGCAAATTCTCACCTCCATGGGTTTTTTTCCCATTTCTTACTGCATCAGCAATCTATGAATATGCCTTTCCCAACAGACTCATCAACAGATTGAGTTGTGCTAGTCAATCTTTTGAAGTTTTGCCAATTTGGTAGGTGAAAAATGATATCTCAGTTTAGTTTTAATTTGCGTTTCTTTTAATTATAAGTTGTACAAATTTTCGTATGCTAAAGGACAATTTATCTCTTTTTCATATCTCTGTGTCTTACTCATTTTTTAAAATCAGCTTTTAGGTAAAAGACCTTAGTTCTTAATTAATAGTACCTATAAGAGGAATCTTAATTGAATCTGGCTCCATGCACTAAAGTAAATAAAAGTTTTAATTTCTCTTGGGCACTGTGACTCAGATGAAGAACAAATGTTTCTCCTAAAATAAACAAATAGTTCCTCCAACAGATAGAGCTTTGACCTTGAGTCCTTCTTTTAAGGCTCTTGCACAAGCAAATAAAAGATAATGCAGTTGACAATGATCATGAATTGAGTGCACAGGTGCTGACTGGAGGATTTATGACAATCTAGAATGAGAAAATATGGATCACCTCATGAAATGCAGAAAGTGAGAGAATAGAAGTTACCTTTAAGGAACATTGAAGACTCATCACAGGTCCCTTGTAGACTAGAGCCAAAGCCGCCAACTTCCTTGATGTTTGGCAATTTCCCAGTCCTATCAGAGATGCCAAAAGACCAGAGGCAAATGGCTATAATTCATTCTATAAAGGCCTTCCCTTCATTTCACAATGCAGTGGAGGAAAAACACTTATCAGGCAAAGAATTCAAATCTAGGTGATAATAAGAAGACCTACAAGTCAAGAAATGAAATGAATTGAAGACCTACAAGGCTTCAGCAATATGTGAACCATGAACTTCCAGATGTTCAAGCTGGTTTTAGAAAAGGCAGAGGAACCAGAGACCAAATTGCCAGCATCCACTGAATCATTGAAAAAGCAAGAGGGTTCCAGAAAAACATCTATTTCTGCTTTATTGACTATGCCAAAGCCTTTGACTGTGTGGATCACAATAAATTGTGGAAAATTCTGAAAGAGATGGGAATACCAGACCACCTCCTCTGCCTCTTGAGAAACCTGTATGCAGGTCAGGAAGCAACAGTTAGAACTGGACATGGATCAACAGACTGGTTCCAAATAGGAAAAGGAATACGTCAAGGCTGTATATTGTCACCCTGCTTATTTAACTTATATGCAGAGTACATCATGAGAAATTCTGGGTTGGAGGAAGCACAAGCAGGAATCAAGACTGCTGGGAGAAATATCAATAACCTCAGATATGCAGATGACACCATCCTTATGGCAGAAAGTGAAGAACTAAAGAGCCTCTTGATGAAAGTGAAAGAGGAGAGTGAAAAAGTTGGCTTAAAGCTCAACATTCAGAAAACTAAGATCATGGCATCTGGTCCCATCACTTCATGGGAAATAGATGGATAAACAGTGGAAACAGTGTCTGACTTTATTTTTCTGGGCTCCAAAATCACTGCAGATGGTGATTGCAGCCATGAAATTAAAAGACGCTTGCTCCTTGGAAGGAAAGTTATGACCAACCTAGATAGCATATTAAAAAGCAGAGACGTTACTTTGCCGACAGAGGTCCGTCTAGTCAAGGCTATGGTTTTTCCACTGGTCATGTATGGATGTGATTTGGACTATAAAGAAAGCTGAGCACAGAAGAACTGATGCTTTTTTTTCCCCAATTATTTTTGTTAGTTGGAGGCTAATTACTTTACAATATTGTAGTGGCTCTTGCCACACATTGACATGAAACAGTCATGGATCTACACATGTTCCCCATCCTGAGAATTGATGATTTTGAACTGTGGTGCTGGAGAAGACTCTTGAGAGTCCCTTGGACTGCAAGGAGATCCAACCTGTGCATCCTAGAGGAGATTAGTCCTAGGTGTTCATTGGAGGGACTGATGTTGAAGCTGAAACTCCAATACTTTGGCCACCTCATGCAAAGAGTTGATTCATTTGAAAAGACCCTGATGCTGGGAAAGATTGAGGGCAGGAGGAAAAGGGGACGACAGAGGATGAGATGGCTGGATGGCATCACCGACTCGATGGAGAGTTGGTGATGGACAGGGAGGCCTGGTGTGCTGCATTTCATAGGGTTGCAAAGAGTTGGACACGACTGAGTGACTGAGCTGAACTGACAAGCCATGATGAAACAGACAAAAAAAATACAGTTAAAAAAATGGGAAAAAATCATAAGCTAACATTTCAACAGGATGGCTCCCAGGTCCCTGAGAGAGACATTTCGTTTTGGCTTTGTAAAATGAGAAGAGGCTGGGGGAAGAGATTCCATCTCAAAGAAATAGAAATTCTCTCAGAAAATGGAGGTAACGACCCTATAGTTAAGAAGAAACCTATAAAGATTGTCAAATTGAGACAAAGTTAAAGTCAACTTGGTCAGACATCAGAAAAATGAAAAACTAAAACCATAGTGAGATTTAACTACCATGCCACTAGAAGGGTTAGCATTTTTATTTTTTAAAGAGAAAAGTAGAGGAAGCATCGTTTTGTTGGGAACATGAAGCAACTGGAATGTCCCTAAACTGTTGGTCAGAGTGTAGCACTTCAGGAAAGTGCTTGGATATATCTACTAAAGCTGAATATGCACATGTACCAAACCCAGCAATTCCGCTCCTAGGTATACATTCAAGAAACACATCATGTATGTGTGTACACAGAACATCATGTAATATGTTCATAGTGAGTTTATTCATAGTAGTTGTTTACTTGAAAAACAATCCACATATTAGTAGGAAAATGGAAAAACTGATGGTATTATAGTCCTATAATAGAGTAATGTAAGTGGATGAACACAAACATAATACCAAATGAAAAAGAGCAAAACATGGATAAGTATATACCATACGGTTGCATCCATATTAAGTTCATAAACATTTGGAACTAATATATAGCCATAGAAGTTGGGATTGTGGTTTGCTTTAATGAAGATAAAGCGTATTTAAAAGCAGAGACATTACCAACAAAGGTCCGTCTAGTCTAAGCTATGGTTTTTCCAGTAGTCATATATGGATGTGAGAGTTGAACCATAAAGAAAGCTGAGCACTGAAGAACTGATGCTTTTGAACTGTGGTGTTGGAGAAGACTCTAGAGAGTCCCTTGTGCAGCAAGGAGAGCAAACCTATCTATCCTAAAGGAAATCAGTCCTGAATATTCATTGGAAGGACTGATGCTGAGGCTGAAACTCCAATTCTTTGGCTACCTGATGCAAAGAACTGACTCATTGGGAAAGACCCCAATGCTGGGAAAGATTGAGGGGAGGGGGAGAAGGGGATGACAGAGGATGAGATGGTTGGATGGCATCACTGACTCGATGGACATGAGTTTGAGCAAGCTCCGAGAGTTGGTGATGGACAGGGAAGCCTGGCGTGCTGCAGTCCATGGAATTGCAAGGAGTCGGACACAACTGAGCAACTGAACTCAACTCAACTTAATGAAGATGGTGAGTCATGATGGGAGTGAGCCTGAGGGAGGGCTTCGGGTATTTTCCAATATCCTCTCCTTGATCTGACTGGTATTTATAACTGATATAATTGGTTACCATTTGTGAAAATGTACCCTTAGGACTTGTCCATTTTTCTGTATGTGTGTGACAGCACAAAAATGAACTTGCTGAGTCTAAGAATTCTTATTCCTACATTGGAAAAAAAAAATTCACATGGCCTAAAAGTTAACTGTTGTTAACTCAGGACAATCTAGACCTAGATTTTAAGTGAAAAACAGCCAAAGACTGTCAGCTCATTTTTATCACAAGCAGGCAGGCTACTTGTGCATAAAAAAAAGTTCAGTTCTTGAGTAATCATCACCTTAACTTGTTTTACAAACGTGAAGCCATCACTCCACCAGGGAAGGTGATGATAACTGTCACTTTTGTTGTTACTGTTGTTTTATTGTAGGCATTCTAAAATTAGAGGCAAATAACTTCTGGAGCTTGGAGTTTATTGCATTTTCTCACTTCGCTTATTTTAAGCTATAACATTACAGTGGAAATAGAGCACTTCCTAGTTTTCCTTTCATATGCTCCCAGTAAAACAACACTGGAATCCCCCATCCCCCCCACCTTTTTTTCTGTTACTATCTTTAGAGAAAGAACATTGGCTCACATTAGAAAAGTATGGTTCAAATTCCACATCTTTAACTTTGTTACATGTGCTTTGTAAGTAATAATAACATTTTGACTAATGGTTTCCTTACTAATATGTAGATAAAACAATCTCTTTTCAAGATTAAAAATAATATTGGTTTAATCTTCCTGGCTATGACTCCATTTATACCTTAGAATTAATGGTGTAGTTTGGGATGGCGAGAAGGGATGGGGATTAAATATTTGTCTTTTAAAGGCAAGCTGTCAATTCCTGGTTGTCTTTTTTTATGTGTGCCTTTCCAATACCCCGGTTAGTACTTACAATCCAAATGAAAATGCATTCCCATGGATTGAAGGAGGCAGTCCCAACTAGATCATCATCTTCCTCCAGTTTTCCACTCTTTGATTAAATTTTATGTGGAGGACATTATTTCACATTTGATGAATATTTAGGAGGTTAACTAACACGTATTTATGGTACCTTAATCACCCAAGTTAAATTCTGCTAATAATGTGTGTGTACAAACTTACCAGTAACCCAATTATAATCCTATCATTTGTTCGTTTCATTCAACACGCATGCCTAAAGCTAGATACTGTGGCAGGCACTCAGATGTCTACCACCAACTCCAGAACTTCAGCAGCAGCTTTGAGGAAATGCAGACAAGCAAATTTAAAAAAAAAGGAAGTAAATAAGCCAAAGATTACTTATCAAGGTGGCCTTCAAACTCCCTTCAGCTTGGCTAAACTTTACTGAGGTTTCTTCTTGACCATAACCTCTTTCCCTGTGCTTTAGGTCCTTTGAGATGTAAACCTTCTTCCAATCTCCTCCAGTTTTACAGCCAGGACTGTCTCAATGACCTTTGAAATATAATTAGGAAGATAGGGTCCCTGTTTTCTGGAATCCACGGGAAGGTACAAGTCTAAATGGATAAGTAACAAATGCTTATCTCTTATATAGAGACAACCATAATCTAAAAAGATATATGTACCCCAGTGTTCACTGCAGCACTATTTATAATAGCCAGGACATGCAAGAAACCTAAATGTCCATCAGTGGAGAAATGGATAAAGAAGATATGATACACACAGTGGAATATTACTCAGCCATAAAAATGAAATAATGTCATCTGCAGTGACAAAGATGGACCTCAAGATTGTCATACTGAATGAAATAAGTAAGACAGAGAAAGACAAATATCTTATGATATTGCTTATATATAGAATCTGTAAAACTGATACAAATGAACATATTTACAAAACAGAATTAGAGTCACAGATGTAAAAGACAAACATTATTACCACCAGGGAAAGGGGGAGAGGGGTAAATGGGGAGATTGAGGTGGATACATAAAGAGGTACCCAGCAAGGACCTACTGCATAGCGCAGGGAACAATACTCAGCACTTGGTAATGATAATATGCAGGGATAGAATCCAAAGAGGAGTGGATGTGTGTATGTGAGAACTGATCCACTTTGCTGTGTAGCAGAAACTCACCCGACATTGTAAAGCAACTGTAATAAAATTTAACAGTAATTGAAAAAACGAAAGGAGATGGCCTCATCACCTTGACCAACCTCCCTGCTCAAGTCCTCCAGCACTTTCCCATCGCTGGCTCCAGCTGCTTAGAAACTCTCCTCCCTTTGTTTCAGCAGAGTTGAGTCCAGTCTCTCTCCCCTATTGCATTTGTAGGCCTCTGTTACAGTAGTCTCGCGTGAAACCTTCCTTGCCTGTTTCACCCACATTGGTGCAGTTTTTCTTTGACATGGCTAAAGAGGGTGAACACTTTTACATGAACTTTTAGATACTCTTATTTGTGAAATGTCTGCTTAAGACTTTTTCCTCTTTTTTAATTGTAGCTTTTGCCTTTTTTTTTTTAATGATCCATAGGTATTATTATCACCTGGATCTGCATGCTTTTTTGATATGTGTATTTCTCTCACTGCATTGCAGAGTCACTTTCACATAATCAAGAGACCATATGTATATAGCCTGTGTCTGCACTCTATTTTGTTCTCTTCAACTTGTTGCTTAACCATATGCCAAAGCCATTCAATCTTTTATTTTTCACTGAAGTATATTTATTTACAATGTTGTGTTAGTATTTATTCTTAATTTTTGGAACTGTTGGAGAGGAAGCTATTTTCCTCAGCCCTTCTTCTGGCTGGTCTAAGAACTAAACTGACATGACACAGATTAACAGGAGAAAATCAAACTAAGTTTAATGACATATATACAATGGGAGGCACAGTGGTAAATCATCTGCCAGCCATTGCAGGAGATGCAGGTTTGATCCCTGGGTTGGAAAGATCACCTGGAGAAGGAAATGGCAACCCGCTCCAGTATTCTGAGTGCACACGTGTGCGTGCGCGTGCGCACACACACACACACACACACACACACACACACACACACACACAAAATGGGAGAGACCCAGGAGAACTGAATAACTCACCAAAAAAGAGGATACTGAGATGTTGAGGGTGGGGAAGAGTCTGTTAAGGGAGGTGAATAGGAAAGCACAGAAAATAAAGGTGTGGTTGTTATGCAGATTTAATCATTACCTTCCTGCTTGAGAGTTTCTGGAGGTCTTGTCCTCCTCCTCTTCCCTTGGAGGGAGACCACCTTACAAATGGATTTCCCTTATTAATGTAAGTGTTTCTTACAAAAGAATAGGGGTAACCTACTTGGTTTTCAGAGTTTTCCCTGTGTCTACTTTTTGTAGAAAATAACCAGCTTGAAATATGTTAGTATGCCAGAAAGACACATTTTGAGTTGGTGAATTTCACTTCTCTGCAGAACTTTATAATAAGACATGATGCTTGGTAGTGTGAGTGTTCTCCATTTGTTCTTCCACTCCAAGATTGTCTTGGCTGCTCTTGGTCCTTCGCATTTCCATATACATTTTAGAATCAACTTGTAAATTTATGCAAACACATCCATATGCTGGAATATTGATTGAGATTGCATCAAATCTATAGGCTAATTTGGTGAGTTTTGCATTTTTAAATATTCTTGTTTATGAACATAGCATAGCTCTCCTTTTATTTAAGATTTTTGATTTATCCTAAAGATGTTTTATTTTCTATGTAGAGATACTGCATGCATTTTGGCTGATTGAGTCCTAAGGTAGTTGATGTTTTTGATGTCTTTGAAAATAATATTTTAAGATTTTCATTTTTTTATATATTTACTGCTTTCAATTGAACTGTAGTGGATTTACAATTTTGTGTTAGTATCAGGCGTACAACATAGTGATTCAGCTATGTGTACATGCATATGTACACACACACAAACACACATAATTTATCCCTTTCCCCCTGTTTCCCTTTTGGTAACCATAGATTAGTTCTCTATGTCTATGGGTCCACTTGTATTTTTTAAATAATCTCATTTGTGTCTTGTTTTTTTAAGATGCCACATGTAAGCAGTATCATATGATATTTATCTTTGGCTTACTTCATTTAAGATTTTCATTTTCTTATTGTCTCTTACTGGTAGATAAAAACACACATTTTATATTGACTTTGAAAACAATGACCTTGCTAAATGCACTTCTATATTTCTAAATTTACCTATGTATATTTAAACATGTCCTATGTATATAACCATGTTGGTGAAAGTGAAAGTTTTATTTCTTCCTTTTCAGTTCATCCCCAAACATATGTATATATTATGTAATTATTATATATATGTATATACAATGTGTGTGTGTGTTTTTGCCTTTAGTATTGGCTAGGACCTTCAGTACAATATTGAATAGGAGTCGTTGGAGAGGGCATTTTTGTTTCATTCTGAATCAGAAAGAAATCTCTAGATATTGTACCATTAAGTGTGTTTGCTGTATGTGTGGGCTTTTTGCTGTTGATTTTTTGGCATATAGCTCTTTCATATTAATGAAGTTCCCTCCCTTGCGTCAATAGTCTGCTAAGAGGTCTTCATAAGAACTGATCTAAGGCTTCATTCTCGGTAAGTGCTGGCCCCTCTTCAGTTTGTTTTGCTCTGGTGGCATAGAACATTCAATACTTGGACTGAAACTGGGTGTACAGAAAGACTGGTCCTCTTTACCAAGCCTTGAACTCTATTTTTTAATAACATTCTCAATGTTTTGAGACTATTGAAAACTGTACATACAATTTCATTTAGCTGCAACTATCTTCTGGACATCTTAGAATCATATTCTGTCACCAAGTGGAAATCACTGAAGGACATTTGTAGGGGAAATTCTGAGAAGAATTTTAGGTTTTTATCAACCTGGCACTTTGACTCCCTCAAATCTTAGATGCCTTGTGTGTGAGCGTGTGTGTGTGTGTGTGTGTGTGTGTGTGCGCGCGCGCGCGTGCTCAGTCATGTCCAATTCTGCGGCCCGCTAGGCTCCTCTGTCCATGGGATTTCCCAAGTTAAGAAAACTGGAGTGGGTTGCCTTTTCCTGCTCTGGGGATCTTCCCAACCCAGGGATAGAACCTGTGTCTCTTGTGTCTCCTGCATTGGCAGGCAGATTCTTTACTACTAGTGCCACCTAGGAAGCCCTCTTAGATGCCTTGGTTATTCTTGAATCCGTTCCAGAGTCTTCAAAATTCAGCTCCCCTGTTGCCTCGAGGTTTAGAAGTAAAGGCTACTGTTTTATTTGACTGTTAATTGTATGCTTCTACTATAAATATACCATTGTCTTATATACTGTGAATGGGACGATGAACTGCCCCATTCTCTTAGAAAGAGAGTCGATCTGATGGGGTGTTAGAGACATAATAACATACATTATTACCTGCAGATAGTGTTCCAGTCAGAGATTAGAAGAATCATTCACTCCACTGAGAACCCATGTTGGGACACTTTATTGAAACATTTATGTTTGTTTGCATGCTGGACAGGAATGGGTGCTTAACTTGATGGATGCCATGGGTTAACAACACAGAGACCCCGAGTTCTAATCTGATTCTCACACAGCATATTTGCATTCATGAACACACTGGCCTAGTGGAATCACCTGTTGAGAGTGGGAAGGGACCTGCTAGATCACACTGTTTAGTATTGTCCCTGAAGTCCAGAGAGGGTGCCCAGCTCATGCAGCTGGCAGAATGGAACAAGTCTAGGAGCCAAGGTTCAGCCTTCCTAGATCATATTATCTTAATATTTTAGGTGTGGAGCACAATGCTTTCACAAACATCAAAGGGGAAAAGCATGTTCATATATGGATAAAGTTTCATTTCTTAGGAATATTGATTGATTCAGAATAGAATTGCAAATTTTACCACTTTAAAGCTTGTGTTGGACTGCAAAAGAAACCATAGTAAAAAGTTTCCTCTTATTTAATTAAAAAGTCCAATATATAACTACTTTTTCAGATTCTGATATGGTAAGCACTGTCTCTCTGCAGTCCATTCTCTTTTCCAGTCACTATGATTGATCTATATTAATAGATACATTTTACATTTCAATGAACCACCAACTGGTACACACACATACTTTTAATTTATATGCAGAAACAATATAGTCTATTCCTTTCCTTTTATTCTATTTTATTCAAGAATATGTCAATCAGGATCTGCTACATCGGTCCAGGTTAAGAGCTACCATTTTGAAAAAACATTGATCTACATACTGGCCAGTTATCCTTCCAAATCATCTTACTCAATGTACAGTCAGACTCTTCTAGTACATAAAGCTTTCTATGCTCTGCCCCCATCTCCCAGCTGTACCTGGGCATATATTCCTCCACTCAGAGTGAGCTCTTTCATACAGTTTCCCATACAGCCTCTTCCTGTCATCAGTTCCCACAGAATTTTCAGTATTTGCCTTATGCCACCTTCTTTGAGACACCTTCCATACCTTCCAATCTGATTTTAACTTTTCTCTATGGTTTGCTTATTTTATCATCAGGGAATGTTTACTGATGGTCATTCACCGAGCACATAGTATATGTCAGGAACTGTGTTACTGCATAACTCTATGGTATAAATATTAATATAACTTCTCTGGATTAGATGATAACTGTAGTTTGGAAAAGTGGCATAACTTACATAGGTAATGCTCTTGGTGAGCTGTAGATCAGTGGCTTGAACTCAAGCAAACTGATCCTAGAGTTCTTTTTTTAATAATTGATTTTTAATTGGAGGAAAATTGCTTTTCAATGTTGTGTTGGCTTCTGCCATACAACAGTGTGAATCAGCCATAATTATACATATATAATTGAGCCTCCCTTCCCTCCCCCCAGCCCTAGAATTCTTGATTTTACTGATTTTTTAATATAAGCTAAGCACCAAAGAATTGATGCTTTCTGTACACTCCTTTAATATGTTGTTTACATGGATGTGGGATACATGGCCCAGATGACATTAGAACCACATGATGTTGCCTTTCCCTCCTGACTTGTGCCCTGGAGACTTAGTGTAGGATGCTCACTGGACCTGTGGCTTATAAAGCAGGGCTGGTTCCATCGCTGGGTGTTCTCTTGGTATTTGTCACTGAAGCCTTTGACTGCCGTAACTCAGCTCAGTCAAGGATTGGTAATTCCTTAAATGAGCTCATCACTGCAGCAATCTCAAGGGTTGCAGAGTCCTAGGATCTTGACTGTATCCTCCACTTTGCTCCAGGCTCACCTCTGTTGTCTGGTCATCTCACCCTCATCACAGAGGAAGGTGACTTGCTGCCACACTACTGTCCACTCTGTCAGGGGTCACACAGGAAGTTCTTAGGCTTCCAAACTACATGGAAGTTAAGGGAGGCTCAGAGACCTAACAGAGGTCCTTTCTGCATGACTACTCCATCAATTTCTCAATCTCTCTGTTTTCCTTAGTGCCATATGAATTCAGTCTTAGAAATCTTTGCCTACCCCAGGATTGAGAAGATAGTCTCTTTTCCTTTGTTGAAAATCTATACTTTATATTTAAATCTATGATCCATTCCTTTCTGCCTGCACCCCACTCAATCCACCAAATAGTTTTTCAAGCTAGCAAGGCCAGGCTTCCTCCCCCACACACCCTTATTCTCCCTCCCCCACACATCCTTATTCTCCCTACCCCAGGCATATAGGAAACACTGTGATCTTATCCACCAGGACGCTCTCTAGATATGTTTACAAGAGAGAAACTTAGAAATTTCTTCTTTCTTGCTATAAAACCTAGTTCTCATCTGCTCTTTTGCAATCAACTCTTATGTCTGTTTTGGATAACCAAGATTATTTTTTTAACTCTATGTTTTTAGCTCTACCTCTTGCAGTCTACCTCTTGCTTAGGGAAAAGACAATGTATACAAACATTTAAAAGAAAATAAGTCATTCATATATTTGCAAAAGAACCATCTCCATTACACAGTTTAGAGCGATTGTGTAATGAATGGATTCTTTAGAAATGAAGGTACCTGAAGGAATATATGGAAACCTACTGCACAGACCAGAGGCTTTGATGAAAATAAAAATAGCAGAGTGGCCAAAAGACAAGGGGGATGGGCAGGCTATAGCTGCCCTGAAAGGAGAGAAGGGAATCAGTGCCTGGGTGGATTGGGGTGAAAAAAGCAAACAATAGTTTGATACTGGAATGGAGAGATGACTGTGACTATCAGCTAGAAAAACCTAAGGACAGGTTATAAGAGGCCAGAAAACATTTCTTCTCTGAAATCAGTCTAAATGAAGTTTTCATAGTCTTCCAGCATTTCAAATGTTGATCATATTAAAGTTATGCTTGTTTTTACCTCTAGAAGATACTGTAGTGGTATAATGTAGGGCTGTTTATATGGAAACAAGCTAGAATGAGTAATATATTGTCATGAATTATATAGTTCATTATTCTTACCATGTGTAAACTCAGTTTCCTTAATTTTACAGAATTAATTCTGTTTATTTGCGCTACACTTGCAAGATACAAAGATCAACCAGAAGCTTGTAACTCACTTCAAGAAGCTTACAGCTTAGTGAGTAACCTGTAACATGACTGGACATAACAATACAATACTATGGGTGGAAATGTCCACAGGCTATTATAGCAGATTTCTAAAGGAGGGTGTGGCTGAGTTCAGTGTTAAATAACAAAGGTGAGCTCATGGAGCTTCTCCATCCACTGAGGATGCATGGCCCTCCTTTTCTTAGTATCAGTCTGCACTTTAAATTCAGAAGAAGCTGTTTATGTGGGGCTCATCATTGGTCAGAGCTAGGCTTCTTACAGCAGGGGAGCTAGGGAAAAGGCTGATGAGAGAGGAACTTGTTTTGTTGGGGAAGCAAAGAGAAAATACTGTGTTTGAAAGTGAATATTAGGCAACTAAATTTTTTCACCAAAATGGGTCAAGATAGTTGCTGGCAAGTATAGTCATATGATAACTCTTTGGGACAGGAAATGTTATGTGGTCTATCTATCAACTATCTCTCCTTCTATCTGTCATCTATCTCTCTATCTATATGTCTGTCCATATATAACAAGTGTCCCAAGTCTTTGGAAGATTTTTGAATCAGTGAGAAAGTGATGACTATAATACAAGATGTTTTCCTCTGCCTATCAATTACAATCAGATTGAGAATGAAATTTATTTCTGCTCTTCTAGAATCAAGACAACAGGATTTCCCTGTGGTTTAGAAATATTAAAAAAAAAAAAATGAGAAAAGAATGTAATTCCCAAACGCTTGCCCAGCAAGCACCATGCCAGTTAAGCCCTGCCCTAGGGTTGCCATGCAGCTCCCCAGTGGGCCAGATGGGAAACTTCTTAATTAGATTTCAGTGATCCTTGTTTGCCAAGGTGCATTGTTCAAGGATATCTGGTGACTGGTTGGCTAAACATTTGTTCCAATTTTTGCCTCTTCTCTGTAGTATTCTGCTGAGATGTGACTCTCTCTTGTAACTTTGCAGTTTCCTCTGACAATAGGTGAAATCTGTCTGCCCCTGTCATGTGTGGAACCGGATGGATGTCAAGGGATGAGATCAAATTAATTCAACAGGTGGCAGAGACCCCTGGGGGAGGAGCAGTCTGCTCCACCTGGGTATGCTAATACAGATTTCAGTGCATGGTTATCATTCTGCAGCTCAGGCCTAATTGAATTTGCATATCCCTGATGTCTGAGAATTGATTTCCTAAATGAGGAAATCTGGGGCATAATGACCACGTGTCTATGCATCCCTGTGCATTATTTCGGGATCCAGAGGAATCTGCAGAGAGTAAATTACTTAGTCCCCTTGGACAGATGGAATTTTCATGTTATCTTAGGAAAGCTGTGGGTATTTTTTCTCCTAATTGAATGGGATCATTCTGTGTTCCAAACATAGGATTGGAAGTGCCTTGGAGGCTGCTGGGAGGGTAAATAATTAGCTACCCTACTGCCTGGAGAAATAGCTTAGAGGTTTTTAGAGACACAAATGGACTGGGATATTATGCAAAATTAGTTTTGGTTTGACTCTAATTTATCTAATTTAATATAATTATTGAGAAAAGCAAAATGTGGACAGTTAGGAGCACGGAATCAAGAGCCTGGGCAAAGAGGTTCAACTTGAAAGTTCTCCTAAAGAGAAAATGACAATTAAGAGTAGATTTATTGCTTCCTCTTAACACTGCATTTACAGACTTTGCTGCATAATCTAACCCATTAGAACTTCAGTTGTGTCTTTAATATTCGTAAAACTTTACATTTATCAGAATCAAAGCCCTGTGAATAAAGATAAATAATTGTGTAATGTCATCATACTTATCTAACTTTTCCAAATATGACTAAATCTGATTCTGAATCTATTTTTTTTTTAATCCCTGCACACAGGCAGAAAATAACAAAACCAGATCTCTGAAGCCAGATAATTTTATGCTAGAGGCGGCTGGAAGTTTTTGAGGAATATTCATCAGCAGCCTAGTTCTCCCTCAAGTCTGGGTCTGTGTACTCAAATAGTGATGTAAGGAAACGTTAGCAGGCATATCATGGGCTGCTGCAGGACCTTAGGTCTGTCCCATGTCTCTCGTGACTTTCATACTTGTTAGGGAAGCTGAGTTGTAAGCCTGTGTCATAGGAGCCATAAGCAGTAGGTTTTGAATGGGATTGGAGATGATAAGGGTTAAAGGAGAAGGAATATTTGATTAAGTTATAACTTAGCAGAAACGGCTCTGGAGACTCACTCACTAGAAAGTAGCTCAGGTTGGGTGGAGATCTAATGGAGTTCGGTAATTAATATTTCCATGGGGCTTCAGTCATATCAACACTAGCACTAATCTTCTCACTTATGAATCACACCAAAAAGATGTGTCAGAAGGGCCACACAAGCTATGTCGTTTGGCTGAGAGGTTGATATTCAGTAGATCTCTGTGGCATATTTTTTTCCAAGGAGTTCAGACTGCCAGTTGAAAGCCAATCAACTTGTCAAGGATAGGAACTACATAGAAGCTAGGATATTCGTATTAGGAAAGGTGGGAAGGGTAGAAACCCTGAATAAACACCGAGGGTCCCAGAACTCATTTTTTAAATGAGGAAATGAAAGATCTGGGAGTTTTTAGCATCTTACAGAGGTCACATAAAGCTAAGTAATATTTAGAGGTTGAATCCAGCTCCATGAGATGTTGAAGCCTGACTGTTTCCTTTGACTACCTTTACTGAAACCATGAGGGTGCTCCAGACCAGTGCTCTACCACTGTCACTGAGGGCTTTTAGGACTTGTGAGCCTCTTAAACTGACAGCATCCTACTTCCCAGAAAGCATGGAGTAGGCTATGTTCCTTTGAACAATCTTCCTCAGACCTAGATTTATCTAGAGGAGCGTGTTTTCATCATTCAACATCCATAACTGCCATGTGTTAATTACTTCGTACTATATATCTGCAAGTTAGCAAAGTTGAGGCTTTCTTATTTAATACATGAGAAAATAGGAAGTGACCTGCCTAAAGTCTGCGTAGTGTTCTTTGTTAACAAGAGAGGTGTGTCAAATTTTATACCAAGTCTTAACATTTTTTGCCCTCAAATTCTAGCAGAGTGCCTCATTGACTATTCTAACAGTAAAAATTATAATACTTATCAGTTACAGATGAGTAAAATAAGTCCCAGAGAGTATAGTAACTTGCCTAATGGAATATTACTCAGCCATAAAAGAATAAAATAATGTCATTTGCAGCACCATGGATGGCCCTTAAAGATTGTCATCCTGAGTGAAGTCAAAGATATATCATATGATATTGCTTACATGTGGAATACAGAAAAAGGGTACAAATGAACTTACCTACAAAACAGAAATAGAGTTACAGATGTAGAAAACAAATTTATGGCTACCAGGGGGTGAGTCAGGGGAAGGGATAAGTTGGAAAGTTGGGATTGACATATACACACTGCTGTATATAAAATAGATAGCTAATAAGGACCTACTGTATAGCACAGAACTCTCTTCAGTACTATGCAATGACCTATATGGGAAAAGAATCTTAAAAAGAGTGGATATATGTATACGTTTAACTGATTCACTTTGCTGTATACTTGAAACTAACACAACACTGTACATCAACTACACTGTAATAAAAATTAAAAAAAGAAAGAACTTGCCTAATGGTAAGAAGTCAAACAGCAATTGACATAGCATTCCAACCTAGACAGTTTGACTCCAAGGTCAGTGCTCTTAACTCTCACACTTCACTGCTTATGCTAATATTTGACTTGATGTTTAACAGATTTCAACTGCTTTCTCATTAGTTAGCACAATTTATCTTCCTAGTAATCATGGGAGTTAAATAGTATCATTATCCCCACTTAACTATGAGGATATAGAAGCTCTGGGAGGTTAAATAACTTGTTCAAGGTCAGTCATCTGGTCTCAGCAGAGTCTTCTTACTCTAAACTCCAGATTCTACCCATTAATTCATTAATATGAGACTCTTTATGTCACTTGTTATCAATGGAACACGGTGCTCTGTAAATCAGTCGGCTTTCTCTCAGAATTCTGGGACCGTAGCTTGCAAAAATATGCAGTTTATCTCATGACTTTGCAGCTCCTCCCATCAAAGCCTGAAATGTACTTTTTCCTCCTCTTTAGCCTGAACTACGTGACTTGCTTTGACCAACGGAAAGCAGCAAAATGATGCTGTAAGCTAGGTCTCAAGAGGCTTTGCATTCTTGTGATGGCAAGTTGCCATGTGAGCAAGTCTGAGACAGTCTTCTGAAAGACTCCCAAGTCGTCCTGCTGAAGGCGTCCTAAGGCAGTTAGTAAGCAGCCATTCTGGCAGCAGGTTGCAGGCGCATGACTGAGCCCAGCCAAGACCAGATGAACCATCGGGGTAGACCCAACCCAAATTGCTGATCTGCAGAAGTATGAGCTAAGGAAAGCTTCTATTTTTAAACCACTAAGTTTGGGGATGGTTTACTGCACATCAGAAGCTAAGTGACTCACCAGGGTGCTAAATATTGTCGCTTGACTGTTTAGGCACCCATGTGTTTGATCCCTCTCTCATCCTTCACTGTGATTACTGAAGAACTAATGTTCTTTCAGGGGTATCCAGTAAAATTGGATTTTACTTCAAATGTGTTCAAAGTGTCTCGTTGAAAATAATTCTGGAGCAGGGGACTATCCAAGTTTTGAGTCTCTCTCTTCTTTAAATTGAAAATTCTGCTCTGCCAAAGGTTAGGTAGAGTGCACTTTCCCTATTTTGATTTGCCAGTCATGTCACATTGCAGTAGCAAAGGGCTTCTTTGAAGGCAGAAAGGTCATGGCAGAAGGAAGGAGTGCATTGAGTGTCACAGAAGAATGTGCCTGGAAGTGACATTATGTGATTATTGCCTGCTCACTTCCGTGCTGTTTGCTAACCAAAATGGACAGAAAGGTGATAGATAAGCAGTGTAACTCCAGGTGTGATAAATTATATTCTAGTTGTATTAGGTCATATAGTTGCGCAATCATTGGCATTCTGATTGTACTAAAATAATTCAGATTAAAGGACTTCCCTGGTGGTCCAATGGTTAAGACTGCACACTTCCAATGTAGGGGACGTGAATTCACTCCCTGGTCTGAGAAGCAAGACCCCACATGCTAAATGGCCAAAAGAAAAAATACTAATTTAGATTTTATATGCAACCAAATCATAGTGAGAAGGTTATGATATAAATGCCTTCACACTGCATTTTTGGTTTTCATTTTGTGTCTCTAAAAGTGAAGAGTAACATCAATGAACACAAGTGATTATATCCTTGACTTAATAATTCTTCTGGCTTGGGTAAGAACATTCAAAAATGAAGGCAAATTTCCTCTGAGGTTATTTGAAAAAAAAAATGGGAATATCTGATTTGGCTTTATTTATTGTTTAGAGACTCAGCTTTTTTTTTAAATTCATGCATTTATTAAGGAAATATTTACTGAGTACTTCCACTCTCCACTAAGTACTGTGAAAACAGGTAAGATATAGTACCTATAGAAAATTACTTATAGAACATTATAGGATACATTCATTATTAAATATGGTAATTACAACACAAAAGAACCAAATAGAATATTGTTTGAGCAAGAGATTAATTTGACTTGTAGAAAACAGAAATAAAATACAAAGATAAAATAATACTAGCTATAACATTTTGAATTGGCATTTCTTTTTGAAATCTCTGATTCATAGACTTGTTTATTCTGGCTTTGTGGGAAAAAAATTCACCATATATTTATCGTCAGTACAGAATATATACCATTTCCTCTAGAGCACTGCCCTGAAATTGCAAGGGGTCATTTTCCAGCTGGTGTTGCGACTGGCTTTTCAGTAGGTTGTAGTGTCTGAGACAAGCTTTTTCTGGATGATAGGGTGCATGCAATTAAATCCAATCCCACAGGCATCAGGTGGTCTTCCATTTGTTTTGTTACGTTTTGGATTGGAAGCATCATTGTGTTTGTGATTGGAAGCATACCATATTAATGTTCTAAGACTTTTAACTGATGCTGACAGAAGCATGTTTAGCAGATAAAGAAAGCTTGAGTCCAGTGTAAGTGTTGTTGAGAATGAGGGTAAATCATTGGCTCTTCTATAATTGATGGGATCCAATGTAATCGCCTTGCCACCAGGAAATTGGTTGATCTCAGAGTATAGTACCATGCTTGGGACTCCTAGTGGTCACTGCTGTGGATGAATTTAGAGTGAATCAGACACTCAACCAAAAGTGGTTAACAGGCAAGCACCCCCCTTTTTTTTAAGTTTATATATAGTCATCATCTCTGTTACTGTGGTCACATTTTTAGAACCACACTGGGGACCTTGGGCCAGTTGACAGAAATTGGTCAGTTGAAGAGAACGGACTTGTGGACACAGTGAGGGAAGGAGAGGGTGGGATGAGCTGAGGGGGTAGCATGACATATACGCACCACCATGCATACAACACCTAGTCAGCAGGAAGCTGCTCTAGAGCACAGGGGGCTCAGCTCGATGGTCTCTGATTACCTAAACGGGCGAGCTGGGCGGTGGGAGGGGGCTCAAGAGGGAGGTGACATGTGTATACGTGTGGTTGGTCCATGTCGTTGTAGCAGACAGCAGAAATTAGCACAGCACTGTGAAGCAGTTGTATTCCGATAAAAATAGATATTCGAAAAATAAATTATTTTACATACACACACACACACGACTCAGAATAGGTGTTCCTGTTAATTAAGGGCCTCTTTGGCAGTGAGGTCTTGAGGCCCAGTTACAAGTGGCATATTAATCTATATCGCTCCCAAATTGCCTTGCCAGCAGTCTCCTTCTTTCCAAGGGATGGATGGACCCTGTGTTTACAGATCTATGTGGGTCATTACTTCTGCGTGAAAGAAAAGTGAAAGTGAAATCTCTCAGTCATGTCCGACTCTTTGTGACCCCATGGACTGTAGCCTACCAGCTCCTCTGTCCATGGGGTTTTCCAGGCAAGAGTACTGGAGCGGGGTGCCATTTCCTTCTTCAGGAGATCTTCCCGACGCAGGCATTAGAACCTGGGTCTCCCGCATTGCAGGCAGACGCTTTACCCTCTGAGCCGCCAGGGAAGTCCCGGTGGTACTTCTGCATATTTCTTTGCATTGTAGCCTTTACATTTCTGCCTCCCAGGGATATTTCTCTTTCCTGAACTCTTTCACATCCAGTCCCCCTCTGAGTGTGATTTTAATGCCATAGCTCTCCACGTTCTCTTGTGGCGAAACTTTCCATAAATCTTAAGTGTGTAATAGTTGCAGACAAGTTTCTTGGTCTCAGCATTATTGTTTACTCTAGGTTGGATCATTCTTTCTTGTGGGTGAGATGTTTCTGTGCATTTTAGGATGTCTAGCAGCATCCCTGCGTTCTACTCACTAGATGCCCACAGCACACCTTCCCCCAAGTCGTGACAACCAGAAGTGTAGCTGAACATTACCAAGTGTGTTTGTGGGAGGGCAAGGTTACCCCCAGTTAAAAATAACTAAGGTAGGGTGACAATGCAAAATCATTTGACTAGAATGGTTCCATTTCAGGCCTGCTGCCCTGGCCTGCTTTTTAGCTCAAATGTGTCCCCGTTTCTATGAGAAATTATAGTTGCTCTAGTCGTAAGAGACTCCCCATGAGATCAAACGTGTGGGTTGATGGAGGGGTGGTTGTGTGCCAAGAGAAGTCATGCTGTGGATGTGAGACATCTGCTCATGGGACTTTCTCATGCTTCAGGAACTGCGTGGGTCCAGTCCTGCACACACCTCCATCTGATGAAGGTGTGTGCTGGTGTGTGCGTCTGACTTCACACCTCAGGGACTGTAGATAATGCACAGTCCAGGACATCTGCCTGTTTGCACAGGCACACAAATTAAGCCTCAACCAGAGCATAATCTCAGGCAAGAGTATTTTTCCAGGTAATACTTTGTAAAGAACAGAGGGGATTCGTATTCATAAAATCCCAAGAATTGTACTTTTCCCATCAGGGTTGTCACAGACCCCAGAGAGCATCCCTGTCTTCCACGGGTTCAAGGTGGCCTGGCTTCAGCTGAGCTGTGAGCCAAGTGGCAGGGCTGCTCGCATTGCAACTTGGATCAGCTGGAAGCTTCCTCTTGCTCTTGTGCTTACTCAGCACTGAGTGTTTTTAATAACCTGGCAAATAGATTGGAAAAGCACAACTAAATATGGTATATGTTGCCTATAAAACCCACAAGTCCACTTTGCCTCCTTTTTAGTGATGATAGGAAATGCAAGATTCAGGACCTTTTCTCCTAAGAAAGAATATCCTGGCTTGCCCCAGATCACTGCATCCCCAGAAATTAAAAGCATTCTGCGTTTGTAAGGAGTGTATCTTCTCAGAACTATTGTGCCAGTGTTTCCAAGGCATTTGCTGTAGTTGCTATTTTTGTCTTCCTAGTCTCATTCACATGATGAACCGGCATGATGTTTTCTGGGATGGTACAAAGATCATGGTACCTGAAAGTGCAATTGTAAAACAGACACAGAACATCAAAACGATTTTAAGTCTGAAGGGTAAAGTTGTTTGGCTCTTTCTGCTTCATAAAAGCAATGGATCCTGGTGTCTCTTCTTTTGGGGGTAAGACTAAATAATTGGTTAGATTCATAGCAGCATGCTGGTTACTATAGAATATTTCTTCCGGTAAGCAGATCGTATCGAGCAAACCAGTTGTAAGATGAGTCTCATCTACTTAAACATGAGACTACTGATTGTCACCCTTGAGAACTCATCTGTCTTTTGTGTCGATCAGATTGGTGAGTCAGATGGCTCCGTGAGAAGAAGCAACCCTGAAATCTTCATTGGTGGCACATGCTTCTGAGATTTCCCCAGGGATGTCATTATATCTGGGTTTCGCTTTTCATACAGAAATGGAGTTCTAGAAACTTCCATGCAGCTTCCTACCAAAATACACCTTCCTCCGTGGGTCAGATTACAACTGTGACTATGCCAATTGCTGATGATAACTAGTCTCCAATATACTTGGGAACCAAGGAAATACACATGATGTAGATGAAGACCCAGCTGGGACTACTTTGAGGTACACTCAAGTCACAGTCTATTTAATACTTGACCTCTGTAAAGCCCTCATTAGTTCCTATGAATCACGATGACACTCTGGGTCCCTAGGGATAAGCTTTGATTTAAATTGAACTTCCCACAACCTCCTCGTCTGGGTGAAACTCTTTACTCAATGCCCACTCTGTGTGGCTAATGGCTATAAGACCCTTTGAGGAAGGTGAGGAGGAAGATTCAAGGTAACTACCTATTGTGTTTTTACAGAATCCCTCCTCCTGGATATCCAGCCTTTTCTTAGAGATCTGAACCTGGCAAGTAACTCGAGTATAAAGGGGTTTTATGTGGATGGTTCAGGTATTGCTTCTGATGGACACAATATTGGAGGTTATGAATCTCAAGCAGAATGTCAGCGAGCTGCCTGCCCTCCCTTTCCTCCCACACAGAACACCATTATCAATCGTCAATAGCCATATATTCCTATGGTTCAGACCACTGTCATCGTTTTATCCCACTGTTGTTTATTTTAGCCATGCACACCTTTCCCCTCAGGCACTTACGCCTTCCTAAACAGTTATACCACCCAAGCATCCTCCAACCCTACTGAAAGGCAAGCGGTCGATTTCAAAATCAGCGTCTTCTACCAGCAACTTTAAGAATATATGATAGCAATGCTGGTTTTCTCTCCTCCCATTTCTTGAATACTCGATGAGGGGAGTTCCTTCTGGTCCTTTTTATAGGATTTTGTAGGATACATTTAGGAGTGAGTGAAAAGTTTGTATAAAATAAATCGACTCCCTCCTTTCTGTCTCCCAGCCTTTTTGATCACTAAGTGTTAATTTTGTTACAGTTGTATCCATAAACTTTTTAATATCCACATGGTATAAAATGCTTATGACAAAAATTAGCCGTTCTTTTTCTCACCCTCCCTACCTTTTATTCCTTCTCTTTTCAGGTTGAAGAAGCATGGCTGGGAAGTCATGGAGGCAGAGACCTACACCCATCCCCCTGCAGGAATCACTGCTTAGCAAGCCATGCTAGGGCATTCACCCCTGGAGCCACGTCACCACAGCTGAAAATATCACCGAAGCGGTGGCCACAGACCATGCACCATTGAGCTCTGCTGAAAAGGGTAATTGCTGCTTTGCTATTTGACTTTCAACTACATATGGCAGTCTAGGCGACTTGTCTCCAACTGACCCTGTGCTTTTACATCCTACCCTAGAGATTCAGGTTCACAGGTGATAGCTGTGGACAGACCAGGGTTAAGAAATGTATCTATATTTCCTATGCTAGGGGTTGGTGAAGGGAATGTCTCTTTTCTGGAACTTATAGATGGAAGGACCCTGCCTTCAACTCATGTTGAGATTTACCTGCTGGGAGGCAGTGATGTATGTGTGCGTGAGTGCTAAGTCCCTTCAGTCGTGTCTGATTCTGTGCAACCCTATGGACTGCTGTCCACGAGGCTCCTCTGTTCGTGCAATTCTCCAGGCAAAAATACTGAAGTGTAGTATTTCCTTCTCCAGGGGATCTTCCTGACCAAGGGATTGAACCCGGGCCTGTTACATCTACCTGCATTGGCAGGTGGGTTCTTTACCACTAGCACCGCCTGAGAAGCCCCATGATGTTTATTCACAGTAAAAGGTTAACTATGTTCCTTTTCTTTTTCCCCCAGTTTTCCCTCTGGCTGGGTGGAAATATGGACAATAATTAAAGAGACTTCATGGCTATTAACCCCTCTTCCTCACACTGATGAATTAGTATGAACCCTGAGAAGGTATAGAGTCTATCCCTCCCATCCAGGCAGTGCTGTGATCTTAGACTGAGAAGGGTGGGTTTCAGCTGGTATTTGGCAACAATTGCATATTTCTTGTCTGGAAGAATTTGATAGTGGCCCCAAACTTACACCTCCAGAGGAAATGGTTTCCTTTTAGTCATACACACCCTCGGGAGAGAGATGACTGGCCAGGACAGTCTGGATCCATGGCCCTCAACCTCCCACATAGGGTTTGGAAACAATATTGGCTGTAAATCACCTTGCTCTCACCAAATAATCTAGATATCCCTCTTGTAGCTAAACCCAGAAAGGCAAGAGGCGTCTGAATTGGCTTCAGCTTCTGGCTTCTCACATGCTCACTACTGAGGCATATAAAGAAACAGAAACAGCCTTAGAGAGTCTAAGGGCTGTTTGGCTTTAAACATCTTTTATTTTCTAATTGCATTAGAGTAAAAACAGTAGTTAAAATATACCCTTGGCTGTTGTCATGAAAATCACAATAACAAATTAGCCTAAAATAGCCAGTTTTCTGTGGTTTCCAAGGATACTGCCACAGTTAGAATTGTTGCCTGCCAATCAACTTGTTTCTAATTTTTGGGGGACATTAAAACAAAACCATGGAAGGGGAAGGGCTAGAGGAAAAGTTGTTCTTGCTACATATGTGTTAGAAGAGAAGGGGGAAGGTTTCTAAAGCAGAATGTGTTGATTCTGTTCATATCAGTTTAAGGAATATGGCTAAACCAACTCTGGTCCCACGGAAGTGGCTTAGTTGAAAGCAAAAGCTCACAGGTGCTGTTTTAAATAGTCAAAGTGGCTAAGTCCTCTAACAGGACTGTAAAATCTGGCTCCTATTTTGTTTCAGTTCAGCTTTCATTTATTGGGTGCTCTGCCAACAATCTCTTATTAACTGTTATTAACTCATAGCTACCTGAGGAGGATGTATGTTAGACCCTTGTTATTTGGCCCCCTAAACATCCATTCCACCTTTTTTGGGGCACTAATTCCTTACTTCCTTTTAGCAAATTACATTTTCCCCATTTTATACTATCCAGTTCAACAGTAAATTAAGATGCTATAGCCGTGTTAGCACTGTGAACCCAATCAGGCCACTCACAGTTAACCCTGGGTAGATCAATCTTCAGCCAAGCTTTATAGTTACTGAAAATTAGTTAGTATTTGTTTCGTGGCAGTTCTCAGATAACAACGTTATCTTATTTCTTGTGCTTCTTTGTTCATTCTGTAAAGTATTAAAATCCTTCTAACAAGTGTGCATTTCTGCTTACATTAGCCAGAACTCAAAAGTAATGCCAAGTGTTATTATTCTCATTTTAATTTGAGAAAACTGATGCTCAATTAAATTAAATCCTTTGTCCAAGGCTAGTCAGGTGATGATGGAGTCTGAATTCAAACTCACATGTACTTCTCTCTCCTAACTCCGCCCCCACCATCTATTTCCTCTTATGTGAATTAATAACTTATTTTCCCTGGCTCTATCTCAAGTCAAGGACTTTCTTTTTCAACAGTGGAATCAAGGGTGACTCTTTGGGAGATCATTGTTCACACTTTCTCTTTCTTGATATGTTGCGTTTTTATGTGTATTTGATGATTTTTCTCTGCCCGTTCTTTTCATCTGTGTAAGGGGGAGTGACAATGATTGTCTCAAGCACTGGGATCTCCCACACATTCTTTCAGGCTGTGGGAGGATATCTCTTTCTCTTCCCTTTCTTTATCTTCCCTTCTCATTTCTTTCTTTCTTCCAGAGTCCCTGGCCTTGAGCATCAGAATGGAAGAAGAAATGGGAATGTTTGAAGTGGAGAATATTGAAAAGAGCATGGGCTTAAGAATCAGGCAGAGCTAGGTTTACGTTTCTAGCCCATGAATGTCTAGCGTATTATTGGGGAAATCCTGGCATAGTTAGGAGCAGTTTAAGTCCACTATAATGTTTTGTTGCCAACTTAGAGACCCAGGATGATAGCTGTATTTGGAGGGTGATGCTTCAGCTGTCTGACTGCTGCATCTGGTCTGCCTTGACAGCACCAAGCGCCCTGGAGTGTCACTGCCTTTCCAAAGGCCCTCTGTTATTTGGAAGAAGCCAGATTGAAAGCATAGCCTCTTCCCTGCACAGGTAGATCTGCTGAGGCGGGTTGCACGCATAGCTGTGAATATTACTACTCTCGAGTTTTTGTGCCAGGTGAATCTGGTGACCAAGCTAGAGGCACCAGGAACTCTAAGGTTTGTCCCTCAGCCACTTGCCCTTTGGTTTCTGGAATGCCGAACCCAGAGTGTTGGCCAGGCCTCCTTGGGTTCCCTTCCTGCTCCCCCCCGCCATTTTTTCTTTTAACTGTTTGGCTCCACAGTGGGTTAGTGGCAGCTGGTAGGGATATTATTTTATCTTATACTTTTCTTCCTGAAGTTCATTTAAACTTCGGGTGAGTGGCTAACACCTTTCACTAGTTCTGTAGTCATGTACTATTAGATTGAATTTATTTCACTGAGGTTTTGGGAGCTGTGAGCTATAAATTTGGATTGAGGTCACTTGCATTGATGATATACCTCTTAATCCAAAGTTCTTTTCTTATTATTGAGCTTGTTTCTGAAATTAGAGAAATGAATACAATTACATGCATGTGAAAAATCCTAAGACATTCCTTGCTGCTCAGTTAATCCTAATTTTCCTTCCTTACCACCCTGCATTGTCCTCATCCAGGACATAAGCATCAGGATGGAAGGAAAAATGCAAATACTTAAATACACAGTATTTGAAGAGAGCATGACTGTGGGTGCCAAGCAGAGAGAGCTTTAAAGTCTAGCTCCACTTATTTCTAGCTTATTTCAGGGGGAAATGACTTTTCTTTTATGAACAGCAGTATTCTACTTTATTCTACTCTAAATTGTGACAATACATACCTTTTGGTATTGTTTTTAGCGATAAATAATATTTATTATTGTACATTGCACAGAATAAGCAACTCTGTGCAACTCTATGTAAGTCAACAGTAGATATGTGAGTCAAGCCAAAATTTGCCAGAAACCTACCCCTCCTTTGGGCTTCCCAGGTGGTGCTAGTGGTAAAGAACCCACCTGCAATTACAGGAGATAGAAGAGACACAGGTTGAATCCTTGGGTTGGGAAGATCCCCTGGAGAAGGACATGGCAACCCCTCCAGTATTCTTGCCTGAAGAATCCCATGGACAGAGGAGCCTTATGGGCTGCAGTCCATGGGGTCAACAAGAGTTGGACACAACTTCAGCAATTTGGCACGCACGCATGCACATGGGCCCTAGGGCATGCAGCCTTAAGTAGTCGCAGTCCTGGCCCTAGAGCATGGACTCAGTAGTTGTGGCAGGAGCTTGGTTGCCCCACACCATGTGGGATCTTCTCAGAACAGGGATATTAACTCGTGTCCCCTGCATTGGCAGGTAGATTCTTAACCCCTGGACCACCAGGAAAGTATTGAAGAATCTCTATCCTTACATCTTTTCCCTCTGAATATGTACCAACTGCCTTACTTCCATAAGGGCTGATTACACTGGATTACATGATTACATTGGACACACCCAGAAAATTCAGGATAATCTTCTCATCTCAACATCTTCATCTGCAGTATCTTTGAAATATAATGTAACCTATTCACAAAGTCCCAGGATTAGGACATAGACATCTTCCAGGGGTGGTATTATTTTGACTTTCACAGTATGTTACCTTGTAGCAGTTTAATCCTTCTCTTGATAAAATTAATGTGTTTTTACCCCAGATTTACCTTGTTTAATATTAAGACCATGCCCAAAGCTTTCTTGTTTTGGTTTCCAGTTGTCCTTCTGCCGTGTCTACTTTTTGATGTTTAGACTGTCTGATCATTTGGTGTAGGTGTCTCTTACATATCACACAGAGAATTGTGACTTACTCTGTCATTCTACCTAAAAATTTATTTTCTTTAATAGCCCATTACATCATTGTCAATATTGTCAATTTTCTTTTTTATTTTCTGTAATTGAGAAATGTCTGTTTGCATTTTATTTTGCAGTCCTTTGGCTTATTCTTAATTCTCTATGTAGATACATACATTTAGTGTTCACCATTGGTCATCTCACTGAAGATTTTATCATTTAACTCCACATTCCTCAAAGTAGCAGGTAGGTACAATATTTCCTGAGACTTTGCAAAGCCAAATTGCCTGTAGCTATTACTACTTAGCAGAATATAAAATTCTTGGCTCACACTCTCTTTTCTTTAGTTGGAAGGTGTTGTCCTGGTATCTCTCTAATATCTGATGGTTAACTCAATTTTATTTCTCTCAGAAAAATGTGATCTTTGTACCTCTGTGGTCTTTCTTTATCTTTCAGGTTTAATACATTTGAATTATTTTTGTGTTGAATTCTGGGGCATCATTTTTTCTTCAGACTACAGTATACTCTTACTGTATGTAGATTAGAAATCCCCTTTATTTTAGGAATATTGGTTCGTTTAAATATTTGCTCTGTGCCCTTGTTTTGACTTTGTTCCTTCAGGAATCTCAAGCCCCTGTGTTGGCCACTTTGTATATTACTCTTCTGTCTCTCAAGCATTCTCCTCTTTCTTCAATGGGTTCCTTCTCTATTGTTGTCTCTGTTCTCCTGGTCTTTCTTTGCAAGTGTATTTCTTTTTTCTTTTCTATTTTTTTTTTTATTTGTTGAAATACAGTTGCTTTAGTTTCTGCTGTACATGAAGTGAATCAGCCATGTATATAAATGTATCCACTGCATCTTGGATCTCCCTCCCACTCCCTGGTCTCAGCTCTCTCAGTCATCACAGAGCACAGAACTGAGCTCCCTATGTTAGGAGCACCTTCCCACTCACTATCTGTTTCACACATGGTAGTGTATATATATCAAACTTAATCTCCCAATTCACCCCCCCACCACTGTGTCCACATGTCCATTCTCTACATCTGCGTCTCTAGTCTAGCCTTGCAAACAGGTTCATCTGTACCATTTTTCTAGATTCCACATATATGTGTTAATATGTGCTGTTTTTCTCTGACTTACTTCACTCTATATGACAGACTCTGGGTCCAACCATGTCTCTACAAATGACCCAATTTCATTCCTTTTATGGGTGAGTAAAATTCCATTGTATACACATATATATACAGCACATCTTTATCCATTCATCTGTCAATGGACATTGAGGTTGCTTCCATGTCCTAACTATTGTAAATAGTGCTCCAATGAACATTGGGGTGCATGTGTCTTTTAAAATTATGTGGTTTGGGGGGGGTCAGCTTTCTTTTGTCCCTTGTTTTCTTTTAAATGTGGTTGTCATTCTTAATTTCTATTATTTTTTGTTTCCATTTCTCTTTTAAATTATTATCAGCTTCCACTTTACCTCCTACTTTTGACTGGCCATCATCTCTTTTTACATGGTTATTATTTTCCAAGGTTTTTATATTTCTGTTTTGTGGTCTCCTCCTCATAGCTGAAATTTTTTATAAAGTCAATTGTTGTTATTGTTCTTTTTCATGTTGAAATGTTGAGTTACATGTTTTCTCTGCTGTATAGTGAGAGTCCTCTAAAGAGATGTTGTCCTCATTTTTAGGTGGTTCTCTTATGGTGTCTATAGGTATGTTATACCTTAAAAAAACTTATATAGAATTATTAAATGTGTTGAATTTTCCTTACCTAGCTGTTATATTAGAGAAGCTTACCTAAGTGGTTTCTTAATCAAGATTGCCTTTTTTTTTTTCCTTTCTTTTCTGTATGGCACCTTCTGCCTTAGATCCTAACCTGGTTTAAAACGGCTTCTACAACCTTTCCTGAATTTTCTAAATTCCTTTTACCAGCTGCTATTTCCACGGAAGACTCCCACTGCCTTCCAGAGCTTCCTTCTCTCTTTTAGAAGGTGATCATTGCTGACAACTGGCACCTCTGGGCCTCCTGGAAACTTACTGTGTCATATCTCTCCCCAAAATTCTCATGCTTTGTTCATTCACAGCCCAGTTCACAGCAGTTCTGAGTCAGGGTTTGTCCTCTCTTTCAGTAGATAGATGTCACCGAGCGATGCCTGGAACCTTCCATGACCAGGGCCCTATCTGTTTTCCCTGTCCACTTGTGCCCTAACTCTGTGGCTTCTTGTGCTGTTTCTCTTGCATTCAAGAGCTTTTGAACTAGTGGTCACCTAACCTTGAGGTTACAGAATTGCTCTGCCTCTTAACTTTTCCATCAATGTATTTTGGAGAAGAAATGGGAAGTTGAAAATTAAGCTTCCACCACACTAAATTCTAAATATACGTTATCCAAATAATGCCTTGACCTTTCATTAGAGTCAATCCATTGCTCAGTATTAAAGTTGTTTTTATGAAAGTCTGTAATATTTAAGGGAAACATTACTTGCCCTCAGAGACAAACCATAAGATCTTGATGGCTTAACACAGTAGAAGCTGATGTCTTGCTCCTGTGAAGTTCACTGGTGTGAGGGCATGCCGCAGCAGGCAAAGTTAGAGTCAGTCATCCAGGGACTGACTTGATAGAGCCTTTGCCATACCGAACACCTGGATTCCAAGCTCACCCCAGGTCTTGGTGTTTAGTTGGAAGATGGAGTAGAGATAAAAGCTGGAGGTTCTTGTATGAGATTTTCGTGGGCAATGTATGAAAGCACATAAATGGCTTCTACTTTTTCCCAGTGGCCATGTTCAAGTGTAGAGCCACATCTAACTGAAAGTGAGATTGAGAAATGGAATACTGTCCTCTCCCCAAGAAGAAAAGGAATTAAATCTGGTAAGGGGCTAACTTATCTTTAGCATAAAGTATCTGTCTCTTTCCCCAATTTACCAGCTTTGTCAAGACAGGGCTAGAGTTTTACTCATGATTACCCTCCACTTGTGTGCATGTGTGCTCAGCCAATTCAGTCATATCCAACTCTTTGCGACCCCATGGACTATAGCCCGCCAGGCTCCTCTGTCCATGGGATTCTTCAAGCAATCATACTGGACTGGGTTGCCATGCCTTCCTCCGGGGAATCTTCCCAACCCAGGGATTGAACCTGAGTCTCCTGTGTCTCCTGCATTGCAGGGGGATTCTTTACCACTCAGCCACCAGGGAAGCCCAATCCTCCACTTAGCCTAGCTTAAATAACAGGCACAGTGAACATTTGTGCAATTTAATGGAATTGAATTTGCATCCTGCAACTTTATCTGAATTATTTAAGAATTCTCTAATGTTGATCATAGCCCATTCATGTCTACCTGGGACTTGCAATGGAAAGGGTGAAAATAAATCCAGAAAGAGACGACATATTGATAAAGTGAAACTTGTATGGAACAAATCCTTCCTTAATCTCTATAAACTGTTTCAAAATCCTGTTTTATTTTAATCTATCATGTCAAGGGACATATATGTTGAGTTAAATTAGATCAGATTGTAGTCTGTCATCTGACATGATCTTGGGCACCATCATGGAGAGAAAATCCAAGGTGACATTAGAATCACGACTAAATTTATGCTTGGAAGGTTTCAGATAGATAAAGCAGTGTGTGTGTGTGTGTGTGTGTGTGTGTGTGTGTATGTGTGTGTGTTCAATATTAAAGGAACTTCCTGTCAGCATCTCTAATATTCATATTTTTTTTTTGCTGTGACATTGCCATCTAACATGGTGTGGCATGGCACAGAGAGTGTCATTATTTTTAACGCTATGCATAACTCATCATGTAACATAGGCCCAATATGGGGTAACTTCAGTGTGATAGCCTCTCTCTTCAAAGACTAAATGTAAACCATAAAAGTATAGAGCTTCTCAAAGAAATCATCACGATCTTTGGTTAGACAAAAAGTTCTTATATCAGATACCAAAAAACACAATCTAGTAAAAAAATGACAAATTGGACATAATCAAAATGTAATGTTGGGTTTCCTGGGTAGCTCACTGGTAAAGAATCCACCTGACAAGCAGGAAACCCAGGTTTAATCCCTGGGTCAGGAAGATCCCCTGGAGAAGGAAATAGCAACCCATTCCAATATTCTTGCCTGGAAAATCCCATGGACAGAGGGTTTTATATACATATATAAATATATATATATATATAGCCATGAAAAGATACCCTCCATCATTATTTATTAGGGATTCCAAGTCAAAACCACAATGGGATACCACTGTACAAATTTTGAGCAGATGAAAAGGACATAGAAAAACCAAAAAATTATGAAAAAAAACAAATGTTTTCAAGAAAACAGAGCAACTGAAAATTCTCCTGTATTTTTGGTGGGAATGCAAAGTGAGAGCACCACAGGGGAAAACTGTTGGATAGCTTTTCATAAAGTAAGACATGTATTTACCATATGATTCAGTGACACCACTTTTAGTTGTTTCTGTATGCTGATTGTGATGGTGGATCCATGGCTCTAAACGTTTAGTAAAATTCACAGTGCTGCACAACAGTAATAAAATAAACTATGCTGTAGAATTTTTTGAAATATTTAAAAGCTTAAAAAGTAGAATTTTTCTTAAAAAAAAAAAAGAGCAAGCCCCTAATCCATGAGATGTTAGTTACCACAAGGTGACCTGTGCATTACTTCTAAAGTGATGGGAGCCTCTAGCCATTCTAGGTCCCCAAAGATGTAGGTAAGATTCACAAATGTGATTATTAGGGGGAAAAAAAACAGACACATCTTCATCAGAGAAGGATCACACCCCCAAATGACCCAGAGCCTTCCCTTCTGGGCCATAAACACAAGTTAGGAAGAAGGAGGACAGCTTTTCCTGCCAAGAGATCGATTATGCTTAAATAATAGAGCTCCACCCTCAGCCCACAAACATGTCATAATCAGAGAACATTCAAGTGGTAGTGGGAGTAGCTTGGTATTTGGAGTTGCTGGCATGAGAGTATTAGGGCTATTAAATACAGCTTTCTAGCTCCGATGGAACCCATTATTTGTATTTCTGGAGATTTTTTTTTTTCCTGAAACTATCAGCATGTTCAGACCCAAAGCTAATATGTGCATTATGACTTTGCTGGGTTTCAAGACTTTTTCTCATTAAAAGACATTGATGTTGATTAAAAATTTTCACCAAATATCAAGTCCTGTTGCCATGGAATAATTTTTGGCTCCCATAATGGTAACCAGGGATTCCAAGATAATCATTCAAATTAATTCGAATAATTTGGAATGGAAAAGTTGATGGAGAGAGCAGGTTGCTTGAGGTGTCAAGCAACTTGGCAGTAGGCATCTACTGCCATTCTAACCTCCCCTTCCTTTCCCTTTCTCCCAAAAGGCAGCGACTACAAAGAGAGGTGCTCAGCCCCTTCTTGCACTGGCCAGTGCAGGGCCTGTCTCCTGTGGCCCTCCCCTCCTCCAGCCCCAGCAGGAGATGGGTAAGCTCAGCCTGGTGCTACAGGCGATCTTCAGTGTCTTGGCTCTTCTTCAGCCCGGACATTTGGCAGGACCGCTGCTGTCCTGAACTTGAACTAGACTTGAGATACAGTCCTCCCTGGCTGAGTATTTTGGGGCTTCCCTGGTGGCTCAGTGATAAAGAATCCGTCTGCCAATGCAGGGGCCTTGGGTTCAATACATGAATCGGGAAGATCCCTGGAGGAGGAAATGGCAAACCAGTCCAGTACTCTTGCCTGGAAAAATCCCATGGACAGAGAAGCCTGGCGGGCTACAGTCCATGAGGTTGCAAAGATTCGGACACAACTTAGTGACTAAACAACAACAAAGTAGAGTGTTTTAGACCCTTGTCCTTACTTTCATTGGCTTCAGGTTATCGCCCATCTTGTGATGAGGGTGTGACCCCACAATGCACCCTTTTGCCTCTTCCTGCTGTTTGCATGCATACTCAGTCACTCAGTCATGTCTGACTCTTTGTGACTGCATGCACTATAGCCCGCCAGGCTCCTCTGTCCATGGGATTTTCCAGGCAAGAATACTAGAGTGTATTGCCATTTCCTACTCCAAATCCTAGGCAACCTGATCTCTGAATCACTTTCTCCTCTTAACTAGCAAAACTTTTCCTATCCTGTCTCAGGTACTGTTTGAATTCTTTAGGAATAATGATTGATCTGGGCTCCAGTCTAATTACTTACATGGAACTGAGCAGAGAGTTCTGTTCTAGACAGCACGCTGTTGGGACAACTTGAAAAATCTCTGTAAATATCCTTTTGGGGATGGATGGAGCGAAAGAGGGAAAGCTCTGAGTCCTAGTACTGAGCTCAACACAGTCCCATAAGTTGCTTCATTGTAATAATGAGGGTGTAGTCAGGGACGTTCAAGGCCCTCACCAGAGGATGTCAGCTTCTCATGTGAAACTGCATCTGGGAAGGTACTTGATCCCTGAGGCCAGCGACTGCTCCCATCCTTCAGCCATGTGAATATGGGCTGCTGATGACCTCCAGCTGCCTCCCCTCTGTGGTGAACTGACCTCAACCAACAGAAAACTGGCTTAAAGCTGGAGGTGATGTCCTGCCTCCAAACACAGGGGCAACCAGTGGGCATGAATGAGTGATATGAAAATTCACAACCCAAGCCCTCAGTCTTGTGATTTACACTTTGTGACTTTATCGCAGGTCACAAGCTTGTTTGGCTCTTTCTCCATGCGGTTCCTTTTCCCATCACTCTTAAAGGGTTTTCCTGAAGGACATTTCCCTCAGCAAATCTTGCAAACTCACATTTTTACATCAGGCTCTGCTTTCTCAGGGAGCCCTGACAAATACCAACTCCTTGCAGCTACTGCCAGCATCTACCTTCTCCAGCCTTGACGTTCATGTCTTTTCTGCTGCCATAGTTGTCAACAGCACGTTACTCCTGGATGTGGTCTGTTTGTCTTTCCTCTGGGTCAGATCTAGTCCCCTTGGGAGGCATCTCACTCAGACCAACCCAGACTCAAAGACAAGGTAATCTTCAGAGACCACGTGGAGAAGTCCGAGGAATAGATAAAGGAGGCATTCTTCATTTTCAAGAGCAAGAAAAGAGAGGACATGAAACAAGTCTTTGTGGATAAACCCAGAGAATAATCAGCACGTCTAGGAGCTATTCTGGAAGGTGTCAATCCTGAGAGAAGATGATCTCAATGCGACATATAGAGAAAGGCTCCTGGTAGGCAAAGAAGATGTGCAGTTCCTTACAAATAAAAATACATCACGATTCCTTTTACATAAGGCACAGCAGGCTGACCTTGTCTTAGGTTATTATTTATTGTGGATCCCTTCAAATCTCCACAAATCACCACTGATCCTTTAAGCTAGGCAGCCCTTCCAGATGAGACTTTTATTGATCTCTTTCCTTCCTCTTTCTCTGCTTCTTCTCACCCTGTGCATCTTGGTGGTTGTATTTTAAGCCTTTGCTAAAGTGTTATATGGGTTTTGTGTTCCTTACCCTTACATCCATCTGGACCTTCCTGAGTATGTTGTAATGACATATTTAGTACAGTGTGTGCTTAACTGTAGCTGGATAGGTCACTGGGGGAACCTAATTGTTGGCTTGTACATGTGTTTAAGAGACATCATTTAGATCAGGATCCACATAGCATTCTTCATGTTACCCTCCCTATTAGAAAACAGAAGACAGTGAGGGAAAATCCAGCATAAAAAACCAGGAAAATATGTTAGTAGGTTGGAGGCAGGTCTTCTCTGGAGGAAGATGTGTGGGAAAGAGAAAAGGAGGAGAGGTTCAAAACCTGGCATATCAGCAAGCAAGAAGCAGGAAACCTCAGCCAGTTATTACCCCAGTGACCAACACTCAAGAATTAAAACAAATATGGAGTTTCAGATTCCATTTTTCCAACTGCTAACATGCTGTCTAGACCACTTTAGTATCCATCCTTCAACAGCAAGAAGATTATGAGTTTATGAGTATGTTTTTATGGTTGTCAACTCTTGATAATTATTGTGATAGAAGTATTTTCTTTTTCCCATATAAAAGGAATTAGTTCATCATTTGCAGATCAACAGAATTTGGAGAGATATTTAAGCAAAACAGTTGCATTATAATATCATTAATATATATCCTCATTACAGAAGCATAAATGTGCTTAATGAAATAATTACTCCAAGATGGACATTGGTCAGGACCATAGATAGAATGATCAGCACATATGCTTTGCTTGACTAGTGAATGAAAGGGGGGAAAAAATATATATATATGTATTTGTTGTTGTTCAGTCACTAGTCATGTCCGACTCTTTGCAACTCCGTGGACTGCAGGCCTGTCTGTCCCTCACCATCTCCCAAAGTTTGCCCAAGTTCATGTCTATTACTTCAGTGTTACTATCCAACTATCTCATCCTCTGATGCCCTCTTCTCCTTCTACCATCATTCTTTCCCAACATCAGGGACTTTTCCAGTGATTCAGCTGTTCACATCAGATGACCAAAATATTGGAGTTTCAGCAGCAGTCCTTCCAACCAGTATTCAGGGTTGATTTGCCTTAAGATTGACTGGTTTGATCTTGCTGTCCAACGGACTCTCAGGAGTCTTCTCCAGCACCATAGTTGAAGGCATCAATTCTTTGGCTCTCAGCCTTCTTTACCATCCAGCTCTCACAACCATCTGTGACCACTGGGAAGACCATAGCCTTAACTTTATGAACCTTTGTTGGCAGAGTAATGTCTCTGCTTTTCAGCACCCTGTCTAGGTTTTGTCATCACTTTCCTGCCAAGAAGCAAACATTTTCTGATTTCATGGCTGCAGTCACCATCCATAGTGATTTTAGAGCCCAAGAAGAAGAAATCTGTCACTGCTTCCATCTTTTTCCCTTCTATTTGCCATGAAGTAATGGAGCCAGATGCCATGCTCTAAGTTTCTTTAGTATTTAGTTTCAAGCTGGCTCTCCTCTTTCACCCTCATCAAGAGTCTCTTTAGTTCCTCTTCGCTTTCTGCTCTTAGAGTGGTATCATCCACATATCTGAGGTTGTTGA
This sequence comes from Odocoileus virginianus, assembly GCF_023699985.2. Taxonomy (NCBI): domain Eukaryota; kingdom Metazoa; phylum Chordata; class Mammalia; order Artiodactyla; family Cervidae; genus Odocoileus; species Odocoileus virginianus. The sequence continues at coordinate 7,010,514 of NC_069699.1, forward strand.
TGTTTCTCCTGCCTATCTTGATTCCAGCTTGTAACTCATCCGGCCCAGCATTTCTCATGATGTGCAAAGAGGGTGGCAGCAGACAACTCTATTGTGCGCCTTTCTCAGTCTTGGACCAATCAGTTTTTCCCTACAGGGTTCTAACTGTTGCCCTCCACACACCTCTGTCCATGGGGTTTCCCAGGCAAGAATACTGAGTGGGTAGCCATTTCCTTCTCCAGGGGATCTTCCCAGACCAGGGATCGAACTTGTGTCTCCTGCATTGGCAGGCGGATTCTTCCCCAGAGAGCCACCAGGGAAGCCCTCTACCATCCATAGCAGCAAACTAAATCACATTTCCTTTTATTATCTTTTCCTCCTTACTCGACCCTCCCCTGTTCTCACTTCTTTTCCCTGGGTCACTCCTGAGTAATCTCTAGACACAAGTTCTTGCTAACAGGGATTGAGCAGAAGTGAGAAGAAAAGGAGAAAGTGATTTCACAAAAGCTAAAGGAATGGACCAATTTCAAGAAAGAGACAGTGATCAATAGCATCAAGAACTAGAGAGAGGTCAAGTAAAATGAGAATTGAAAAGAATCAAATTTAGTAATTGTAAAGTTACAGGTAACCTTGGAATAGAACTGTCAATGCAATGAAGAAAGTAGATTTTTCTTATGTTTTTGAAATTTGCTCAAAACTACTATTCCTCTAGTTTTGAGCTACAAAATTCCTTTTAATTTCCATTTATAGGCTATAATCTAACATTTTTGATCCACTCAGAGAAGTCATCCATTCAATATTTCAGTAATTATGAAACACAATTTAACCATATTCTTTTTGTCTCCTACATTTTATTTTTCCCCTTTTATGATAAAAACATGCTGCTTTCTCAGGAGTTTCTCACCAGCCCACTTCTCTGACCTTATCTTATACTCCCTTCCAACTCCTTTTTTAAATCTGTGAACCCCTAAATGTTTGATTCCTCTGACTTTACACAGCAAACAATGACTAACTTCCAGCCTCATCAAAATTGGTTTTCTTGCATTTCTTTGAGCATATAAACCATGCTTTCCTTCAAGGTATTATCAGTAAGCCTCCCTAAATTCTGGAGTTTGCTGTGCAAGTTAGATGGACATTAAAGGAAGCAAAGATACATTATTAATAATTTTGGTTCGTTTTGAACAACAATGAAGGTAGTAAAAATCTTGTCATTCATTAAAGGAATGGCACACTCAATAAGAATAAAAATTATTTTGTGGGGATGGGAAAGGCAGTCTCTTCAGGATTTTGTTTTAATCTTTAAGTTCACATAGTTTTTAATCTTCACAGTGTCCCAGGTGTTTTATATCAATGTCTGATTCACCCATGAATGCCTGGCATAGCCTCTCCTCTGTGTGTACACAGTCATTTCTATTGGCAATATGGGTAATTATTCTGATTATTGTGAGTGGTTCTGCTCAATAAACTATTATCCAGGGCTGAATAATTTTCTGGGCACTCAGAGTATGAAGTGAAGGGTATTCTGTGAGGAATCTCAAGATTGTTTTCTCTAAAGTCAAGATGGTGTTTTAAGCTTGGGATGTGGGTGCTTCTGACAGAGGGGTCTTGGGGGCTTCAGGTATCCTGTTAATGTGCTGATTCTTCATCTGAGTGCTGATCACATAAGGTATGTTCCATTTTTTTAAATTCAGTAAGCTTTATAATTATAGTTTATATACATTCATGTATGTATCTCATTCTGCAATAGAAAGTTCAACAATTTAAACAACAAAAATGAAATCATAATGTTATCAGATGTAAATGTAGACAAATTCTTTTCAGAATGTAGGAGTCTTTTTAAACCGTCACTCATAAAGCAGAAATCAGTTCAGAAATAGTTGATTATGTTGACTGCAGAAAGAAAACATACTAAACAATGTCAAAAGATAAATGTCATTGGAAAATATGTTCGCAACTCACATCACAACAAATGTCCAATCTCCTAGTTCATAAAGAACTTGTAGAAATCAGAGCAGGTGTGGGGTCTGCACAATTACTATTATCCTGGGGCAGCGAAATACTTGTCGCCTGACCTAGGACCAGCTATTATTACCAAATGCTTTGGAGTATAAACTTGGGAGATCTCAGAGGAGGCAGTCTGCTTGTGCCCTCTTGGACTCCAGGCCAAGAATCAATCTAAGTGCCCCACTGGACAGATGACAAAAAGGCTTTTCTGAAATAAAATCCTTAAACTTTTTCTGTATGTGAGAATCCTCAGCACTAGGGACCCTTCAGAGCAGAACAAAGCTGTCCATCTAAAATGGTTTATGTATTTACCCACAGGACACCAGCAGCACAGAACAACATCAGAATACCCTAGTCACGTCAGACACTAATGTACTAAATGTTATCTATTTTTTGTTCATTTTCTTGATTAGAAAGTAATATATGTTCAAGATGGAACATTTGAAAAAACTGAAAGGTAAATTAAAAAAAGAAAATTCATTATCCTGTAACCAACTAGGGCTATTTGCTTTCAGAAATCCCCTACAAAATTTTACCAAAAATTGTAATTATCTGATATAAAAATTTCATGTCTTCCTTAGTTGCTTAACAACGTACATTGCAGCATATTCTCATATCTTTAAATAGTCTCAAAGAGTAGAATATTTTTCAGTGACTTTGCAGTATTTCATTATATGGATGCATGCTAATTTATTCTCAGGTTTTATTGGCTACTCATTTTTCAATGCTAATTGTCTGTTAATAAAAATACCAGTATAGATGATAGTGTTGTTCATAATATGGTTGATACTGATGTCTACCTTTCTTGGTTGGAGAGTTATATGTGGGAATGTACAGAAAAGACCCTCATGTTCTCTGGCTCATGGAGATACCATTCTGTGCCAGGCACTAATATAAACGGGGTTACGTTTTTTTTTTAAACACTCAATTTCTTAATATCTTCCACATGCTTCCATTTTTTTAACCCTAATCTTAGACGTTGGTTTTTATCTAAACTAAAAGAGTCAGTTTGAGGACTTGCCTGGTGGTCCAGTGGTTAAGCCTCTGTGCTTCCACTTCAGGAGGCATGGGTTTGATCCCTGGTTGGGGCCTGCATGCTATGCATTGTGGTCAAAGAAAAAAAGACTAAAAAGGTCAGTTTGGTTGCAAATTGGTCTATACTTACATAGAAAAGTGAGAAGTAAAACTCAAAGTATGTGGTGACAGATAAGACATAATCTAGTAGCACTATATTAAAATACAAAAGATAATAATAAACTTAAATCATGAAATGGCATTTGTGTCTCATAAAGGGAAAAGAAGATGGACTGAGCATTAAAAAACTATTTGAAGAAATAATAACTAAACTAGTTCTAGAAATAGACTACCATATGACCCAACAATCCCACTATCGGGAATATACTCTGAGAAAATCATAATTGAAAGAGACACATGTACGCCAACATTCATTGCTGCACTTTTTACAATAGCTAGAACATGGAAGTAACGTAGATGTCCATTGATAGATAAATGAATACAGAAATTATGGTACATATATACAATGGAATATTGTTGTTCGTTCGCTCAGTCATGTCTGACTCTTTGTGACCCCATGGACTGCAGAACACCAGGCACCAGGCTTCCCTGTCCTTCCCCATCTCCCAGAGCTTGTTTAAACTCAGATCCATTGAGTCGGTGATTCCATCCAACCATCTTGTCCTCTGTCGTCCCTTTCTCCTCTGGCCCTCAATCCTTCCCAGCATCAAGGTCTTTTCTAATGAGTTGCTTGTTCACTTCAGGTGGCCAAAGTACTGGAGCTTCAGCATCAGTCCTTCCAATGAATATTCAGGGTTGATTTCCTTTAGGATTGACTGGTTTGATCTCCTTGCAGTCCAAGGGACTCTCAAGAGTCTTCTCCAGCACCACAGATCAAAGGCATCAATATTATTCAGCTATAAAAAAGAATGCATTTGAATCAGTGCTAATGAGGTGGGTGAACGTAGAGTCTGTTATACAGAGTGAAGTAAGTCAGAAAGAGAAAGACGAATACTGTATGTTAACCCATGTGTATAGAATCTAGGAAGAAGGTCCTGATGAGCCTATCTTGCAGGGCAGCCGTGGAGAGACAGACATAGAGAAGGGACGTGTGGACACAGTGGGGGACGTAGAGAGCGGGACAAATTGAGAGAATAGCTTGGAACCGTGTACATTACCATATGTAAAGCGGATAGCAAGTGATAATTTGCTTTGCAAAACAGGGAGCTTAACCCAGCATCCTGTGATAACCCAGAGGGGTAGGATGGGTAAGGAGATGAGAGGGTGGTTCAGGAAGGAGGGGACGTAGGTATACCTGTGGCTGAGTTGTGTCGATGTGTGGCAGAGGCCAATGCAATACAGTAGAGCAGTTGTCCTCCAGTATTTGTATTTTTTTCTATACTTCTCAATATTGTATAATTATAATCTTTGATGATTAAAAAAAAAGAACAAGTTGAAAAAACTATTTGAAGAAATAATGGCTAAAATAGCCCACATTTTTGAGAGATATAAGCCTATAGATTCAAGATGCTCAGCAAACTTCAAACAGGAAAAATGCAAAGAAATCAATACCAAGATATATTATTTAAAAAATGGTCAAAGATCAGAGGCAAAGAAAAATTCTAGAAATAAGCTAGAAAGAACATGCCTCAGTTATAAATGAATAATGTTTCAAATGAGTACAGAATTCTCATAAAAAGGGATGGAGTCTGGAACAAAGTTAAATAACATTTTTAAGATGCTGAAAAAAAAGAATGGTTCACCTATAATTTTATATGCAGAAAAAATATCCTTCAGTAGTAAAGCTGAAATAAATACATCTTAGATGAAGGAAAGCTAGAAGAAGTCCTTGCCGTAGATGCACTCTACAAAAGATGACTAAAGGAATTTCTTTAGACAGCGGGTAAATGACATCAGAAAGTACGAAACTAGGAACATCAGCAATAAGAGAAGAGAAACTTTAAAAAGATAAATTTCTAAATATATGTAATAGAACTCTTCTGGAGTAATTTAACATGTGGATGACAGTTGAGAACAAAACTGGAAGACTTCTCTGGAGCTTTTCCTGTTCATGTTGATGAGTATTTCTTGCATTTGGGGCTGCTTTGAATGCAGGCCAAGGATTACCAGAGTCAAGGGAGGGATGGTAAACTGACTCGTTTCAGAGATATTTTGCAATAAAGTTTTCTTTTTCGATTTGGCTGTTATTATTTACTTTTCAGAATCCCCTGCTTTCTATCTAAGTATAGTGTCATTCCTAGAATTAAAACTAATCAAACTCAGATTAGACACTAAACTGGTGTCTTATCTTTTTCCCATTGTGCCATGATGCTTTTTTCCAAGGCTTACCATGAATGAAGATCTCCTTCCTTATTTAAGTGAAACTAGCCATAATCCTTTCGATCTTCCAAAGATTTAATTTCAAATTTCCTGAAGTTTGTCTAAGGTAATCAATAATATCAGCTTTTATCTAGTCTTATGCATTATTTTGGAGTCCCTAAAACCAAAACTCTCAAGACTTACCACTTCTTTCTCTAATACAGTGAGATAGAGGCAAAGGGCCAGTGCTGTCTGAGCGATTGCTCACTCAGATGCCCTGTCTCACAAAACTGTGAGCTGCTTGTCTGAGTTGTTTTGTGTCTGATGGAATACAAAAGGTTTGTTAAGTGCTATTAGGCAGAGAAACCCTTTATTCACACCTACTAAAATTATCCATCACAATTTGGTACGTTAAAAATCTTATCAAAGAGCTTCCCAAACCAGCGAGCAAGATTAAGTTGGAAAAGTGAGTGGAACATCAACCTACCCTGCTTCATATTCTGACACAACCCTAACCCACTCTGTTTATTGATATAATAACTAAAGAACACATTTATTTTTTGTTTGTTTATAAAAGTAACTAGAGAACATATAATTTGTTTCGTCTTCAGATTTTGCTCATAACAAAGTTAGTAATCCCTTATGACTTTGGTAAATTCTCCATCTTTCTTTATCTCTATGCCCGTTTTTTCAGTGACTTTGTAACTCCTCAAGAGCTGAAATCATTTTCCCCATGGTTTAAATCCAGCCTGGCCCTGGGACTTGCATTGGCCCATGGAATGTGGTGGGTGGAATGCCTTGCCAATTCCAAATCTGGGCCAAGAAGCCTTGCATGCTTTGGTTCACTCCTGGAGAAACTTGCCAAACTGCCATGCTAATTAGCCCGAGCTAGCCTATAGCAGGATGAAGTGCCATATGGACTAGAGATGAGCCATCCAAGCTGAGCCCTGTCTCCACTGGACCTAGTGGGGACTGCAAACTCATGAGTGGGCCCAGCCCTGGTTAGCTGAGCCAGGCTTGGATCAGCAGGATTACCCCGTCATCTTATAGGTATCAAAGCATTAATAACGTGTTGTTGAGTGAAATCTGTTTGGGCTGGTGTGTTTATACCACAAAGCCAAACTGACACATGAGAAAAGAACTACTTCTATCTATTGACAGGTCTCTCCGTTCCTTGACAGACACACACACACACGCAGACACACACACACACGGCGGGTGGTGGTGGGGGGGGGTGGCGGAAACAGGGTGTTTCTACCAGAGCTGCATCCAGAAATCCCGCTCTGCGGTTCCTAAGCAAATGGATGGCCGTCCCAGCACCTTTAGGGGCCTGTCAGCAACTATGAGCTCAGCTCGAGGAAGCTGAGAAGTGTTCTCATACATTCCGTGGCCCTCATTCTGCCTCTGCAGGCGTCACTGGCATCAGAACGCCACAGAGTATAGATCCCCATCTTCAGGGCACATTTTCCTTTCAAGGAAAAAAAAAAAAGGAGATTGACTTTCACAGAATGACTCTTTTGATGTGAAGGAGAAAAAGAAGCCTGCAACTGAGATGATGCAAATGGTGCCATCCGGGCTCCCATTTTTGTATTCTCAGCCCTAATTAGCTCTTTTGGAGCAGATTGTTTGCAGTGAGCTCCAGAAAATTGAGTCTGATTTACTCGAGGCAAACAGGGTTCAGTTGTTAACCTTTCCGTCTTTAATGAGGCAGCATCTTAAGGATGAACAACAGTAAACAAGGAAGCTTGTCAATAAGAATCAAGACTGTGCCAGGATGCAATTTTATACCAAAAGCAAATCTCTGGAGAAAAGTAACTTTTCTGGCATGAAGTGACAGTGTGGGAAATGCTATAAAAGAGTAGCATTCCAGCTCCCAAGTGAATCATTCAACTTTGGGATGTCTAATATTGAGAGACACATGGACATATGTGAAGCCAACAGTATCCCCATTCTGCAGGAGAAGGTGAGGGATAAAATGGTAGACAGAACAGTGTGGCAGCGGGGTACCTGCCTTCACAGAAACCTGAAGGTGTTCTGCTCAAGTTGTGGGTTTTCAATTGAGCTGATTGATTTGAAAAGACCTTGGTGCTGGGAAGGATTGAAGGCAGGAGAAGCAGGCAACAGAGGATGAGATGGAGGATGTGAGCAAACTCCGGAAGATGATGAAAGACAGGGGAGCCTGGCATGCTGCAGTCCACGGCATCGCAGAGTCGAACATGACTTAGTGGCTGAACAACAACAATATACTCTCAGGCATGAACTATGTCATTAATAAAACAAGTGGTCGGAGTGAGGTGTGGGGGCCTGTGCAGACACTTTTGCATCTGGTGAGAGAGAGTCCTATGTTCTGCACTTGGTAAAAGTCTATAGCCAGTCCTAACTGCTTCTTGGGCTCTCATAGCTGAGCCTTCTGCACTGAATCACTTACCCTTTGCTGAGTATGATGCACTTTGTTATCTCTCATTACATTTTCCTCTTTATTGGGACTACCTTTCCTGACTTTAATGGTGGCAAATTCTGCTAGTCCTTACACTTCTAATCAAATCATCACCTTATTGAAAGAAAATGTATCCCTGTTTCATTTCTGTTTCCCAGGCACATTTTCCATTTGGGGTTCCCCAAAGACTCAAAACCACTAACAGGCAACAACTGGGCCTTCATTCTGTACCTGTAGCTCCAAAATCATAGCTGTTTGGAATACATTCAGAGGAACATATGTACCTTCTATAAATCCCAGACCATTATTTTTCTCCATAGGTATGCAGAGAAAAATCTGCACAGAGAACAGGCACTCACCAAAAAGCAATAAAAACCTATTTTTACTTTTTAAAAAATCATAGTTCCTAGGACAGTCTTATACACAGGGTATAAATTCAGATTCTGCTTCTTGATCATTTGAGGACATGAAGTCTTGTATTGATTACAAATATGGCTACAGTTATTCCTGTCCTATCAATACCCCTTTGCTCTGTGACTTTGCACTTCTCTCAGTAAGATGTGAAGTCTGTTTCCCTGCTGTTTGAATCTGGGCTGAACTTGGAGCTTGCTTCACTAATAAAACACAGTGGAAGGACTTGAATTCTTGTGCTTGCTCTCTTGGCAAATTGCCCAGCTGTTCTGTAAGTGATCTTGAGTGAGCCTTCTGGAAGATGAGGGACGACATAGACCAGAAGACATCTCAGCTGGGGCTGTCTGAGTCTTACCTCCTCATTAGCCCTGGAGATGACCTTGCAGCTGAACACATATGCATGATTAATGCAGATGAGAGCAGAGAAACCATCCAGCTGAACCCAACCCAAATGGCTAATCCACTAATAGGTCAACTAAATGAATGTTATTTATAATCATTGTGGTTTTTTTTTTTTAATTTTTATTTTTTAACTTTTTATTTTATATTAGAGTATAGATGATTAATAATAGTTACTAGTTGTGGTAGTTTCAGATAGATAGCAAAGGGACTCAGCCGTACACATACCTGTATCCATTCTCTCCCAAACTCCCCTCCTGTTCAGGCTGCTATATAACATTGAGCAGAGTTCCCAGTGCTATACAGTAGGTTGTTTTGAGATGGTTTGTACTCAGGAAAAAATGAACTGATGTAAGTAGTCAAATATACAAATTTTGGTCTCTTCTTCCCTAGATGGGAAAACCTTCCCTAGAAGGTTTTTTCTTGACTTTTGGGCTGATCAAGTATCTTCCCCTGTTCCTGGGCTTCCTGAATTGCTCCCTCTTTTCTTTCCCAGAGGACATTCAGTATCTTAACCCCCTCTGCTCCTTCAGTCTCTGACCCACAGTTTAGCTTTCAGGTTCTGTTCTCTACTGTGTTTCAGACTGTGGTTTTTTCTTTCTCCATGTACATTGTCACTGATGGTTTCCAATTTATTAGAATACAGGAGAGGGATAAATGAAAACTGACTATCCTGGGCCAAATAAATACAAGAATTCTTTTCCCATTGCCAAGTATTTTATGCTAAGAAACAGAGAGAAAACCAAAATAAAACAACAGTTACAAACTCCTCAATTCTTGGCTTTCATTTGCATTGCAACTGTTATTCTGGCTGGTCTTGTATTTTGCCCCAGGAGGAGTTTGTAAAATATGGTCTTATTCCAGGAAGGCAATGAGGTAAGAAATAAAATGCATACTTGCCACATTGTAACCATTTTGAGTCATTAGAAGAAAGTGATTTTCATTTAATATGATTCCCCTTTCCTTGACACCCTTCACCCCAACCAGTAGGCAGAAAGAAGTTGTGGTGAATCATTGAACTTTACACTCAAGGCTGTGCTTTTCCAGAGTGGAAGCAATTTGGTATCTTTCAGGTCCTACAAATCCATCAAAAAAGAAAAATACATTGTGTCTATCCATAAATACTTTATATTTTGATAGTGACAAATTGTCCTCCAAGAAATATCAAGAAGTACCTTCCTGTGTATTAATATTAATTTCTTCACCTTATAATAGCACTGATTTTTTTCCTCAAATTTTTATTATGTGGAAATAGATATAACATACAATTTGCCATTTTAAGCATTTTAAAGCTACTGTTTTGTAGCATTAGTTATATTTACAATGCCCTAAAACTGCCCTAAAACATATTGCCATTATGTTTCCAAAACTTTTTCATCACCCCAACAGAAGCTCTGTAACTACTGAATAATACTCCTCATTCCCACATTACCCTGACCCCTGACACTCTCCACCCTACTTTCTCTCTGTATGAATTTACCCATTCTCAATATTTAAGTTAATCTTGCAATATTTGACCTGTATCTGGCTTATTTCACTGAGTATACATTTTCAGGATTCTTTGGTGTTGTAGCATGTATTACAACTTCTTTCCTTTTTATGGCTGTGCAACATTCCATTATATGTATGTACCGTATTCTGTTTAGTCATCTGTTGATGGACACCTGGGTTGTTTCACATGTTGGCTGTAGTGAACAGAGCTGCAATGAATATTTCTGTACATTTTGAATCCCTGAATTCAATTCTTTTGTGTATTCTTAAGAGTGTGGTTGCTGAGTCTTATGGTAATTCTATGTTTAGCTTTCTAAGGAATTACCAAACTCTTTTTCACAGTAGCTGCATTTTGCATTCCTACTAGCAAGGGGTGGGGTCCTAAATTGTCCACATCCTCACCAAGATTTACTTCCACTTTTTAAAATTATAATTATTCTAGCAGGTTCGAAGTGGTGTTTCACTGTGTTTTCTTTGCATTTGTCAAAGTATTGATTTTTTTTCATAATCAGCTTTTGATTTTATTAATTGTCTTTTGTTTTTCTACTTTCCATTAATTTATTTCTAATGTTTATTACTTCCTTCTGCTAACTTTGAGTTTAGTTTCTTCTTTTTCAATAAAGAAGATTGTGTATGCTCTGTGCACTTGAAAATGTGTATTCTACTGTAGTTGAAGGGAATATTCTATATATGTCTGATAGGTCTAATGATTTATAACATAGTGTCAAGTTTTCTATTTCCTTATTGATTTTCTGTCTAGAAATCAACCCATTATAGAAAGTATGGGCATCAAGGTGTCCAAATATTATTTTAGAAGTGTTTGTTTCTAAATTCTGTTGTAATTCTCTCAATATGTATTTCATACATTTTGAGGCTCAGTTATTCTGTACATGTATATATTTATAATTGTTGTATCTTCTTGAAGAGTGGGTTGCTGGAGGCTGTCCCAGTCCATTTACTGACTGGCTTTGCCAGGCTCTTTTTGCAGACTGTACTCCTTGTCGTTGGAGGTCACTGGTGCCTCTTTACTTTCTCTTGTGTTTAAACAGTGTGTGACAGGAGGTCTCTCGACTATCAGGAGCTCCACAGAGGAAGAGGTAAACTTATGGTACTACTTACTGCCTATCTAGAGGGTGAAAAAACTATCTCATTGTTTTCATTTTATTTCGTTGGTTTTTTGTACAGTTGTATTTTCTTAAGTTGTATTTTCCTAAGTAACTTTGCCAGGGACTTAGGTTTTTTTATTTTTTTCATTTTATAGAATTTCTTCAAATAGCATTCATATAAATTATATATTACAGATTATATTCTTAGACCTACCAATTTTATTTGAATATTATTTTATGTATGATAAAATTCATAAAAGGATTTTATGACTTTTCTGAAATTAAACTTAAGAATATTTTTCCTCAGACCTTGCTTAATAAGTCCTTTCCTATATTTTCTATAATAAATTGATTTCTTATGCATTAGCTTATTAAATATTCCCTATTAAATACTGTTTAAATAAACACTTTTATTAAAGTAGTAAATGAAATATTATTTATTTGCATTTTCATTCCTTTGTGTCGTACTCTTGGTTTTGTTCAAAATATGCTTTTTAATATTTTTTCATCCTTTTTTCTGGAATTCCATTTCAGCTTAAACTAAAGCCTGCTCATAGTTTTTATGGGTTTGTTGTGGGCTAAGTGTAGCCGTGTGAGTCCCCAGGAGCTGGTAACTGAAAAGGGCATGTTCTTTGCTCTCTCAGGATGTCACAGCCCATCTTGGCACTTCCTGGCTTCTCCCACACAAGTATCCACATCACTGCCCAAAACTGTCAGTTACAGAAGTAGGAAAGACCAACAGCTATAAATTTAGTTCTGTGAAAAAATACCTTGATGGTTGTTCTCAGCATACTTTTCTGCTTCTCATATCTTTTACTCTGACGTGATGAACCCCTAGAAGTGCTCCTGCTTCAACAGCTGGCCTTTCTCTGTGTTCCTTGATCAGTGGTCTTCATTATCAAGATCCTGCCTCGGTAAGATCCCCTGGAGTAAGAAATGGCAACCCACCCCAGTATTCTTGCCTGGAACATTCAATGAACAGAGGAGCCTGGTGGGCTACAGTCCATGGGGTTGAAAAGAATCAGATGCAATTGAGTGCACACACACTTTTATCAAGCTAATTCTTCCTGCATTTTACTTTCAAGGATTCTTTAGCAAGTGTGATTCACTGAAGAGACTCTCTATTGTTCACTGCTAATGTTATAATTCTGCTTTCTCTAATAAAACTTTTTATGTCTCCTCTAGGGAAGTAAATGATAGAGGCATGTATTCTCAGACTATTACCCTAATCTAATTTTCTGTGTATATTTTTGTTCTTACTATATATTTTTATAATAAGATTTTGAGGCCATTTGAAAGATTTCACTTAGTAAAAGATGATAAAAGTACATAAAGACATGGAAATAGGGGGATTAGTAAGAATAAGTAAAACAAAAAAGAAAAGAAAGCAAGAAAGTTTGATATTTGTAGAAATTCAGATCTTTGGCAGGCTTAGGGAGCCAATTTTGACTTATTCAGAGGTTAACTTTTTCAGGGTTGGTTTTCATAATCACTAGAACCTCTTGAGTAGAATGATGCTTAGTCAGATTTTCCAGATGATACACATCTCCCTTGAGAATAGGAAAGTGGTGGTTCTCACTGTGGTCAGAACTTCATTCTACAAGGATGGAGTCACTGACAACTGGGCATCGAAGGGAAGACTGTAAGAATCACGTCTGCCTGGAAACATACAGCAAGGTCTCCTCATTGGTATGGTCTGTGTGTATCCTTTGGTTTTTCCATAACTGTCCATGATAAAACTACCTAAACCACTTAATATAAAACTCTCCTTTACAATAGAGGAGATAAAACTATGAATCTTAAAAAAAAAAGCTATGAATCTTATGTCCCTATTATACAGAAAACTCAATTTCATGATAGAAACGTAAGCTAGAAATAAACTAATAATTCAGAATTTGACTCTTACTGAAAACAGAAACACTTGATGTTTCAGAGACATATCCCAACCGTGCAGAAGTTCTTTATAAATATACTGGTAGATACCTTGACATCTTCTCCTGTATTAGCTCTGAATCACACTCTGATATTTATGACACATTTAAATGACTACTCTTACTAGTCTGTGTTCATGGTTCTCTGTATTCTCTGGGCAACAATTTGTCTCCACACTAGATTAGCAGTTCTGTTAGAGAAGGCCATGTATCAAATTTTCCTTTAAGTATTCCGGGCAAGATTATGCCTATGTCAGGGCTGGTGAAGTGATCAATAGGTAGCCACTGAATTTTCTTGCCAGTAAGTGAACAATTGATTATTTCACCTTTTTTTTTTTTGAGTGTCAAGGTGAGGTTCTCCAGCTGCCTATCTGTTGTTGTTGTTGTTCAGTAGTTAAGCCATGTCTGACTCTTTGTGACCCCATAGACTTCAGCATGGGCTTCCCAGGTTGTGCTAGTGGTAAAGAATCTGCCTGCTAATGCAGGAGACATAAGGGATATGGGTTTGATCCCTGGGTCAGGAAGATGCCCTGGAGGAGGGCATGCAACCCACTCCAGTATTCTTGCCTGGAGAATCCCATGGAAGGAGGAGCCTGGTGGGCTATGGTCCATAGGGTCACAAAGAGTTGGACATGACTGAAGAGACTTAGCAGGCATGCATGCACGAACTGCAGTACGCCATGCTTCTCTGTCCTTCATTATCTCGCAGAGTTTGCTCAAACTCATTTCCAATTAGTCACTGATGCCATCCAACCATCTTATCCTCTGTTGCCCCCTTCTAATCCTGTCCTCAGTCTTTCCCAACATCAAGATATTTTCCAGTGAGTTGACTCTTCACATCAGGTGGTCAAAGAAAGTACTGGAGCTTCAGCTTCAGCATCAGTCCTTCCAATGAATAATTCTAAGGCTTTTGACTTGACCTCTTCGTGACCCAGATAATCACAATGGTGTGATCACTCACCTAGAGCCAGACATCCTGGAACGTGAGGTCAAGTGGGCCTCAGGAAGCATCACTACGAACAAAGCTAATGGAGGTGGTGGAATTCCAGTTGAGATATTTCAAATCCTAAAAGATGATGCTGTGAAAGTGCTGCACTCAACATGCCAGCAAATTTGGAAAACTCAGCAGTGGCTACAGGACTGGAAAAGGTCTGTTTTCATTCCAATCCCAAAGGAAGGCAATGCCAAAGAAGGCTCAAACTACCACATAATTGCACTCATCTCATATGCTAATAAAGTAATGCTCAAAATTCTCCAAGCCAGGCTTCAACAATACATGAACCATGAACTTCCAGATGTTCAAGCTGGTTTTAGAAAAGGCAGAGGAATCAGAGATCAAATTGCCAACATCTGCTGGATCATCGAAAAAGCAAGAGAGTTCCAGAAAAACATCTATTTCTGCTTTATTGACTATGCCAAAGCCTTTGACTGTGTGGATCACAATAAACTGTGGAAAATTCTGAAAGAGATGGGAATACCAGATCTCCTGACCTGCCTCTTGAGAAATCTGTATGCAGGTCAGGAAGCAACAGTTAGAACTGGACATGGATCAACAGACTGGTTCCAAATAGGAAAAGGAATATGTCAAGGTTGTATATTGTCACCCTGCTTATTTAACTTATATGCAGAGTATATCATGAGAAACGCTGGTCTGGATGAAGCACAAGCTAGAATCAAGATTGCCAGGAGAAATATCAATAACTTCATATATGCAGATGAACACCACTCTTATGGCAGAAAGTGAAGAACTAAAGAGCCTCTTGATGAAAGTGAAAGACATGAGTGAAGAAGTTGGCTTAAAGCTCAGCATTCAGTAAACAAAGATCATGGCATCTGGTCCCATCACTTCATGGCAAACAGATGGGGAAATAGTGGAAACAGTGACAGACTTTATATTTTGGGGCTCCAAAATTACTGCAGATGGTGACTACAGTCATGAAATTAAAAGCTACTTGCTCCTTGGAAGGAAAGCTATGACCAACCTAGACAGCATAGTAAAAAGCAGAGACATTACTTTGCCAACAAAGGTCTGTCTAGTCAAGGCTATGGTTTTTCCAGTAGTCATGTAAGCATGTAAAAATTGGTCTATAAAGAAAGCTGAGTGCTGGAGAATTGATGCTTTTGAACTGTGGGATTGGGGAAGACTTTTGAGAGTCCCTTGGACTGCAAGGAGATCCCACCAGTTCATCCTAAGGGAGATCAGTCCTGAATGTTCATTGGAAGGACTGATGTTGAACCTGAAACTCCAATACTTTTGTCACCTGATGTGAAGAGCTGACTCATTGGAAAAGGCCCTGATGCTGGGAAAGATAGAAGGCAGGAGGAGAAGGGGATAACAGAGGATGAGATGGTTGGATGGTATCACCAACTCAATGGACTTGAGTTTGGGTAAACTCTGGGAGTTGGTGATGGACAGGGAGGCCTGGCATGCTGCAGGCCATGAGGTTACAAACAGTTGGACATGACTGAGCAACTGAACTGAACTTGTAAAGGTAACTAAGCTCTGATTAGCTGCAGCTCTAGAGGCTGGATGGTATGAAAGAACAAGGAAAATGGCCATGATAAACTCCAGACTCCCAGGATCCTCTTAATAAGGCATGATAAATACAACCCTCAACCAATGAATTAAGGACCCTTTAATCAGGAATTATCCATTTTAATTAAAGGCCTTTAGTTATCCCCTGAATAACTCCTAGAAATTCAATTATCCTTTTATTTATTCATCTATAAAAGAGAGTGAAAGGACATGCTAATGTTTCCTTTAATAGGGTTAAAAAGAGTTAAGAGAAAAATTAGAGGCTATATAAAACTTCTGAAATGGGATGTGACTCATGTAGTTCTTAACATGCTCATGTTCATTTAACAATAGCTCACGGGTTCAAATCTCTGTCTAGTTTCAAATATGGCTGTGTTTTTAGGACTCAGTAACTTTATGATTTATTATTTTTCCAGGTTCTAATCCACATCATATCCCTGAGTCACTTCTGAGCAAATGTCTTTTGTGTTCTGTGCTTCAGTAAATCCCTCCACAGAATTGGGTTTGCAATAGAAACTGTGTGAAAGAAGAAATGAGTTCAAAACTTGAATTAAGTTTCCTCAGGAAAAAACAAGTATTTTTTTTCTCCCTAAAGAACCTTGTTGAGCATGGGCCCACTCTTAGGGCGAGTAAGCTTGGACTTGAAAATAATTGACCAAGCTTGAACATGAGGACCTGCAGGTACCCCAGAGGGGGGAACTCAATCAAGGGCTGTCGTGAGATTGTGATGTGCCTACTTCTCTTGGGAGGCAGGGATGATATTTTCTGAATCACGGAGGGAGATCGGGTTTTTGTTGTTGTTCATCCTTTTCAGTGACACTCTTTAGCAGAGGCATCACTTCTCCACCCTCCCTAAGCAGAACTGACCTCGCCTTCATTCACATTTACCCAGAACTTTGACCATCCCTTATTTGGTCAAAGCCTTCTTGAGATGCAAGGACATGTAGCAGGAAGACTGGAGGGCTTGGAGACAGAGACATGTGTCTTCAAGTCCTGACTCTGCTATTGATTAGCCATATAACCAAGACAAGTTGTTTCCTAGGCTTCATCAGTAGATTAGGGATCATAACCATCTCTTAGGCTTTTGTGATTGTTAAATGTGCCAATGAAGGATCTGCAGCTAATAAGCATACAGTCAATAACAGGGTGGCATTTCTGCCTGAGGATGAATGAGAGAAGTTAGGTCACAACCTCCATCCGTGTAGCCTAAAAGATCTAACAGAAGTGAACACCCCATGTTGTATGGGAACACAATCAGGCAGGGAATGGCACAGCTCCACTCAACAGTCTTTGTAAAGTATAAGCCAGAGAAAGAAGAATGCAAAAATGCCCAAAGCTTGAAGATGTTCCTAATCATGTTTCCACCCCATAAGCACAGTAGAGGGAAAGCTGGTGAGTGGGACAAATTCTGAAAAACCTTGCCCATATGCTCCAACTTTAAAAAGTAATTTAAAGCCAGGTTGGCAAGGAGGTCAATATTATGACTATCATAGCTCTAAAAGTGTTAGCTAGTAAAGTTACATGGGAGGAGAAAAACTATAAAAGTGAGAAAAGAAGACATTAAATTATTGTTATTTGCAGACCATATGATTGCATACTATTGGAATTCATGAGAATTGTTTGAAAAACTATTAGAAATAAAAAAGAGAATCCAGAAATTCCCTAGTTGCAAAATTTATATAAAAATCATTAGTTTTCTTATGTACCAACTATAAACAGAAAATTTAATGAAGGAAATAGCCCATTTACAATACCAAGAAAAACACATAAAAAAAATCCTAAGAACAAGAAACATTCAGGGTTTATGTGAAGGAAACTTTAAAACTCTTGTGAGGATTATAAAAAAAAAGACTTAGAAAATAGTCATAACTTATTCTTAGATAAACAGTTTCAATATCATAAAGATATTATCTTCTAAAAGTAATCTGTGGAGCCTATGCCAACCAAATTAGAATACCAATGAGATGTTTTGCAGAAGACTTTGCAAAATGAAGTTTTTTTGAGCAATACATGTATAAAATTGCTACAATGATTCTGAAAAAAGAAAAATTAGTGAAACAAAATCAAGAATCTAGAAAATATTCATCCATATGTACATGAATATGTTACATATACTGAAGACAGTATTTTACTCAGTTGGAAAGATGTATTGGCTTAAAATAATGGTTATTGTGAAAGTGAAATTGACATTTGTGGAAAAGATAAACCTGGGTGGCTGCTTTAGTGCTAGTATGAATATGAGGTGTTTTAATTGTACAAATGTAAAAACAAAAATCTTAAAAATACCATGGGTGGTAGAAATATAATATTAAAAATATTAAGAGCAGATGTGGGTGGTAAAAAAAGTCACAGAATTTATAAAGTGATATTGATAAAAATGGTTACTTCAAATTAAAAGCTAGATTATGGCAAAGCATGGTTATACTGGAAAATAAAAATAAAGTGCTTAAATTATTTATATTAGTGATATATGCCTTGTAAGTGGGATTAAAATAATCCATACTATTTAATTATTAAATATTCCACTCATAAATTCTTTTGCAGAAAGACAGCTAATAAACATAAAAATACTTAGCCTCACTTGTATTAAATGAGTAAAAATAAAATTATGCAGCATTTACACCTAATTGAAAAAACTGAATATAATTGATATAGATAATATAATTCTAACAAAGGTCTTGGAATATGGGCACTCTCATTTGACTGAAGTCCAAACTATACCATTTCAAAGAGTGATCTGGCAATATCTAAAACAATTTTAAATCTCTACATCCTTCCACCCAAGAATTTCATTACCAGAATTTGCCCCAGGGACATTCTTTCAGAACTTCACCATGATATGGGATATAAAATATGGAATCTACCATTTAAAAATCAATGTAAATATAATCTATAGGGTATTGGCTAAGTAAAATATAGTACATCCAAACAATAAAATTCTATGCAGCTTTCAAAAGTGTGCTACATTGGTATCTAGTATTATTAATAGATTTTTAAAAATATATTAACAAATGATTAAAGCAAGGTACAGGTCACTTGCATTGACTGATCTCTTTTGTGTAGATAAACTGTGTGTGAGTGTGTGTATTTTGTACTTACATGTTTTTAACTGGAAGAAAATTCAAGAAAATTTTGGAACTCTCTCTATTTCAAGTGTTGGGAGGGTCAGAGGAACAAGATGCTAACTTCCAAAAAATATTTAGAAATTATTTTTTACAACAGTTTTGAGTTCACAGCAAAACTGAATGAAAAGTCCCATTTACCCTCTTAACCTCAAATACACACAATCTCCTCCACCCATCATCATTTTGCATCAGAGTGATATGTTTGTTACAATTAGTGAACCAGCACTGACACATTATTATCAATCAAAGCTTATAGGTTACATTAGGGTTCACTCTCAGTGTGAATATTATATGGATTTTATACAAATGTAAATGTCACGTGGGGTTCCCAGGTGGCGCTAATAGTAAAAAATTGCCTGCCAGTGCAGGAGATGCAAGAGACATGAGTTTGATCCCTGGTGAGGAAGATCCCCTGGAGGAGGGCATGGCAACCTACTTCAGTATTCCTGCCTGGAGAATCCTACAGACAAAGGAGCCTGGTGGGCTACAGTCCATAGGGTTGCGAAGAATTGAATACAACTGAATCCATAATGGCATGTGTGTGCTGTATGTCCACAATTTCAGTGTCATAGAGAGAATAATTTCACTGCCATGAAAAAACCCCCTGCATATAGTTCACCTATTCACCCCTCCCTGCCTGCCAAACCCCTGGCAATCACAGATCATTTTTCTGTCTCTATAGTTTTACCTTTTCCAGAATGTCTTATGGTTAGAATCACATAGTCTGTACTCTTCTGAGGTTGTTTTCTTTCTGTTTAAAATTTTTGCTCATTTTAAAATCATGTACTTCATTTTCTTAGTTTTGGATTTTAAGAGTTCTTTGAATATTTCAGGTAACAGTTCTTTATCAGGATCTCTTTTGCAAATATTTTTTCCCAGTCTGTGGCTGGTCTTCTTATTCTGACAGAGTATCTTTCACAGAGCTTAAGTTTTAAATTTTAATGAACTCCACTTATCAATTCTTCTTTCATGGCTCAAGCCTTCAGCACTGTATCTAAAAAGTCATCACCAAACCCAAGGTCGTCTAGTTTTTTTACATAATCTTCAAGGAGTTTCATCGTTTTGCACTTTTAAGTTTTGCACATTTAAGTTCATTTTGAGTTAATTTATGTGAAGAGTTTAAAGTCTGCGACTAGATTCTTTTATTTGTCTGTGGATATCGAGTTGTCCCAGTACCGTTTGTTAGAGAGACTATCTCTTCTCCGCTTATTTATCTTTGCTCTTTTGCCAAAGACCAGTTTACTATATCCATGTTTATCAATTTGAGTGCTATTTTGTTCCACTGATCTATTTGTCCATTCCTTCGCCAATGTCACACTGTCTTCACTGCTGTAACTTTAGAGTATGTCTTGAAGTCAAGTTGTCAGTCCTCTGCTTCAGTATTGTGTTGCCTGTTGTATTATGTTCCTAGGACTGCCATAACAAAATACCAGACTGGGTTGCTTAGAATACAGATATTTACTATCTCTTGGTTCTGGAGCCAGAAGTCCAAAGTCAAGGTGCCAGCCGCTTGGTCTCCTTTGAGACCTCTTGCTTTGGCTTGCCAATGGGCACCATTTTGGTGCCACTTCTTGTGATCTTTAATCTGTGATTGTACAGCCTGGGTGTCTCTCCAGATGCCATGATCTGCTCTTATAAGGACACCAGTCAGATTGGCTTAGGGCCAACTCTAAAGATTTCATTTTCACTTACTTGCTTCTTTACTGGTCCTTAGAAGAAATCTGGACACGCTGAGAGACACCAAGGACGTGTGTACACAGAAAAAAGAACATGCTGGGGCTGCTACTGCTAAGTCGCTTCAGTCGTGTCCGGCTCTGTGCGACCCCATGGACTGCAGCCCACCAGGCTCCTCCAGCCATGGGATTCTCCAGGCAAGAGCACTGGAGTGGGGTGTCATTGCCTTCTCCTAAAGAACATGCTAGGATGTGGCAAACGGGTGGCCGTATGTAAGTTACAGAGAACAGACTCAGAATGAGCCCATCCTGCCAGCAGCTTGGTCTCAGACTTCCGGTCTCCAGAAATGTAGAAAGTAAATGCTTGTTCACCAAGTCTGTGATTGTTTTGTTATGGCAGCTAGAGCAAAATAATATACCTCATATCCTGCAAGTGTATGGTTGCTTATTAGTTCCAGGAGGATTTTTTTTTTTTCCCTTTTGGTCAGTTCTCTTGGATTTTCTACTTTTGTTTTGAAGGCTTTCTGATTTACAGAAAAAAATTTAAAAACACAAGACAGTTTTTAAGGTAATAACAATATACATCATTCTTCTTACCTGAATGAGATGTGTATCTCCTTCATAAAGAATGTATATTTGTTTAAAAAAAAACACACAGCCAAAAATGTATATATGTACAAAGCATATGAACTTCTAGATGTTCAAGCTGGATTTAGAAAACGCAGAGGAACTAGAGATCAAATTGCCATCATCTGTTGGATCATTGAATAAGGCATGAGAGTTCCAGAAAAATATCTGCTTCTGCTTTATTGACTCTGCCAAAGCCTTTGACTGTATGGATCACAATAAACTGTGGAAAATTCTTAAAGAGTTTGGAATACCAGACCCACCTGACCTGCCTCCTGAGAAACCTGTATGCAGGTCAAGAAGCAATAGTTAGAACTGGACATGGAACAACAGACTGGTTCCAAATTGGGCAAGGAGTACATCAAGGCTGTATATTATCACCCTGCTTATTTAACTTATATGCAGAGTATATCATGAGACATGCTGGGTAGGATGAAGCACAAGCTGGAATCAAGATTGCCAGGAGAAATACCAGTAACCTTAGGTATGCAGATGACACCACCCTTATGGCAGAAAGTGAAGAAGAACTAAAGAGCCTCTTGATGAAAGTGAAAGAAGAGAGTGAAAAAGTTCTTAGCATTCAGAAAACTAAGATCATGGCATCTTATCCCATCACTTCATGGCAAATAGATGGGTAAACAGTGGAAACAGTGAGAGACTTTATTTTTGGGGGCTCTAAAATCACTGCAGATGGTGACTGCAGCCATGAAATTAAAAGATGCTTACTCCTTGGAAGAAAAACTATGACCAACCTAGGCATCATATTAAAAAGCAGAGACATTACTTTGCCAACAAAGGTCCATCTCATCAAGGCTATGGTTTTTCCAGTAGTCATGTATGGATGTGAGAATTGGACCATAAAGAAAGCTGAGTACCAAAGAATTGATGCTTTTGAACTGTGGTGTTGGAGAAGACTCTTAAGAATCCCTTGGACAGCAGCAAGGAGATCCAACCAGTCCATCCAAAAGGAGATCAGTCCTGAATATTCATTGGAAGCACTGATGCTAAAGCTGAAACTCCAATACTTTGGCCACCTGATGCAAAGAATTGACTCATTTGTAAAGACCCTGATGCTGGGAAATATTGAAGGTGGGAGGAGAAGGGGACAACAGAGGATGAGATGGTAGGATGGCATTACTGACTCAGTAGACATGAGTTTGAGAAAGCTCCAGTAGTTGGTGGTGGACAGGAAAGCCCGACATGCTGCAGTCCATGGGGTCGTAAAGAGTTGGACATGACTGAACGACTGAACTGAACTGAACAAAGCATATAGTTAAATCCTAGAACAGTTCATGGGATGACACTTAATGTGCTCCTAATATAAATTTAATGAATAAATCAGAGTGCAGCTAAACTGTTGGATCCCAGTGTTTTGAGACATTTTTATGGAAAATGGCCCTTATGGAGATAAGAAAAAATTGCTGACATATGCAGAAAACAAGTGGAGACTGGAAGCTATTGCCTAAAGGGCTGTCTTTTGCCAGCTGATCCTGGAGAGGAAACCCTTCCAGAAGCTTCACTCTACAGATGAAGACTGCATTGTATAGAGCATGAAAAAGAAAGATTCCACTTTATGACCTTTCCAGGTTTACTGTTCTAACCATCTGATTCCCCAGTCTCCCACTGTATTCCTGGCAAGAAGACAGAAGTGGAGGAGAGCCTGTGTCTGAGAAACTTCTTCTGCTGTTAAACATCCAGGAAAACGGTACAGATGAACCGATTTGCAGGGCAGGAGTAGAGATACGGATGTAGAGAGTGGACACGGAAAAGGAGAGGATGAGAGGAACTGAGAGTAGCATTGGCATATACATACTACCATGTATAAAATCTGAAAGAGGAAATGACAACCTATTCTAGTATTCTTGCCTAGAGAATGCCAAGGACAGAGGAACCTGGTGGGCTATAGTTCTAGGGATAGCAAAGAGTCAGAAACAATTTAATGCTGTTCATGACATGTCTAAAATAGATAACTAGTTGGAAGTTGCTGCAAGCAGAGGCAGCTCACCTTGGTGCTCATGATGACCCAGAGGTGGGATGTGCAGGATAGAGAGGGGCTAGAGGGAGGGATACATGTGCACATATGGCTGATTCATGTTGTACAGCGGAAAATAACAGCGTTGTCAAGCAATTTCAGTCCAATAAAGAAGAAAACGATAAAAGGAGGCACATCTGGCACATAGAGAGGAAAGGTAATGGCAGAAGTTCCATGCACTGCATGCATCTTCCTTTTTCTTATTTGGGTAAATTGTTCCTTTAGAGCTAGGTTGTTCATATCCTTATGTTCAAAGGTTAATGGTTAATTGGGAAGTAGTTCAGAATTTGACACACAGTTGGTGCTTAAATTTATGAATTGGTGTGTGAACAAATCCCCCAGTGTAAGAACAAGGCATATTAGATTTGGGTGTGATTTTAATTTTTTTAAGCTTTATTCTTTTAAAGACATTGATCTAGCTTTGTCGCCTCTAGGAATGAACAAAGAAGCCTGTTTTTATGGGCTGATGAAGCAGACATCTCACAGTTTGTCAGAGATGACTAAAATAAATGTCTATCTTAATAAAATGAGAAATTATTTATATGACTAAAAATAATCTAGAAGCCAAAAAATTATTTCCTGGTGAAGAAAGAGCTTATGAATTATTGTCAGTGTGAAGCGTCTTTACTATATAATCCCTTCCCTGCTTTTTGAGAGACCAAGAGAGTAAAAAGACTGTGGCAGATTTAATGATTTTCTTTATCTACTAGACAGACAAATGCTATTTTCTGAAATATAATTCCCCGGATTTTGAAGTTAAAGCACATAAAGAAGGAAGTGTGGTTTAAAGTTTTCTGGAGAAAGCAAATTGTACCCATAGAAAGGCAGCAGACCCTGCAGTGCTTTGAGAATGTAAAGTAATTAGCCTCCAACTAATAAAAATAAATGGAAAGTAAAATAAAATAAAAAGCAGAGATTAAAAAAAAAAGAAAATGAAACCATTCATTTGCCCAGCCTCAGACATCTACGTGTGTCTTCTGCCTAAAAACTCAGCCCAACTAAATGCTTCAGGATCTTTTCTTCACAATTCATCCTCTTGTCTATCAGTGCAAAGCAAGTCCATACATGAAATCTCTTCTCAGCAAAACTGAGTGCCAACGAGACACAACTATATGTACTAGATATTTTTCATGGAGATGCAGAGAAAAATCAAGATAAGATGAGGCCTCATCACCCCAAGAAGCTTACAGTGTAGTTGGAGAGTCAGTGCTTCTAACATCTTTAATAGCAGGTAATGGGGGAAGAGCCTCCTTTTTTTAGGAAGCTGTGAGCTTCTCTGATAGCATGCAGTGAGAAAATAGCACATTTCTCTTGGGTATTTATTTTTATCTAATTTTTAACATTTCTATTTTTGTATCTTTTTGAAAGTGTGCTCAGTTGCTAAGTCACGTCCGACTCTTTGCGACTCCCTGGACTGTGGCCCACCAGTCTCCTCTGTCTATGGAATTTTCCAGGCAAGAATACTTGAGTGGGTTGCCATGCCCTCCTCCAGGGGATCTTCCCGACCCAGGGATGGAACCCTTGTCTCCTGCATCTCCTTCATTGGCAGGCAGATTCTTTACCACTGTGACATCTGGAAAGCCCATTTATTTAAAAGTACACATGTTATACTAGTACCCTAGCAAATGTTGGTAGCTGTAATCATGAATCAAGGATGTGAACTTATTCTGTGGGGCTATTGCCTTACTGATAGAGACACATGCTACGGTCATTCTGGAGACCATTGAACATAACTGGCACTGTGTTTTATGAACTATCTTTCTAAAAAACTGTCCATCCACAGCAATGGGCCTGGGACAGTGTGGCATTCTAGTAGGTATGTAGATAGAGAGGCCATGTTTAGGGAAAGCAGTTATTGAGGTTTGTTTCCAGGTATTAGATAAACCATCATAAAATTTGATGCTAATAGACTACTTGTCATCAGATTTCCATCTGGTAACAGCAGAATTACATGCAAAGCAGAAGAGAGACATTATTTTTCTTGATATATAACCTGGCAACTGAAGTTTCTCTTCCCCTCTCATTTATTCAGTTTTCTTTTTCAAAATTGTAGAAAGCTGCAAGGTGGATGGGTGGTATTTTTCTTTCAACTTTTGTGACCTTTATGCCAATTATATGATTCTGGATGCAAAAGTTAATGAGATTGATGTTTTGCAAAAGAGATTGGAAATTTTAGATACCAGCATAAGTGCCCCACTTACTCACCCATGAAATATTGTCAAAGAAATGCCTTTAACAGTGACTTTATTTTGTTGATTTACAGCTGCGCTGAGTCTTCGTTGCTGTGAGTGGGCTTTCTTCAGTTGCCGCAAGCGGGGGCTGCTCCCTACTTCCAGCGCACAGGCTTCTGTTGGGGTGGCTTCTCTTGTTGCGGGCTCTAGGGCGCACCGGCTTCAGTAGTTGTGGCGAACAGGCTTGGTTGCTCTGCAGGATGTGGGATCTTCCTGGATCAGGGGTCAAACCCTTTTTCCCAGTGTTGGCTAAGTCACTTCAGTTGTGTCCAACTCTGTGCAACCCCATGGACTGCAGCCTGTCAGAGTTCTCTGCCCATGGGATACTCCAGGCAAGAATACTGGAAGGGTTGCCATGCCCTCCCCAAGGGGATCTTCTTGACCTAGGGGTCAAACCTGCATCTCCTACCTCTACCTGTTTGGCAGGTGGATTCTTAACCACTGGACCACAAAGGAAGTCCATAGCTGCAGCATTTTTGCTGGGACTGATAGCTTATGGTGAACGACGTTTGATTCATGATCTCCGAAGAAGAATATTGAGCTTTGGGACCAGGGACCAGGCTTGATCACTCTAGAGCTTTTGTGCAGCAGAGTTCTATTAAAGTAAGAAAAGGGACAGAGAAATCTTCTGATACAGACATCATCAGATGGGGGACGGAGAGTGCCCCCCTTGCTAGTATTTCCGTTCAGTTCATCTAGGTCACTCAGTCATGTCTGACTCTGCGACCCCATGGACTGTAGCGCGCAAGCCTTCCCTGTCCATCACCAACTCCCGGAGTTTACTCAAACTCATGTCCATTGAGTCGGTGATGCCATCCAACTACCTCATCCTCTGTCGTCCCCTTCCCCTCACACCTTCAATCTTTTCCAGCATCTGGGTCTTTTCAAATGAGTCAGCTCTTTGTATCATGTGGCCAGAGTATTGGACTTTCAGCTTTAGTATCAGTCCTTCCAATGAACACCCAGGATAATCTCCTTTAGGATGGACTGGTTGGAGCTCCTTGCAGTCCAAGGGACTCTCAAGAGCCTTCTCCAACTCCACAGTTCAAAAGCATCAATTCTTCGGCACTCAGCTTTCTTTGTAGTCCAACTCTCACATCCATACATGACTACTGGAAAACCCATAGCTTTGACTAGACGAACTTTTATTGGAAAAGTAATGTCTCTGCTTTTTAATACGCTGTCTGTGTTGGTCATAACTTTTCTTCCAAGGAGCAAGCATCTTTTAATTTCGTGGCTGCAGTCACCATCTGCAGTGATTTTGGAGCCTAAAATATAAAGTCTGTCACTGTTTTCACTGGTCACTGTTTTCACTGTTTTCCCATCTATTTGCCATGAAGTGATGGGACAAGATGCCATGATCTTAGTTTTCTGAATGCTGAGTTTTAAGCGAACTTTTTCACTCTCTTCTTTCACTTTCATCAAGAGGCTCTTTAGTTCTTCTTCACTTTCAGCCATGAGGGTGGTGTCATCTGCATATCTGAGGTTGTTGATATTTATTCTGGAAATCTTGATTCCAGCTTGTGCTTCATCCAGCCTGGTATTTTTCATGATGTCCTCTGCATATAAGTTAAATAAGCACGGTGACAATATACAGCCTTGACGTACTCCTTTTCCTATTTGGAACCAGTCTGTTGTTCCATGTCCAGTTCTACCTGTTGCTTCCTTACCTGCATACAGGTTTCTCAAGAGGTAGGTCAGGTGGTCTGGTATTCCTATCTCCTTCAGAATTTTCCACAGTTTATTGTGATCCACAGTCAAAGGCTTTGGCATGGTTAATAAAGCAGAAATAGATGTTTTCCTGGAAACCTCTTGCTTTTTTGATGATCCAGTGGATGTTGGCAATTTGATCTCTGGTTCCTCTGCCTATTATAAAACCAACTTGAACATCTGGAAGTTCACAGTTCATGTATTGTTGAAGACTGGCTTGGAGAATTTTGAGCATTACTTTATTAGCATATGAGATGAGTGCAATTGTGTGGTAGTTTGAGCATTGCTTGGCATTTCCTTCCTTTGGGCTTGGAATGAAAACTGGCCTTTTCCAGTCCTGTGGCCACTGCTGTGTTTTCCAGATTTGCTGGCGTATTGAGTGCAGCACTTTCACAGCATCATCTTTTAGGATTTGAAATAGCTCAACTGGACTTCCATCACCTCCACTAGCTTTGTTTGTAATGATGCTCCCCAAGGCCCACTTGAATTCACATTCCAGGATGTCTGGCTGTAGGTGAGTGATCACACCATCGTGATTATCTGGGTCATCAAGATCATTTTTGTATAGTTCTTCTGTGTGTTCTTGCCACCTCTTCTTAATATCTTCCGCTTCTGTTAGGTGCATACCATTTCTGTCCTTTATTGAGCCCATCTTTGCATGAATGTTCCCTTGATATCTCTAATATTTTTGAAGAGATCTCTAGTCTTTCCCATTCTGTTGTTTTCCTCTATTTCTTTGCATTGATCACTGAGGAAGGCTTTCTTATCTCTCCTGGCTATTCTTTGGAACTCTGCATTCAAATGGGAATATCTTTCCTTTCTCCTTTGCTTTTCACTTCTCTTCTTTTCTAAGCTATTTGTAAGGCCTCCTCAGACAACCATTTTAGTTTTTTGCATTTCTTTTTTGGGTATTGTTTTGATCCCTGTCTCCTGTACAATGTCATGAAACTCCGTCCATAGTTCTTCAGGCACTCTGGGTATCAGGTCTAGTCCCTTAAATCTATTTCTGACTCCCACTGTATAATCTGTAAGGGATTTGATTTACATCATACTCGATAGTCTAGTGGTTTTTCCCTACTTTCTTCAATTTAAGTCTGAATTGACAATAAGGAGTTCATGATCTGAGCCACAGTCAGTTCCCGGTCTTGTTTTTGCTGAATGTATAGAGCTTTTCCACCTTTGGCTGCAAAGCATTAATCAGTCTGATTTCAGTGTTGACCATCTGGTGATGTCCATGTGTAGAGTCTTCTCTTGTGTTATTGGAAGAGGGTGTTTGCTATGACCAGTGTGTTCTCTTGGCAAAAGTCTATTAGCCTTTGCCCTACTTTATTTTGTATTCCAAGGGCAAATTTGCCTGTTACTCCAGGTGTTTCTTGACTTCCTACTTTTGCATTTCAGTCCCCTATAATGAAAAGGACATCTTGTTTGGGTGTTAGTTCTAGAAGGTCTTATAGGTCTTTATAGAACCGTTCAACTTCAGCTTGTTCAGCATTACTGGTCAGGGCATAGACTTGGATTACCATGATATTGAATGGTTTCTCTTGGAAACAGATTATTCTGTTTTTGAGATTGCATGCAAGTACTAGTCTTCAGCAAGGGAATTATATACTTTTTAAGTTAATTTTTACAATAAATCAAAAGAATGTCTCAAGGTTGTAAAAATTTTACTAGACCCACTCCCACAATTTACATTTTAAGATAACCGGATTAGAACTTAACAACAGAAAGATTTTGCCAGACCCGCTGCCATAGTATACATTCTAAGATATCAGGATTGGTCAGAAGGTTTTCAGGAAGGAGGGACTATCCTCAAGCAGGATACTGAGTTGTATGTTGTGTAAGCATCAGTTCCGGGCTTAAAGAAAAAAATATTTTATGTGACTAAGACTAAGGAATGTAGAGGAAAAAAAGATGTTTGTCCTTTTCTCCTCCTCAAGAATTCCAGACCCCTATCTCCTACTTGAGAGTCTCAGAACCCTTTTTCCTCCTGGGGGGGCCCAGACTTCTTATCAACCTGCCCAGGAATTGACTCTCTCAGGACTATCACACAACATTTACAAAACTGTTAAGGGTAACACAAAGGGCATAAAAAAGCAAAAATCACCTTGATCTAATTTAAAATAGTTTATGAAAGTATATTTTTCTAGTTTTGTGTGTGGCTTAATTTCTGCACTTCTTATTTATTCTTTCTGGGTACTAGGGTCATCTGCTATAAAACAGAAAATTTGTTTGAGATAAACTCTTACATTCCTTTGCTCTGAAGTGTTATGATTTTATGACAATGTGCTTAGGTATTTGTTTCAGATATGTATGGAATATTCTTGGCAGTATTTCAACTTGTATCAGCTAAATTTTTCATTGAAAAGGTTTCTTTACCAAGTTTTTAGTCTCTCCAGATACCGTTGGGTTCTACCATCATCCCCCAGCTCCTGGCACCCATTTGGCTAACAACATTTTTACTTTCCTTACTATTTCTTCATAAGTCAGTTATCCCACAGTAAACTATTTTTATTCATTCAACCAAAACTTAATCAATTTATCCCTCAATAAATATACATTGACAACCAGCACTGAGACTGATCCACGCCTTCTGTGATGAATGCACAGACATGGCTCAGTCTTTCCCTTCTTCAGGCTTTCTTACTATTTTCTTCACATAACTTACATAGCAAATGCTTATTACATCATTTTATTGTTAAGTGTTTAGGTGCTTCTCTCTTGAAAAGGGAGGGTCTACTTCATTTATCTTGTGGCTGACTATCATAGCAAGTACTAGACAGAGATTTCTTAGATTGAATCTCCATCTTCCATTACTACACAACAATGATGCCATAACTCTGATTGACTCATAGCATTAATGGTAATTATCATAACAATGCAATTATTTTAGAATACAAACCTGACTAATGCAGGGAAATGAGATAACTTTACTGTTACTTTCAATGGTAAATATTAGACATACTCTCTATTCCCCCCAAGTTATAGCTATTTTTCACAGGTTAAGTTTAAATTAATAATGACAACCACAAATAATTTACCTCTGATAATTATAGTCCAATAAGTTTTATTATTTGGAAAAATTACCACTTAGAAATGGACCATTTGACATTTCTGAGGGACTAAGTCAGGCTGCTCACTATGTCTCAGAAGGAGTCTTTTAAATATAGTAACAAAAGCTGAAGTGGGGAAAAACCAAATACATGTTAATGAATCAACACTGCCAATTCTTACTGAAGATCTCCAATTTTGACCTCACTTGAGGTAAAGAGAGCTGAGAAGGAAAAGAAAACTGATGACAGGGAAGGAAAAGTGGTAGGAAAAAGCTGGATCTGTGAAAAGTCGTAGACTTGGAGAACGTCTGGTTCAGCCCCACAATATATTCAAGACTGCCAGGCCTCCTTTTCTATATGTGCTCTATCTTAAATATTTTTAAAAATAGCTTTGGTTTAAAATGTCCTCCAAGATATTTCGGTTCTCCTTCTTGCAGTCCCAAGCTTGGGGTCCATCAATGTGTAACTGCCCGTCTGCAGAGTTCAGAACTCAAGTCCCCATCCAAAACAGCCAGGAGAACTGGCAAAAGGTAGTTCTGAAATTTGGAATGAATGAGGCTCCTTCCCAGAGGGTGACCCAGGTAACAAGTCTAAAAGGTGCTGGAGCACTGATAACAGATTGACAGGTGGCCAAGGCAGCCTGCGTCTGGATGATGCTGGCACTGCATCCTCTATTCCAGGAGCTGGAATAAAGCACAGCCCTGCTTTTGGCAGCAGACAGACCTCTCACCCTGGTCTGGTTTCATCAGGGAAGTGATGGGTTCTAAGCATCATTCCTTTTCAGAAGCAAAAATCAAGCTTAACTTCCTTCCAGATTCCCTCTTTAAGGTCCTATCACCTGTACTCTCAAGTTCTTGACCTGTTAATGGACAAAACCATCTACTTTCTCTGAAAAAGAAAATACAGAGAAAATTACCTTTCAAAGGACTCAACATTCATGACAAAAAATCTGGAAAAGGAAGTTTGGTTGGAAGTTCACTTTGCATCTTCTTAATTTCTCAGTTTAATGTGATAGGCAAATTATTCCTCATTCCCTCTCCCAGGGAATTCAGTTGCTTTAAAGGGGTTGTGGACTAATGGACCAAAGATATTTTTAAAAATATTTAAGATAGAGCACATATAGAGGAAAAAATGTGTAACTTAAACAAACAGATCAATGATTTACGTCTCACTCACATGTCATGACCCAGGTCAAGACACAAGACATATCTATAGCCCAGAAGCCCCCTCAGTGTTCTTCATAATCACAATTTGTTGTCTGAATTGCCCCTTTCAAGACTGGCAGATGTCCCCAGAAGAAAGGCAGATCCCACAATTAAAGCCGTAATTCTCCACTGTCTTGTGAAAGTGTTTTTAAGCCTATGTTTTTGGTCCAGGTCTTAAGTTGCCTGCAATGGGAAAGTCATTCCAAATGATCTGTCCAATGCTCCATTATTGAAATGGAAACCACACGAGTCTCCCCTGTTGGTATTTATTCTTTTTGTGTCTCACAGTGATTCTTCCTTTCAAAGATGATCAAGGTGTCTCTCTGACAGTCTTGCTGCTCAGCCAGTATCAATAACCCACGTTTTTATCTAGGACAGGGCTTTCTATTACCTGGAAAAAAGAAAATTAATGTCCAAAGAGATGTGGTAAAGTGTCTGTTTTTAGAGGAACTCATATTTCCTGATTACTGTGGACCTCCTGACACTGTTAAACTTGGTCAGAATTTGAAAAGTGAGATTAAAGTTACTGAAATAATTTAATGGTTATTTTCCTTCCAGCCCCAACTCCAGCTCTGTGGAAAATCTGAAAGTACAGTTAGTTAGGCATATCCAGAGTTTTCTGTATTCCAGTTGCTATCCATGATAGGAATTCAGAGAGGGGTTAGGGCAGAATGAAAGATGGTAGGAGTTAGGTTATATAGGATTCTCCTGAATAAGTCTGTAGTGAGTGACTCTGTTTATTTCATGAAAGAGATAAAAAAGAGTGTGTTTTATTGCCTCCATAATTAAACTCAGGCAGTTTGCAAAACTGGAAATTTTTTCTAAGAAGACTGCTGAAGCGCTTTGGAACTTCTATAGAAAAATCTCCCCTAACAGCTTAATATTGATCCTCAGATAATTGTTGGCACCTCTCTAGTTTCTTCCTGAAATCCCCCCAAAAGGAGAAGAGAAAATGACTTCCAATCCTACTTCCAATCCTACTGAGGACTTTTCCATTACAATTGTGAGGGGAAGAGATATGGATATGAAAATGTATAAAAAGTATCCTGCGATTGCAGTGCATACAGTATCCGTTCTTTGTCCACTGTGTCATCAGACATCTTTAGTGTGTGAGAGCTGGGGCAGTGCCACCTGACCTAGAGACAAACTGGTGATGGACTCCAGCATCACCCCTTCATAGATGCAAGATTAAGGCTCGCTTTCTTCCCTCCAGGTTTCCGCTTTAGGGTTCCACCTCCTTTGCTGGTGGCTCAGAGGGTCTCCCTGGGGGCTCAGATGGTAAAGAATCTGCCTGCAGTGCAGGAGACCTGGGTTCTATCCCTGGGTTGGGAAGATTTCCAGAAGATAATGGCAACCCACTCCAGTGTTCTTGCCTGGAGAATTCTGTGGACAGAGGAGCCTGGTGGGCTACAGTCCATGGGGTCGCACAGAGTCAGACATGATTGAGTGACTCACCCTCCACCACCTCTACGTTTAAGTCCTCAACCCCAGAATGGAGATTGTCACCTTCTTTCTCAGAATAAAAACATGAATGAAATCACCTTTTAATAGAGTCAATATACACAGTATAAAATGTCTGGAGAAAGAAGGCTGGCTGGGGGGACTACTACATGGAGACCCAGTGACTGGTTCACTCCCAGCAGCGTAAGACACTGTGGTGATGGGAGACAACCAGAGATTGCCTTCACTTTCACAAGGAAACTGAAGGATTCTCCAAAGGATAAAGAAACTGCAAGATTATCACATCTTTAAATTTGCTTTGTCACTAAAATAGCTTGGTGACCAAGTCTGATGACTTGCATATCTGTTTTATTTCCTCTCCCAAGTTACCTGATTTGGAAATTTAAAATATCACCCCCCCTTTTTTTAATGTTTGTTTTCAACCATCTATCACCTGAAGAATTCTAAAATCAATTATAGTATACTTCAGTAAACAACAAGAAAAGGCTAAAGTGGACAATAGGGAGAGATGAGAAAGGTAAAAACACTGGAAAAGAACCTGAAGTTTAAAAGGAGCAAGTAGGCAGGAAAATTAGGCAATCATAAAGCGGTCCTTGGGTGCCCCTTAGTACATGAGCTGCATCTCCTCATAGCTGAGAGGAGAGAGAAGAATTGGTGCTCACACCAGTGTGGGGAGAACAGTTCTGTGTAGAGGAACCAGGAACATTAGTGTCTTGGAGGGAGAAAGGACCTGGTGGGTTTGAGGAGTCCATCATATGGTGTAGAAATAGGGCAGGAGACGGTTTCTTAAGAGTTGGATGAGAGAGGACCTGTGTCTGTCCTGTAGAAGACATGGACAAAGTCTGTTACTATTTTATTCACCAACAATGTCTACATTTATACTTTTACCAACTGTTGCTGAAAGATATAAACATCCGAAAGGCATCTTTAGGATGGGATGGAATATAATCAGGGACTTGTGAAGAAATCACTACTCGATTACAGGGCAGAACTGTTCGTTTATATTTTAATGAGTTTTTACTACAGTATAGCTGATTTACACGTTGTGTTAGCTTCTGCTCTATAGCACAGTGAGTCAGTTTGGCATATACATATACATTCACACATACATATGTAAACATGTATATTTATATACACATTTGCACACATTTACATATACATATACATATATCCACTCATTTTTAGATTCTGTTCCCACATCAGTCTTTACAGAGTATTGAGTAAACTTCCTGTGCTATACAGTAGGTTTTTAATAGTTATCTACTTTATATGTAATAGTGTGCGGCCAAGTCACTTCAGTCATGTCCGACTCTTTGCCAACCCTGTGGACTGTAGCCCACCAGGCTCCTCTGTCCATTGGATTCTCCAGGCAAGAATACTGGAGTGGGTTGCCATTTCATCCTCCAGGGGATCTTCCAGACCTAGGGGTTGAATCCGAGTCCCCTGTGTCTCCCGCATTGGCAGATGGGTTCTTTACTGCTAGCACCAGCCGAGAAGCCCATGTAGTAAGTAGTATGTATATGTCAATCCCCGTCTCTCGGTTTATCCTTCTCTCTTTCCCCCTTGGTAACCATGTTTGTTTCATCTATCTGTGACTCTGTCTTTATTCTGTAAATAGGTTCATTTGTACATTTTTTAGATTCCACATTTAAGCGATACCATATGGCATTTGGTTTTGTCTGACTTACTTTACTCAGTGTGACAGTGTCTAGATCCATCCATGTCACTGCAAAATGGCACATTTAATTCATTTTTATGGCCGAGTAATATTCCATTGCATATAGGTACCACATTCATTTTTCTGTTGATGAACATTTAAGTTGCTTCCATGTCCTACCTATCTTAAATAGTTCTGCAATGAACTTTGGGGTCCTTGTATATCTTTTTTAATTATGATTTTATCCAAATATATGCCCAGGAATGTGAAGTTGCTGGATCATATCATAGTTCTATTTTTAGTTTTTTATAAGGAAGCTTCATATTGTTCTCCATAGTGCCTGTACCAGTTTATATTCCCACCAACAGTGTAGGAGGGTTCTCTTTTCTCCACATCCTCTCCAGCGTTTGTTGGTGTAGACTTTTGATGATGGCCACTCCAACTGGTGTGAGGTAATACCAATCATTGTAGTTTTGATTTACTTGGAGATGCAGGCCATGCTGCCCACCCCTTGGACTGGCTTTCCTCAGCTGCTGGGGGCTGGGGCCCTCGCCTTCCTGAGCACTAGTAATTAGTGATTTTGAGCATTTTTCCATATGTTTCCTGGTCATCCATATGTCTTTGGAGAAATGTCTATTTAGACCTCTGTCCTCTCTTTGATTAGGTTGTTTGTGTTTTTTATATTGAGCTGCATGAGCTGTTTGTATGTTTTGGAGATTAATCCCTTGTCACTCACTTCATTTGCAAATATTTTCTTCCATTCTATGAAAGAAAATTTTCATTTTGAGGGAAGCACTGTTTAATGGCCACTTCTTATAAGATCATATGATATCATATCATATTATACAATACCAATCATATGATATTGTGCTTACATATTTTGTTCACTGCAACTGAAAAATTTAAATAGAAGACAGAGTTATTGGACTAATCTAAGATAAGATCCCTTTGAGTGTATGTAAGAAAAGAGAAAAAAAGAGCAAGAGGTTGAAGGAGAAGGAAATAGTGAAGGGGAACAGGCATGTCAATAATAATACTATAGATTAAAAGATTTGTTGTGAAGTAGGTGCTGCATGGGAAGCAAAACTGCTCCTACCCCAGTTTGATTTACTCTCTTCCTGGGGAAAGATGATGTGACGGCAATGTAACATGGGGTGTGTAAGTGTTGTAAGAGGTACATGGGTGATATTTGGGGAACAAAATTGAGGGAGAATTAATGTTGTGCTTATGAGGTAACAAGAAAGGGGCAGGCAATGATGGGTAAAATTTAGAGAGATCTTTGTGGTGCAGATGGTAGTTAGTCCCAAGACCACTCTCATGTTGAAGTTAGCCACAGATATGTTCACTTAATCATTCCTTCTCCGAATAGTTATTGAACATCTATTGTGCCAGGTACTTTGCTAGATCTTTGGGGAGATTTTAATGGACAAAAAAGTCCATTAGCATGGAGCTTACACTATAGTAAGGTAAAACAGACAATAAAGGCAAAAAATTAAAATATATTACAGGTATCTGATACTTGGGCCATCTGACGTGAAGAGCAGACTCATTGGAAAAGACCCTGAAGCTGGGTAAGGTTGAAGGCAAGAGAAGAATTGGGAGACAGAGGATGGCAGATGGATGGCATCACTGACTCAATGGACATGAGTTTGAGCAAGCTCTGGGAGAAGGTGAAGGATAGGGAAGTCTGGCATGCTGCAGTCCGTGGATTGCAAAGAGTCAGACACAACTTAGAGACTGAACAATGGCACCGATGTGTTTTGGAGTGCTAATGAGAAAAAAGGATAAAGCCAAGAAGGGGGATATGGTGTTTGTGGTGTGTGATATGGGTATGTGTATCACTGAATAGATCACACAGAGCTTCTCATGTCAGAAGAACAGAGTCTCAGAAGTGTGGTTCTCAGGCCAGTGCAGATGCCTGGTCTTGATCACAATACTGTCCTGAAGGAGAGTTGTTAAATGGTAGAGCGCCACCAGTTACTCTACGGCTTAACAGACGCTATTCTGAAATGCTGTCGAATATTCTGGGAATCTCTAACCTACTGAAATGGAGGGACCCCTAAATGCAGCTGTGGGATTCTTTTAACAGAGCTGGAGACTATTAAAGCTAAAAGAAATGCTACCCATGACCCAAGGCAGCCTTCTAATTTCAAAGTGGTTTGTGGGGTTAAGTGGCTTGCTCAGGGGCACACAGGGGCTTGGTGGCAGGCCTGATGCTCCAATCTAGATTGGCTGCTCCTGGCGCCCTTCTGCTTCCATTTAACCAGCTTGTTTTCTCTTTGCTTCAGCAGAACCACAGGCCTTAGAGAGAGGGAGTGTGACCTTGAAGAAACAGGACTGGATGGAGAGTCAGGGGAAGAGCATTTAATAAGGGGCCACCTTGTGTCAGGCGCA
Organism: Odocoileus virginianus; assembly: GCF_023699985.2. Classification (NCBI taxonomy): domain Eukaryota; kingdom Metazoa; phylum Chordata; class Mammalia; order Artiodactyla; family Cervidae; genus Odocoileus; species Odocoileus virginianus. Next base: position 7,047,306 of record NC_069699.1, read on the forward strand.
GTCCCGAGTTTCCACTTTTATTGCCCTACAACCACTTAAGCAAGGTTTTATGATTCTATGCCTTTTGATTTTGTTTTAAAGAATGAAAATATGACATATATTCTTTGAAGACTCCTGGGTACCTATCCTCTATTCCATATTCCTTTGTTTTTGTTTTTTTTTTCATGGAAAAATCCACCATCTTGAACTTGATATTTCTTCAGCCCTTGCATAACTTCATATTATTACACTTCATAAGTATACTTCAAAACAATAAATAATATTCTCAGTTTTCAAAATTTTGTCATAATTTTGCTCTAAATGGAGGGTTCTGCAATGTATTTTCCACTTGCAAATCACTTTGGACGTTTATCCAAATCCATACATGAATTCTATTTCATTCATTTCTCCCTTTTAAGTAGACTTTTATTAATATTTTTCAAAGCCCTCTCAGGTTCAAAGAAAAATTGAGCCAAAAGCACCGGTGGTTCCTCTACATCCCCTGCTCCCATACGTACACAGCCTCCCCGACAATCACCATTAGTACCAGGGTGGTACATTTCTTACAACTAATGAGCAAATATTGGTATATTGTTGTTTCCTGAAGTCCATGGTTTACATTAGATTCGTTTTTTTGTTGTTGGTTCTATGGGTTTTGACAAATGCGTAGTATCATATACCCACTATGACAATATAGTTATGACATCTTAACTGTACTATGTATATAACTATACTATATACGTAACTATAAAGGCTACCCACTCCAGTATTCTGGCCTGAAGAATTCCATGGACTCATGAATTCAGAACTCCATGAATTCTGAAGAATTCTATGGGGTTGCAGAGTCCGACACAACTAAGCAACTTTCACACACATACTATACACCATAACTATATCATACAGAATAGTTTCACTCCCGTAAAAATCCTATTCATCCCGCCTTCTCTCACCACCAAACTCATAGCAACCACTGATCTTTTCACTGTCTTCATGGTTTTGCCTTTTCCAGAATGTCTTCTAGTTTGAATCCATACAGTATATAGCATTTTCAGATTGGCTTCTTTCACTAGTCATATGAATTTAAGGTTCCTTCGTCTCTTTTCATGGCTTGACAGCTCATTTCTTTTTAGCACTGAATAATATTCCATTGTCTGGATGTACTACATTTTATTTATCCATTCACTTACTGAAGGACATCTTGGTTGTTTCCAAGTTTTGGCAATTATGAATAAAACTGTGATAAACATCCATGTGCAGATTTTTGTGTAGACATAAGTTTTCAACATCTTTGGGTAAATACCAGGGAGCGGATTGCTGGATTGTATGGTAAGAGTATGTTTAATTTCATAAGAAACTGCCAAATTTTCTTCCAAAGTGGCTCTACTGTATTTAATTTACTTTAATCATGATTGGGAATTCTGTTATTTCAAAATTTATTTACCTATTCTCCCATTAATGAGCAACTAAGTGGTCTGATTTTGTATCCTTGTATATATCTTCTTCAGCACACTGTAAGATTTTCTACGATATGAACCTAGATGTGGAACTTCTGGGTTATGAATAATGTACATATGCTATTCCTTAATTATATATTTTCAAAGTCATTTCCAAAGACATTATGTCAATTAGCATTCAGTATTGCCATACCTAAGTTTTTCATTGAATCTGAGAGCTATGCACTGGAAATTCAATGTTCTTTCAACTTGTGTTTGTCTGATTATGGAGGCTTGAGGATATTCTTATGTATATTGGCTATTTGACTTTTACATTCTGTAAAGTGTATTTTCATATGCTTCGACCATATTAAAGTTGAAATTGTTTATATTTTTCTTATTCGTCTGTAGGAATTCTTTATAGATTCCGGGTAACCACAATAATGACTAACCTCTATAGAGCTTTGCCTTTTGTGTTTCTGAGTATTTTGGATATATCAATACAGTAATTGTCTCAATAACCTAATGAATGAGGAAATTCAGGTATTGAAGAATTAAGTTATTTGCTTAAGATCACACAGCTGTCAGTGATAAATACATAATTTTTAACCAATCTACCTGGCTCCAGAAAAGCTTATTTTGGAATATATCTTTGTTTTTCCTATGAATAGACAGAGTGGGTGAATTTCCATTTCACTTGCTTAATAGTGTATCATATCATTAAAATACTTTAATTGAGATTAATTGCAATACTCTTTAAAACTTGTGATTTTGTTTTTTTAATGAATCATATGGGATGTCAAGATCATAAAGATATTGTCCTATATTGCCTTCTAAAGTAGGTTTTCTATTTCAAATTATGGAATTTGATGTACCTGGATTTTGCTTCTGCTTACCATGTGAAGTAGCTATTTTGTTTTACATTTTCCCCATGTAGATATGGAAATATATTAGCAAAGTATAGTGAAATGTTTATTCTTTCTTCATAATTTGTGAAGTCAACTCTCGTTTATCTAGTTACCTTGGGTCTTCTTCTAGAATTTCTATCCTACTTACTGATTAGTTTACTTATTCTCCTTTCTTTCTCTCTATGTCTGAGATAATAAATTGTCTCCCCTCCTCTCTTAGGAGTGTCCTTGCCTGGAGCATCCCATGGACAGAGAAGCCTGGAGGGCTACAGTCCATAGGGTCACAAAGAGTTGGACATGACTGAAGTGACTTAGCACTCATACACGCTCCTCCCTTATCCTTCTTCCAAAATATCTTTGTTCTTCTTGGTCTTTTTTTCTGTGTGAACTTTAGATTAAGCTTACTAAATTTCATGAAAACCCCTGTGTGATTTTGAATGGAATTACATTGGGATTATATATTAAGGTTTGAAAATGTTGTGTTTTCAACCTATCTTCTTATAGAGAGAGTCAATTCCTAGGCAGGTTGATAAGAAGTCCAGGGTCCCCAAGGAGGAGAAAGGGGTATGGGGCTCTCACGGAGGAGACAGGGGTCTGGAATTCTCAAGGAGGGGGAAAGGACAAGTGTCTTTTTTTTCCCTCTACATTCCTTGGTCTTGATCACATTAAACATTTTTTACTTTAAGCCCAAGCTGATGATTACACAGGAAACAATTCAGTTTAAACTCTGTACTAAGCAGCAATATTATATAGAGATCTATTATAAAAACATCTCTTTCTGCTTTATTGACTATGCCAAAGCCTTTGACTGTGTGGATCACAATAAACTGTGGAAAATTCTGAAAGAGATGGGAATACCAGACCATCTGACCTGCCTCTTGAGAAACCTGTATGCAGGTCAGGAAGCAACAGTCAGAACTGGACATGGAACAACAGACTGGTTCCAAATAGGGACAGGAGTATGTCAAGGCTGTATATTGTCACCGTGCTTGTTTAACTTATATGCAGAGTACATCATGAGAAACACTGGCCTGGGTGAAGCACAAGCTGGAATTAAGATTTCTGTGGGAGAAATATCAATAACCTCAGATATGCAGATGAACACCACCCTTATGGCAGAAAGTGAAGAACTAAAGAGCCTCTTGATGAAAGTGAAAGAGGAGAGTGAAAAAGTTGGCTTAAAGCTCAACATTCAGAAAACAAAGATCATGGCATCCGGTTCCATCACTTCATGGCAAATAGATGGAGAAACAGTGGAAACAGTGGCAGACTTTATTTTGGGGGGCTTCAAAATCACTGCAAATGGTGACTGCAGCCATGAAATTAGAAGACGCTTACTCCTTGGAAGGAAAGTTATGACCAACCTAGACAGCATATTAAAAAGCAGAGATGTTACTTTGCCAACAAAGGTCTGTCTAGTCAAGGCTATGGTTTTTCCAGTGGTCATGTATGGATGTGAGAGTTGGACTGTAAAGAAAGCTGAGTGCCGAAGAATTGATGCTTTTGAACTGTGGTGCTGGAGAAGACCCTTGAGAGTCCCTTGGACAGCAAGGAGATCCAACCAGTCCATCCTAAAGGAAATCAGTCCTGAATATTCATTAGAAGGACTGATGTTGAAGCTGAAACTCCAATACTTTGGCCACCTGATGTGAAGAGCTGACTCATTGGAAAAACCCTGATGCTAGGAAAGATTGAATTCGGGAGGAGAAGGGGACAACAGAGGGTGAGATAGTTGGATGGCATGACCGACTCAGTGGACATGATTTTGAAAAGACTCCGGGAGCTGGTGATGGACAGGGAGGCCTGACATGGTGCAGTCCATGGGGTCGCAGAGAGTTGGCCAGAGTGATCGAACTGAACAACAGTGCACCCTGCTTGAGGACGGTTTCTCCTTCCTGACTGATTAATCCTGTTATCTTAAAATGTATATGATGGGAGTGGGTCTGGTAAGATCTTTCTTTTGTTAAGTTCTAATCCTGTTACCTTAAAATGTGAAATGTGGAAGTGGGTCTGATAAAATTTTTACAACTTTGAGACATTCTTTTGATTTATTGTAATAACTAATGTAAAAAGTATATAACTCCTTTTGCTTAGACTAGTGCAGGGGGCACTCTCCGTCCCCCTTCTGATGTCTATGTCAGAAGCTTTATCTGTCCCTTTTCTTACTTTAATAAAACTCGGCTACACAAAAGCTCTCGAGTGATCAAGCCTGGCCCTTGGTCCTGAAGCTAAATCTCCTTCTTTGGAGATCACCTATCCAACACCCTTTACCATAATTTATCACCATCTATGAGAGGAGTATATTTATTCTTTTATTTGAGTTTGCTCTTATGTTTTGTAACTGTCTCTGAATGATTGTTCAAACATAGAAATGATTTTATGCATCATCTCCAGTTTTTAAAAAACTTTTCAGAAAGTTCTTCTCTTTATTCTTATTCTCTTTCCTCTACTCTATAGAAGTACCTCATTTATTTTTAAAGCTTTTGAATTAAAATATTAACTCATTTTTTTCACTTTTTTTGAGTCAATGCATTAAAAGCTAAATAACTATCCCAGTATAAGCAACCCTATTATATACATCCTACAGATTTTTTAATGTAATAACTTCAGTGCTATTTAACTGAATATTTTGTAATTTTTATTATGATTTCCTGTTTAACTCAGGGCTTACTTAAATCAATTATTTACAATTTTCAAACATATTATTTCATACTTTTTATCAGTGATTTTTGTGTTTTTTTCTCATTTAGCTTTATTGTGATTAGAAAATGTGATCAGCGTGCTGTCAATTTTTCACAAAATTTTGGCACTCCTTTCATTGCTTAGTACATGGTTAATACTTTTATTAATTGTTGCTGATATACTAGAAAATCGTGTGTGTTACTTTGTGGGGGCAGAGATAGGGCCGATATTGAACAATATTACCTTTATCTGAATCCCATTTACTTCTCCTAATGTTTTGTTTGTTTTGGCTATCAGTTTCTCAGAGATATATGAGAATATCCTAATATGATTGTTGAATAATGAATTGATCATTATAAGTCCCTCAGCTCATGCTTTCCGTAGTTTTTGAAGTATGAGGTGATAGTCCGTGGCTCTTTTTTTCTTGGTAAGTCATTGCTATATTATGTAGTGTTTGTCTTCATTAACACTGGCCTTTGTACTTAATACTGATATTTCAGAAGGTTTTCTTAGTATTTGCATGATGCATCCTTTGTACTGTTGTACTTGAACTTTTGTCTGTGGATTTCTTAAAAATGTTTCTTTAGGACCTAGTATCCTTTGATTTAGTACTCCCCCTGCCCATCAGTTTATCGTTTCTAAAGTTTATTTGGTTTTATTTCTTTATTTTGCAGCTTGAGAATCTGACTTTTATTAGATGATTGTGATTCATCTGTATTGATGATATATTTGGACTTATACTATTATACCAGATGTTTGCTTCTTTAATTCTCCAGTTCCAGCTTCTTTTTTAGTAATTTGTTTGTTTTAATTTTTTCTCCACTAATAAGAAATACATGTGCATATCTCAGAGGTTTTTATATACTCACAGAGTTGTGCAGTCAGCGTCACAATCAATTTTAGAATGCTTTCATCAATTACCCCAAATAAATTTCACACAAATTAGCAGTCACTCCTCTTTCTTCTAGGCCTTAGGCTACCACTCATCTGTATTTATTGTGTTTCTATAGATTTACCTCTTCTGACATTTCCTGTAAGAGGCATCATGCAATGTGTGATCCTTTGTGACTGGGTTCTTTCACTTAGCGTAATGTTTTCAGGGATTGCTGATGCTGTCATGGTATCAGTAATTTATTCCTTTTTATTGCCAAATAATATTCCATTGTATGGGTATATCTTTAATTTATACATTTATCAGCTCATGGACATTTGCATTGTTTTCACTTTGGGGCTATTATAAGCTATAATATTAATATATTATATGAATGTTCATCTAAAAGTTTTTATGTGAACATATTTTTATTTCTCTTAGGTATCTACTTGAGTAGAATTGATGGATCTTATGATAACTCTATGTTTAACATTTTGAGGAATTTCCACTGTTTTGCAAAGCACTGCAACTTGTTACATTCACACAGGCAATGTATCAGTGTTCAAGTTTCTCCCCATCCTTGCCCGCCTTTATTATTATCTGTACACTTGTCCTGTGAAATGGTATTTTATAGTCATGATTTGCATTTCCTGATGGTTATTGATGTTGGTCATCTTGTGCCTGTTGGCCATTTTTGTATCTTCCTTGAATAAATGTCTGTTTAGCTCCTTTCTCATTTTAAAATATATTTGTCTTTTTATTTTGCAGTTGTATTATTTCTTTATATGTTCTAGATATAAATTTTGTATCACATACTTGAAAATATTTCTCCCCATTCTATAGTTTCTTCACTTTTTTGATGGTATTCTTTGAAACAAAAAATATTTTTAACCTTAATAAAATCCAGTTTATCATTTTTTAGTTTGTTGCTTTAGGTTTCAAATATAATATGCATTTTCACTGTTGCCTTCCAGCAGCATTTGTCATTTGTATCATTTGTGATATGACTTGCTGTTCCTACCTTCAAGAAGTAAAGTGTCTTTCCTCATGTCATTAATTTGGTCTTGCACTGTAACTTGCTGAAACACAAGAATGGAGTAGAATCGATGATGTGTCATTCCAAGTCTAGCTTTGACTCTCCTGGGGTCCTTCCAATCACCAGATGAGCAATCCTAGGCTATTCGAACTAAAGAGCCTCTTGATGAAAGTGAAAGAGGAGAGTGAAAAAGTTGGCTTAAAGCTCAACATTCAGAAAACTAAGATCATGGCATCTAGTCCCATCACTGCATGGCAAATAGATGGGGAAACAGTGGAAACAATGGCAGACTTTATTTTCTTGGGTTCCAAAATCACTGCAGCTGGTGACTGCATCCATGAAATTAAAAGATGCTTACTCCTTGGTAGGAAAATTATGACCAACCTAGACCGCGTATTAAAAAGCAGAGGCATTACTTTGCCAACAAAGGCCCATCTAATCAAAGCTATGGTTTTTCCAGTAGTCATGTGTGGATGTGAGAGCTGAATTATAAAGAAAGCTGAGTGCTGAAGAATTGATGCTTTTGAACTGTGGTCTTGAAGACTCTTGAGAGTCCCTTGGACTGCATGGAGATCCAAGGAGTTCTTTCTAAAGGAAATCAGTCCTGAATGTTCATTGGAAGGACTGATGCTGAAGCTGAAACTCCAATACTTTGGCCACCTGATGTGAAGAACTGACTCATTTGAAAAGACCCTGATGTTGGGAAAGACTGAAGGCAGGAGGTGAAGGGGACGACAGAGGATGAGATGGCTGGCTGGCATCACCGACTCAGTTGACATGAGTTTGAGTAAACTCCGGGAGTTGGTGGTGGACAGGGAGGCCAGACATGGTGCAATCCATGGGGTTGCAAAGAATTGGACATGACTGAACGACTGAACTGAATTGAACTGAAGCTTGGAGTGGTTTATGACACAGAAGCAGTTAAATGAAGCAGAATTTAAACTAGTGTGTTATGAACAAGGATAGTTAAAACACTTATTCTGAGTAGTGGCCCATATAAGTTATATTTTCCAAGAAAAATACCGCCTTGTTGTTATACAGTTCAAGGTAAAGGTGCTGGCCTGTATTTTCATTCCCTTTTGCTGAAGGGAAACTGCAGTCTGCTATCAAGGTCGTGCTGGTCAAATTCTCAAAGCCAAGAACACCTTAATACTATTTACAAGTACTAATATAGTTTCATTTAATTATATTAATTTGTATCAGGAACAACTAAACACTTGCAAATGTTATAATTCTTAAGCTAATTACCTGCACTTTAAGCAACTTCCTGGTTTTAAAAATATAACTTCTATTAAAGAAGATAGTGCAAAAAAAAAAAGTGTAAAGAAGAAGCTTTTTAAAAAGAGCCTATAATCCCATCAATCCAGAAAGAATTGTTTGACATTTAAGCTGACTTAGAGTTTCCCTAAATGGTTTTCCAAATTCAGGCAGGGTCCAACTGGCCTCCTGCAGATAGAAATATACTCTATATGTAAATGAGAAAACTTCTGAGTATGGTCTGAAAATACAGATATGTGTTACACATACACACAATTACCTTATCACAGGACTTTCTTGCATACTATTTTTTTTTTCTTTTTGAGAGGAAGGGGTGTATACATAGAAAATCAGAATGGAAAGTGGCAATAGTAAAAACAGGAGTTACATTGTCTTCTGACTGAGTGTGATGTGAATGCCAAACGTAATTGTCTCAATTCTTCTTAGAGTAATCCACATTTGGAATTTTTGTCAAAAGCAGATCCATGAGTTCTAGAGTCAAATAACACCAAAACAATGTTATTTTTTGAGTGATTAGTATATGTTAGACTCTGAATTCTCTGTTTGTTGTTTCCTTTTTCCTGCTAATTAGCATTCTTGAGATGGCTAATATTTATTATTACCTTTGTCTTCAAGGAAATAGAGCTTTGGGAGATTGAAACGCTGTCAAAGTCCTATTGTTGGTTAGTATTGGAGTTGGAATTTGATCCACCATTAGCCTTATTCTGGCAGCTGCTCTGGTTCAGAGGGCATCCAAAGTCCTGAGATCTAGCAGAAGTATCATTGTTGAACTTTGTGTGATCCTCTGTGACAAAGAATATGGGACTGATACAGAATATTCCTTACCAATCTTAGTATGGAAGAACTTCTGCTTCTGTGCCTAATACATCAATTAAATCATAACATCATTTAGTCATAACCATAGACCTTAAATTTGGTATTCCTGTGAAATACATTTTGATGCCTCCTTTTAATAATAGTAGGGGAATCATATTTCTATAGCCTAAGGCACAGCCTACAGTAGTGAAAGTATTACTGGTTATGGAGTTGCCCAAGCCTGAGTTTAATTGTTAAGGTTATGAGCCCAGTTACTGAGGTATGAGCGCACGTGTTTGTTAACTTCTGTGGAGATTAGATCAGATGTCCAGATGCATCCCTTAAAGCCCAAAAGTCGGCCCTCAGGGGTAGCGCCATCTGAGCCAGGAATCAAACCAGTTGAACAAAATTTGCAAAATTGCTTGGTTTTTGCATTTAACATGAAACTATTTGATGTTAAATGAAGAAGAGAAAAGGAAGGGAAGATGAAAGAAAGAAAAGAACAGAAATTGAGTTACTTGAACACACTTTAAAATTCTGGCAACTTCATTTATTCTTTTCTTAATATTTATTTATTTGGCTTTGCTGCGTCATAGGTGGCACATGCGAGATCGTGGTTGCAGCATGCAGAATCTTTTAGTTGTGGCCTGTGAACTCTTAGTTGCCTCTTAGTGGTAGCATGTGGGATCTTGTTCCCTGACCAGGGATCGAACCCAGGCCCCCTGCATGGGGAGCAAGGAGTCTTAGCTACTGGACCACCAGGGAAGTGCCCTGGTGATTTCATTTAAATATCTGTATGTCCAGGTTCTCTTGAGAAGCAGAATATCAGGCAGCATAGAAACTCACGATGCACTAGGCAGAAATAGGCCTGGGAGGAGGCTAGCCCCCGAGACTGGCTGTATGGTCTCTATTTTGCCACATCATCTTTATCATTTCCTTCTATCTCCCAGGCCCTAAGGCTAAGTGTGAAGTTTCACGTATTGCCTGTATGTGTGTGTGTGTGTGTGCGTGTGCGTGTGCGCACACATGTGCACATGGGCATGTGCACGTGCATGCAGGTCTCAGGATTTTAGGCCTAAATCCTTGAGTAAATTCATAATGAAGAAGGAATGAGTTATTCACTGCCTCAGAGTTAGCATCAATACTTTCTCTTTTCCTTAGTATTATTAATTCTGATTATTATTCAGAAAGGTGATTAATCTTTTTTCCTGCCCACCACCAACCTAGACCTGCTGGAATAAGAATGACAAATTTTGCATTGAGGACTAGTTCTAGACTTCATAAGAGAGGCACTGTCTGTTTTAATAAAAATCTCCATTCAAATACAATTTTGTAATTTTTTTTCCTAATTGATCTGATTTGTGTTACAAACCACATCCCACTGGAGCACAGGGTTTGCTCTCTTTTACTCTAAGCATTGAATCTAGTCTGATGAATGGGTTAGATTTGTGAGTGCGCATGTTTTCAGAATTAGAATCCTTTCCACCTCTCTCCTCTGAGTGGTGGCATTTGGGCAGGTAGGGGAGGAGTGTGGGTGGAAAAGAGCTGCACTTTTTATTCTGGCTCCTCTGATCTCGTCAACAGTATTCCTTGTCTTCTTGTTCCTCTAGGTTTTGGTCCCACTAAGTGCCTTCCCAGCTTAGGTTTCCAGATGGTGGTGAGCTTGAGCCCCCTTGTACTGGTTTATAGAGGAGATTGTGTACATCTCTTCCTAAGTCCATGCTTTGCCATTTTGGTTTGCCTCTGGTAAGCTTTTATGGGCCAGGTGTGCTGTGCGCATGTGTGCTGTCACTTCACTTGTATCTGACTCTCTGCAACCCTGGGGACTGTACCTGCTAGGCTGTTCTGTCCATGGGATTTGCTAGGCAAGAACACTGGAGTGGGTTGTCATTCCCTTCTCCAGGGGATCTTCCCCAACCAAAGGATCAAATACCCATCTCTTATGTCTCCTGCACTGGCAGGCAGGTTCTTTACCACTAACATCACCTGGGAAGCCCTTCAAGGGCCATAGTAGGAAAATTTGTATTCTAGAAACTGGCAAATGTTATAAGTCAGAGCTGGTTGTTAAACTCTTACCAACATGCCACTGCCTCCAGGTGAGTCCCTTTCCATCTTTGGATGTCTCTTCCTGCCTTGACAGGGTTATGTGATTTGGCTACACTGACTGGTTGTGTAACTTGGTTCATGCAGTTTGACATGAGTAGTGTGATGCCAGCAAATTCTTAATAAGCCCTGTATCATGGGGCTAGTCCTCTTAGAACACTTCATTTTAGAACCTTGTGAGCACTGTGATATGGAGAAGTCTAAACTGTACGAAGAAGCCACTTGGAAGAGGAGCAAGCTGGTTTAGAATGAGCCTCAGACTCATATGAGCCCATCCAGTAATCCTACCAGCCCTTCTATTTAAGCCACCTCTGCAGAAGTCCTTTGTTGTTGTTCTGTTGCCAAGTCGTGTCTGACTCTTTGCGACCCCATGAACTGCAGCACGCCAGGCTTCCCTGTCCTTCACCATTCTCCTGGGGTTTGCTCAGACTCATGTCCATTGAGTTGGTGGTGCCATCCAAGTATCTCATCCTCTGTCATCCCCTTCTCCTGCCTTCAATCTTTCCCAGCATCAGGGTCTTTTCTAATGAGTTGGCTCTTCTCATCAGGTGCCCAAAGTATTGGAGCTTCAGCTTCAGCACCAGTCTTTCCAATGAATATTCAGGGTTGATTTCCTTTAGGATTGACTGGTTTGATCTCCTTACTCTCCAAGGGAGTCTCAAGAGTCTTCTCCAACACCACAGTTCACAAGCATCAATTCTTTGGCATTCAGCCTTCTTCATTCATTAGAGAAAAGATGTCCCCAGGACACCCTTCCTGAATTCCCAATCCACAGAAATTGCGAGCAAATAAACTACTAAGTTTTAGTGTGGTTTCTCATACAATAGTACATCCTTTGAAATAATTATTTCCTTCTTGTTTCTCAGCTTGTTATCTTATATCTCTTCCTAGCTGATTCAACCTCACCATCTCTTTTTCTTTTACTTATACTCCAAATGTCTCTGCCATGCCTTTCATTTGTTAGCCTTGGTAGGCATTTTACCCATTTCTCCCCATCTGGATTACTGACACTCAATTTTGGAGTCATCCTATATTCTGCAGAACCAAGAGCATCTCAGAGAAGCTAAACTCTAGGATTTTGAGATCTGACCACCCTTATCTCCAGGTTTCCTTAGTTGCCTCCATCTAGGTTGGTGTGGGACGGACCATCAGGTAATCTTCTTCTAAGATCCCAAAGCAATTTGGGTCAAAAATTTCCTGTCTTGACTTTTACAAGGCACTATTTAACTTCTAGGCCGAGGTTTGAAGAGTATCATTTAATGGCAAAATGCATGGGAAAAGACTAGGGAAGCTATTCTTTTCCAAATTAAAATGTTATCTCAGTGCCTTCACACGTTTTTAAAGAATTTAACGGAGGCTGATCATCTAAATTGTTGGGCCAGTTACACTGAGAGGTGTGTTCTGTAGCACTGTGCCTTTGATATGCAGCTGGTCTTCTGCTGACTTGACGGTTAACTTAGTAACAGGACAGTTGGATCCACTAACTCACTTTCATGCTAAGAGTAAGATTTTAACTAGTTGCATGGACAAAAATTAGTTTAAACATGGATTTTTATGATGCTATATTAAGTGTAACATTATGAATTAAAATATTAGACATAATTCCTTTGTTATAAAGATTCAAATATAACCAAACTTTTCCACTCTTTAGGTTCATAATTTATAAGTATACTGAAAAAAAGAAAACTGAGAAGAAATACAAGGAAGTCAATTTTTTCTTAAGAAAACATGAATCTTAGATACCTTTGAAACATGATCTTTCTTTTCTGTTTTTATTTTGGCTTTTGGGTGGAATTTTAGTGTTAGCTCCCTGTGGGTTCCATAATAAAGTTATGCATATTTTCTTGTTTACTGGAAATTCAGACATCCTTTTTGTGAATTTTCTATTTAAACCTGTGGCTCATTTAACTACTTTTTTGAACTGATTTATAAAATTCTTTATACATTCGAGATGAATCTTTTGTGAGATAGATGCAATCAAATATTTTTCCTCCATCTGCAGCCTACTTTTTCCTCTCTTAATGGTGCTTGATGATGAACTTGAACTGTATTAATCTTAATAAAGTCTGATATATAAATTTTTATAATTTGCAGACTTTTGCCCTGTTTAAAAAACCTTTGCCTGTTCCAAAGACACAAAGATATTCTATGTTTTCTCCTACAATTTTTATTTCTTTACCGTTCACATTTAAGTCTGCAATCTATGTGGAGTAACTTTTACTTGTGAAATGAAGGTAGGATGATTTTTCTTTTTGACTAGAATATCTGGGTCATTCAATATCACATATTGGAAAAGACCATACTTATCTCACTTCACTGCTGTGTCCCTTTTGTAATTCTGTTGACCAGAGAAGTGTGGTTTTCTGGATTCTATTCTTTTCCAGAATCCTTTAATATACACACTTAAGCTGATATCATGTTGTCATAATTACTGTAACTATATTTTTATATATTATATATATATAACTAATAGACCTGAATGGTTTTCCAGATATGGTCAATTGACTCTTTCCCTACTGAATTGATTACTTGTTTCTTTAAAAAATTTCCTATTGCAGTATTTATATTTCTTCAGTTCAGTTCAGTTCAGTCACTCAGTCATGTCCTACTCTTTGCAGCCGCATGAATCACAGCACGCCAGGCCTGCCTGTCCATCACCAACTCCCAGAATTTACTCAAACTCATGCCCATCGAGTCGGTGATGCCATCCAGCCATCTCATCCTCTGTTGTCCCCTTCTCCTCCTGCCCCTAACCCCTCCAAGCATCAGGGTCTTTTCCAATGAGTCAACTCTTCACATCAGGTGGCCAAAGTATTGGAGTTTCAGCTTCAGCATCAGTCCTTCCAATTTATATTTCTTACTAGTGCATGAAAGCTTTTCATTTAATAACTATATTATTCCTCTAGTTACCATACTTATGCACAGTTTGTATTTTTTCTTTTGCTTTGCCTTATTGTATTTTGACCTGCAGTGGTCTCCAGCTTTTATGTTGTAAGAAAGATATATATTTTCCTTTTTTCTCGCATGTAGAAATATATTTTATATTCAAAAAAGCCTTTTTTCCTTTGAAATAATGTGACACATCTTATCTAGATTATTATGGCTTTTTAATTCACATTCAACTTTAATCTATCTAGCCGTTGTTCTATATACCATGTAAAGTGGAGAGAGAAATTCATTATTTTTTTTCCAAATGAGAAATTATTTCATCCCATAGCTATTAACAAATAATTTTCTTCACTTGTCATTTAACCAAAGTTAGATACCAAAATCAGAAATGTACATAAGTGTGTATTTTAGGTTTTCAATAAGAATTTGAATATACTTTTTAAGAGAAGAAGGAAAATGTATCCTTAAAGAGGAAAGGTGAAAAAAAGCAGTGTTGGGACGAGTAGACAGAAGAGTGAGTGTCCAAGGTCATAAGCACTGTAGCAGAGAGCAGAAGTGCCTTCTCGAAAGACTGGGTAGGAGCCGCCACCTAGAGAAGAGCTTCTCAGGCTTTCAGGTGCCTGTGTATCTTCTGGACACACTGTTACCTGTAGATTCTGATTCCCTAGCTGTTGAGCGGGCTGATGATTCTGCTTCTCCAACGTGTCCCAGGTGAGCAGGAGTCTGTAGACTGAGTTTTCAGTTGTGAGGGACTACACTCCTGCTTTCTTCTACTTCCTTCCGTTCTCCAGTGTGATCTGTTTCTGGCACCTGGTTTCCTCTCCTGAATGCGCTTCTTTACGTGATCCTGGTACACTTGCCCTGTTTACTTACAACTGCTCTGCCTTTGCCCTCATCCTGTTTGCTCGGCCCATACATGATAGACTCGTGTGTCTTTCCCTACCCAGCTAGAACTATTTGGTCCTCCTGGTCAGGTTTTGTACCATATTCCTGGTCCTTTCTCCTGCTGTATTCCACATTGCCAGTCCTCTTCAATGAAACCAGATATCACTTTCTTATTATTTCCAATAACTTTGAGTTGCACTTAATGGAAAGCCTGACATCTAATGCTGCATTAAAAAAAAAAAGTTACCCTTTTTTTTTCCCTTTTGGTGAAAACCTGTATGCTATGTTGAATTTAGAGAATGCCAAAGTTCTTGGAACTTTTTTTTAGTGTGAGATTCTCTCATAGAAATAAACACCACTATTTCTCTAAAAACTAGCTTCTTAGCTTTCATATTATAGTTCAGGTTGTTGTTGTATAAGCTTTTCCTATCAGTGTAGTCATCTGTCTGTAACACTTGCTTAAAGAATCTTTGTGCTAATGTGCTATTTAACAAAGAAATATGGATTTCATTGAATTTAAATAAGATTGTCTTTTGAAATTAATATAGGTATTGATATGCATCATCAACTCTTTTGACATTTGAGTTTTGTTCTTTATTTATGAACAAAATGAAAATAGTAACTGTCTGATATTTAACTCACTAGTAATTATTGTTTTTATTTTTTGCATGAAACAGAATTAGTTTTGGCATCAAGTTGCTTTCTCAGCATATTTATCTGGCTGTTACTTCAGGCCCATGTGTGCTCAGTCACTTCAATCGTGTCCGACTCTTCGCAACCCTGTGGACTGTGGTCTGCCAGGCTCCTGGTCCATGGGATTCTCCAGGCAAGAATACTGGAGTGGATTGCCATTCCCTTCTCCAGGGGATCTTCCCGACCCAGAGATCCAACCCAGGTCCCTGCATTGTAGGCAGATTTTTTTACTGTCTGAGCCAGCAAGGGAGCCCCGATACCCAGACATTCAGCCAAAAGTAAGATATCTGGTTCAATCTGGTAACCTTCGTTTCAACTTGGGCAGAGTTGGCTTGTGGTTAGGAGATCCAGTGAAGGAGTGGTGAATAGAATAAACCAGATTTTTTTTTCCTGACTCAGATCACAATCTCTGACCAGAACTGGAGTCGAAACTCCATCAGCTTGCTGATGTCTTGAGTTGGAAGGTGCAGAGTAATCACTGTTAGGATCAATTGAAAAGTAACCAATGAAGGTGTCACAACGATTGTCCCCATTACTTTCTTCTGAATTGTTTCTTGAACATGATGAATTACATAGGTATTGAATACATAAGCAAAGTTGAGACAATGGGCGTTTTTTGTTTTTTTCTTTCCCTATGAAGTTCTCTCTGAGCTAGAGTCAGAAGTCCAGCTGAATGCATCCTTTGGGTGATATTGGAGTTGGGCAATCAACATAACTTTGTGGGGGCCAGTGCAAAATGAAAACATGTAGCTTCTCATTTTAAAAAAACATTAAGAATCACAAGACAGTGATATCAGAGCATTATAACTGTGTGTGGCCCTTCTGACCAGGACATGGGTTGCTTGTCCATGTAGTCATCAGTCCTTTTTATGGATCCTGCTTTTAGTGTAAACTATATGAAACTGATTTAAAAATTCTAATAGTCAGAAGGAGCCTCAAGATGGCTGACTCAGTTTATACAGAATAATTCCTGGCTTCCCTAAATGGAATGGAGATGACTTTTCTCAAGACTATACTTCAATCTGTAATCAGGTTCTTCTCTTGGCAAACACTTGCCGAAAAATTGCAAAACTTCAAGACATTTTGATTCTGTGAGGATATTTTGCCTTTTTCATAATATTTTTTCCATAAATTTTGCATTTTTCTGGGTCATGAGATACCTTACAGACTCTGAGATAGCTTGACCTTGGCAATCTCATAACTATATACACTGATGAGAAAAGATTTCCAGTAATTCTTCTCTTTCTACTTAAGAATTTCTCCTCTTTGACACAGAGACTAAAGTTGCTTTCTCCAGTCTTTTTTTTTTTTTTTAATACACACATTGAGCCTGATGCGATATTTGCTTCTAACTGGCATTCAATGTTACATGTCAGTCTCCCTCCAATTATTACTGTATATTAATTCTGATGAGACAGGAGGTGGCTCTGAGTCTTGACTCCCTGCCAGTACAATCAAATGTGAGCTCTGGGAACAGAAAACAAATGTTACTTTCAAAACCCTGGTGATGAATGTATTACTTATAGCTTATTTAAAAAGTGAGTTGCTTCAGTTAAGTGATTGCAAATGTCTTTAGTGGATACAGTTTCTGGAATGGGCATCTAATTAAGATTCTGCTCCTTCCTGGCCCCTGAACAAAGCAATTTCAAAATTTCATCGTTCTGAACCTATTTGCAAGGCAGAGATAGAGATGGAACTCGTGAACACAGGGCGGAAGGAGAGGGTGGGAGGAGCTGAGAGAGCAGCACTGACATATACACACTACCGTGTGTGAGATAGATAGCTAGTTGGGAGCTGCTTCTTAGCACGGGGAGCTCAGCTCAGCGAACCCAGATGCCCTAGAAGGTAGTGTGGGGGTGGAAGGGAGGTTCAGAACAGAGGGGATGTCTGTATGCATATGGCTGAGTCATGCCATTGTATGGCAGAAACTGACACAGCATTGTAAAGCACCCCCAGAGGGAAGGAAAAGTGAGAATACAGTGAGAAGGCAGCTGTCCTCAAGCCAGGAGCAGAGCCCTCACCAGAACTCCCCACCCAGCCCCCACCAACCAGGGCACCTTGATCTTGGACTTCTCCCCTCTAGAACCTTGAAAAATAAATGCATGTTGTTTCAGGCACCTTTTCTGTGGCATTGTATTGTGGCAGTCTTAGCAGAGGAGCACTCATTTCCCATATTTTATAAATTTTACAATGATTCACCTTTTTAGAATCAACTATTATAAAAATTTAGGTGCAAGGGCAAATGGAAATGGAAAAAAAAAAGACTGAGTGAACTGGTTTGTTCTTAAGCTTTGACTTGTGTTAATGTATAGCATGCTGGATTGAGGATTGATGCCCTAGCATTCGTATAGTTAGCTAGGATTTACGGAGAAGGCAATGGCACCCCACTCCAGTACTCTTGCCTGGAAAATCCTGTGGATGGAGGAGCCTGGTAGGCTGCAGCCCATGGGGTTGCTAAGAGTCAGACACGACTAAGCGACTTCACTTTCACTTTTTACTTTTACTCATTGGAGAAGGAAATGGCAACCCACTCCAGTGTTCTTGCCTGGAGAATCCCAGGGACGGGGGAGCCTGGTGGGCTGATGTCTGTGGGGTCACACAGAGTCGGACACGACTGAAATGACTTAGCAGCAGCAGCAGCAGCTAGGATTTATAGACGGAAGTTAGGCTGAATTCCCCTAGTATTTACTAATACTGTTCTTTAACTGATTTTCACATTGGAGTAATAGTTTTTTGACTTATTTGTTCATGTGCCTGCCTGTCTTCTCCAGAGGAAGCATCCCTGAATACACATAAAGCCTTTTTAAAACCAGAAATATGTTTTGTTTGCTTTAGTATCCATAATACTTATTCTAGCACCTGGCATACAGGAGCCTTCTAATGTATATTTGAATAATGAAGTGGGTAAATGAAGAAATTATTCTCCACTTAAATATCCTGGAGACATTTCAATATTACCTCTTTGAAAGAGATTGCTATAGTGCAGTGCTGTATGTTGAGTTTCAATAATATACTTAGAAAAATATATTGTATAGGGCTTCCCTCCATACTATTAAGTTGTACTCTTCATGAAGAAAAAAAAATATGTACTCTTTTTAGTTTTGTTTCAAACTAACAGTTTGAATGATCAGTGATCTTCAGTCCTTGACAAGTGAGAAATTAATTGCAGGGTTAGAGGATATTAAATGGTTTTGTCTAACTGGAATCTTTTTCTCTGAATGCAACAACAGGACAAGAAACCAGAAAATCTATCTTTTATAGAGCAACTTTTCTAGACAGAAAAGTAGGCTCTTCATATGTGGTTAATAATTTAATCCTCACACCTACATGGCAAGTTGAGTATGATCATCTCCACTCCAAAGATAAAAGACTCACTTGGAGGGTAGTGCAAGCATACTCATCCAACTTGGAAATGCTAGAGCTGGGATTAATTTCCAGGTCTTTCTGCCATCCTATTAAACCCCAAATACACAACAGATATATTTCAAGGGACGAACAATGAAATGTTATTGATCTATAAAGTGTGGTAATATTTGAGTTAAATGAATGAATTTAAATGAATTTTAAATTGCTCTTCTCCTTTTTGTCAATTCCCATTAAAACTGAGGAGTTGGAATAGATTGTGGTCATAAACTTGCTTTTCACTAAGAAAATTTTTTTCATGTCAGACAATGAGCTAAGCACTTTAGATGCTTTAGTTTCTCCAGTCTGCAGAAGGAATGATGTGGGTCCTATTGTCCATATTTTACAGATGAGGTAAGCTGGACTCTGAAAAGTTCATCAGCTTAGCTTTAGATGGAAAAGATAGGTTTCAAACTAGGTCTCTAATTCCAGAAGCACATCCTTAACCACCACTCTCTTCTGTAAGACAAGCTCAGACTCCACTCCAAGACTAGCTTTTGGGGGTTTAATTAATGGCCTGGGAATGAAGATAAGGTGGACCTGAGTTGGGAGTAAGGCTGAGACAGGGCTGTATTTCTATTAAACATGAAAAATGGTAAGAGCCTCAGAATACAGACCTTAAAGCAATGCATATTCCACAATAAGGAGAAGCCCTCAAGTGTTTACTGTCACACTGTGGGACGTGATAATGGATTAGAAACCCTGTTTCAGCAAGGGTATGCACGCGACATGGACTGCAGGACCATGTTGCCTCTTACAAGCAGAGAAATGCATTCTATGACTCTGGGTAGCTACCAGAAATTCCACAGTATCCCTTGTCTTCTTCTTGGTTTTGGAGAGACATATTCTTGGTCTTCATTCCAAGTTTGTTTTACAGGGTCAATTTAACATTTTGCAATGCCTCTTCAATGTTTTCCCCATGGTCTGTAAACAACCAGCTAACTTGTAGACCTAACAGAAGCAGAAGAGATTAAGAAGAGGTGGCGAGAATACACAGAAGAACTATACAGAAAAGGTCTTAATGTGACCTAGATGACCACAATGGTGTGGTCATTTACCTAGAGCCGGGCATCCTGGAGTGTGAAGTCAAGTGAGCCATAGGAAGCATCACTACAAATAAAGCTAGTGGAGGTGATGGAATTCCAGCTGAGCTATTTAAAATCCTAAAAGAGGATGCTGCTACAATGCTGCACTCAAGATGTCAGCAAATTTAGAAAACTCAGCAGTGGCTGTAGAACTGGAAACGGTCAATTTTCATTCTAATCCCAAAGAAGGGCAATGCCAAAGAATGTTCAAGCTGTAGTACATTTGTACTCATTTCACATGCTGATAAGGTTATGCTCAAAATCCTTCAAGCTAGGCTTCATCGGTGTGTGAATCAAGAACTTCCAGAAGTACAAGCTGGGTTTAGAAAAGGCAGAGAAAAGGAACCAGAGATCAAATTGCTAACATTCACTGCATCATAGAGAAAATGAAGGAATTCCAGAAGAACATCTGCTTCATTGACTGTGCCAAAGCCTTTGACTGTGTGGATCATAGCAAACTGTGGAAAATTCTTAAAGAGATGGGGATACCAGCACACCTTACCTGCCTCCTGAGAAACCTGTATTCAGGACAAGAAGCAATAGTTAGAACCAAACATGGAACAACTGACTGGTTCAGAGTTGGGAAAGCAGTATGGCCAGCTGTATATTGTCATCCTGCTTACTTAACTTCTGTGCAGAATACGTCATGTGAAATTCCCGGCTGGATATATCACAAGCTGAAATCAAGATTGCTGGGAGAAATATCAACAACTTCAGATATTTAGATCATAGTACTCTAGTAGCGGAAAGTGAAGAGGAACTAAAAAGCCTTCTGATGAGGGTGAAAGAGGAAAGTGAAAAGATGGATTGAGACTCAACATTCAAAAAACTAAGATCATGGCATTCAGTCCCATCACTTCATGGCAAGTAGATAGGGAAAAAGTGGAAGCAGTGACAGATTTTATTTTCTTGGGCTCCAAAATCACTTTGGATAGTGACCATAGTCATGAAATTAAAAGACAGTTGTTCCTTGGAAGGGAAGCTATGACAAACCTAGACAGCATATTAAAAAGCAGAGACATCACTTTGCCGACAAAGGTCCTTATAGTTAAAGCTATGATTTTGCTGGTAGTCATGTACAAATGTGAGACTTGGATATAAAGAAGGCTGAGTGCTGAATAATTGATGCTTTAAAACTGTGGTGTTGGAGAAGACTCTTGAGAGTCCCTTGGACTGCAAGGAGATCAAACCAGTCAGTCCTAAAAGATATCAACCCTGAATATGCATTGGAAGGATTGATGCTGCAGCTCTAGTACTTTGGACACCTGATGCAAAGAGCTGACATATGGGAGAAGACGCTGATGCTGGGAAAGAGTGAAGGCAAAAGAAGGGTGCAGTGGAGGCTGAGACGGTTAGATGGCATCACCCACTCAATGGACGAGTTTGGGCAAACTCTGGGAGATGGTAGAGGACAGAGTAGCCTGACATGCTGCAGTTCATGGGGTCGCAAAGAGTTGGGCGTGATTTAGGGACTGAACAACAACCACACAACAACAACTTGTAGAGGCACGTGTCAAGAGCAGACTCTGCTTTGTCACTGAACTCTTATCATCCATGTGGAAACATTCTTGGGTGATTCCCTACCGCTTCCTTCCATTCTACTAACCTCAAGCATCATTATGGTGCTTATTTTATTTAAGGCCCTGTTGTCACTGTGCTTCCTTTTTTCTACATCTAAACGTCAGGGTAGGACCAACCGGAATAGCAATTGCTGTCTACATGTGGCTACTTAAATTTATAAAAATCACATAAAATTAAAACTTGGGTTTCTCAGTTCACTAGATACAATTGATATGGATGCCATATTGAACATTTCAGATGGTGGGGCTAGTGGTAAAGAACCCGCTTGTCGATGCAGGAGACACAAGAGACGTGAATTTGATCCCTGGTTCGAGAAGATCCCCTGGAGGAGGACATGGCAATCCGCTCCAGTATTCTTGCCTGTGCATGGACAGAGGAGCCTGGCGGGCTACAGTCCATATGGTTGCAGAGAGTCAGACATGACTGAGCAGCTTAACACGCATGCACACACCATATTGAACATTTCAGATGTAGAATATTTCTATCATTACTGAAAGTTTCATTGGGCAGCATTGCTTTAGAGCTTTGATTTCCTAGAAAAGCTATCCCTCAGTGAATGTTGTGGTAGATTATATTACTTTGCGTGGTATTCCTTGCCCCTCTGTTATATGTCTCTTCTTGGGGTACCCTGCATATAGTGCTACTCTTTACAAGAGAATTGTGTATACCTTTGTCCATTGCCATCGACTTGCTTTGTCCAATGAGCTATGAACATAAGCAATGTGCATTAGCATCTAAGAGGGAACTTTAATAACCAGTGTGTACTTCACATGAGGTCTTTACCTTCGGTTATGAGCAAGCAGTATTTGAAAATGGGGCTGCTTCTGGGTCCTTGAGTGAAGGTGACCTAGAGCAGAGCTGAACAC
Source organism: Odocoileus virginianus (assembly GCF_023699985.2). Lineage (NCBI taxonomy): Eukaryota > Metazoa > Chordata > Mammalia > Artiodactyla > Cervidae > Odocoileus > Odocoileus virginianus. Next base: position 7,069,792 of record NC_069699.1, read on the forward strand.
ATCCATAATCAATATTTAATGTGGAGGAAAAATACCCTTTTAATGTCTCCATTCTCTATTTTTAGTATCATTTATTATTCTACCCACTTGACTTAAGCTGACTGATAGAAATATGGACTCTCTTTCAATGTTTTAGAAATGAAACCAGGGTTACTAAGTGATTTTCATCCATGATATTCTGTGTAGGACTGGGCTGGAAGCCAGTGTAACAGGAGCGGGCCAAATGATGCAGTTGACAACAGGTTCACGTATTATACAAAGAACAAAAGGTTTGCCCCTGGGTGAATTGGGTAAGCCATGTGACAGAACAAGAGTGTATTTTTGGAGTTCATTCTATTATCAAGTGCCCAGAACCTTAGTGATTTTTATCCCCAGGGTGTGAATAGCCCTCAGATGAACAGCCCTCTGTGTGAAAAGACATGCTTTCTGCAGTCAAGTGACTGTTTTCATTTATTCTAATAACCTCTCTGGTGTCTGCATAGGGGAGGCTTTCCTCTTTTTATTTTTAGAGGTTTTTTTTTTTTCCATTTCAATATACCTTTATATTGTGCAGTTAGATCAGTGGAGTAACAATAAATATGAGTCACAATAAGGCATTAAGGGCTTGAGATACAATAGGTAATAAGTTAATGACTTCCCAGGCTGAGGAAGGGATGTGGAGGGAAAGGAAGCTCAGGTTCTCAGTTTGATATCTTATTCTATTCTATTCCTTTTATAGTTGGTTTCCTTGTTTTTTAACATTCTGTAAATGTTAGTTTTTAAATTTTTAACTAATTTTATTGGAGTATAGTTAATTTACAATATTGTGTTAGTTTCTGCTGTACACAAAAGTGAATCAGTTTTACACATATAGTATTTTAAAATTCTGTTCCCATATCAGTCATTACAGAGTACTGAGCAGAGTTCCCTGTGCTATATAGTGGTTCTTATTAGTTATCTGTTTTATACACAGTAGTGATATATGTCCGTCACAGCCTCCAGTTTGTCCCTCCCCTCCCTCCCCCAGGAGATTTTCTACATCTGTGACTCTGCTTTTGTCTTTAAATAGGCTCATTTGTAACATTACTGTAGACTCCATGTATAGGCAGCACCACATGACGTTTGTCCTTCTCTGTCTGATTCATTTCACTCAGTGTACCAGTCTCTAGGGTCGTCTATGGTGCTATAGGTGGTTTTGCTCTTCGTAGTGACTGAGTAATATTCCACTGTGGGCTTCCCTAGTGGTTCGGTGGTGAAGAATCCACTTACCGGTGCAGGAGATGTGGGTTTGATCCCTGGGTCGGGAAGATCCCCTGGACAAGGAATATGGCAACCCCCTCCAGTATTCTTGCCTGGAAAATCCCATGAACAAAGGAGTCTGGCAGGGTAGAGTCCACGGGGTCACAAAAGAGTCAGACATGATTTAGCAGCTTAGTAACAACAATAACAATATTCCATCTTCTTTATCCATTCCTCTAGTGATGGTCATTTAGATTGCTTCTATGTCCTGGCTATTGTAAATAGTGCTGCAATGAACAGTTGGAGTGCACACATATTTTTGAATTAAGGTTTTCTCTGAATATATGCCAAGGTGTGGGATTGTTGGGTCTTATGGTAGTTCTATGTTTAGTTTTTTAAGGAACCTCAATACTGTTCTCCATAGCGGATGTACCAGTTTACATTCCCACCAACAGAGGAAGAGGGTTCCCTTTTCTCCACACTCTCTCCCCATTTATTGTATATAGATTTTCTGATAATGGCCATTCTGACAGATGTGAGGGGATACCTCCTTGCAGTTTTGGTTTTCATTTCTCAGATAATTAATGATGTTGTTAGTATCTTTTCATGTGCCTCTTGACTATCTGTATTTCTTTGGGGAAATGTCTATTTAGGTCTTCTTCTGCTCATTTTTTAATTGGGTTTTTTTTGGGGTTTTTTTGTATATTTTTTGACATATTTGTATATTTTGGATGCCAATCCCTTGTTGGTTGCTGTTTGAAAATATTTTCTCCCATTCTGAGGGTAATTTTTTTTGGTTTTATTTTGTTTTCATTGTGCAAAACATTTTAAGTTTAATTAGGTCCCATTTGTTTATTTTTGTTTATTTTTATTACTTTAGGAGGTGGATCAAAAAAAGCTGTTTCTGTGATTTATGTTAGAGAGTGTTCTGCCTATGTTTTCCTGTAAGAGTTTTATAGTATCTGGTCTTACATTTAGGTCTTTAGCCCATTTTGAGTTTGTTTTTGTGTGTGGTGTTAGGAAGTGTTCTAATTTCATTCTTTTACGTGTAGCTGACCAGGTTTCCCAGGACTGCTTATTGAAGAGACTGTCTTTTCTTCATTGTATATTCTTGCCTCCTTGGTCATAAATTGGGTGACCACAGTTTCATGAGTTTATCTCTGGACTTTCTATCTTGTTCCATTGATTTTTATTTATATTTTTGTTCCAGTACCATTCTGTTTTGATTACTGTAATTTTATAGGATAGCATGAAGTCAGGGAGCCTGATTCCTCCAGCTCCATTTTTCTTTATCTAGATTGCATTTTCTATTTGGGGTCTTTTGTGTCTCCATACAAATTTTAAGATTTTTTGTTCAAATTCTGTGAAAAATACTACTGGTAACTTGATAGAGATTGCATTGAATCTGTAGATTACTTTGGGTAGTATAGTCATTTTGACAATCTTGATTCTTCCAATCCAAGCACATGATATATCTCTCCATTTTTGTGTCACTGTTGATTTCTTTCATCAATACCTTATAGTTTTCTGAGTAGAGCTCTTTTGCCTCCTTACATGGGTTTATTCCTAGGCATTTTGTTCTTTTTAATGTGATGGTAAATTGGATTGTTCTGATCTTTCATCCCAAGAGATTTCTCTGATTAATTTTGTATCCTACAACTTTACCATATTCATTGATGAACTCTGATAGTTTTCTGATAGCATCTTTAGGATTTTCTATGTATAATAGTATCATGTTGTCCGCAAACAGTGACAGTTTCACTTCTTTTCCAATGTGGATTCCTTTTGTTTCTTTTTCTTCTCTGATTACCATGGCTAGAACTTCCAAAATTATATATTGAATGAAAGTGGAGACAGTGGACATCCTTGTCTTGTTGCTGATCTTAGAAGAAGTACTTTCAGTTTTTCAACATTGAAAATTATGCTTGCTGTGGGCTTTTTGTGAATGGCTTTTATTATATTAAGGTATGTTCCCTCTATGTCCACTTTCTGGAGAGTTTCTGTCATAAGTGGGTGTTGAATTTTGTCAAAAACTTTTTCTATATCTTTTGAGATGATTGTATAATTTTTATTCTTCAATTTGTTAATGGTGGTATATCACATTTGATTGATTTATGTATGTTGAAGAATCCTTGCATCCCTGGCATAAATTCCACTTGAGTGTATGGCCCTTTTAAGGTACTATTGGATTCAATTTGCTAATATTTTGTTGAGGACTTCTGCATCTATGTTCATCATTGATATTTTCCTATAATTTTATTCTGTGTGTGTGTGTGTGTGTGTGTGTGTGTGTGTGTGTGTGATATATTGTCTGGTTTTGGTATCAGGGTGATGGTGGTCTCACAGAATAAAATTGGGAGTGTTCCTTCCTCTGCAATTTTTGGGGATAGTTTGAGAAGGGTAAGTGTTAATTCTTCTCTAAATGTTTGATAGGATTCTCCTGTAAAGCCTTCCGGTCCTGGAATTTGTTTGTTGGAAGCTTTATCCTTGGATTCTTGTATTGACTGAAGGAAGATTAAACATCATCATTTCTTTGTGGACTGGATTCTTTTTTTCTTTTTTTTAAAGTCTTTACTGAATTTCTTACAGTATTACTTCTGATTTATGTTTTAGTTTTTTGGCCTCGAGGTATGTGGGGTCTTACCTTCCCAACCAGGATCTGAACCTGCACTCCCTGCAATGGGAAGACAAAGTCTTAACCGCCAGACTGCCAGGGAAGCCTCCTGCAGGTTGGATTCTTGCTTTCATGGAGACTTAGGTAAAGTCCAGGCTTCACTGGTGGCTCAGATGGTAAAGAATCTGCCTGCCATGCAGGAGACTCAGGTTCAATCCCTGGGTTGAGAAGATTCCCTGGAATAGGAAATGGCAACCCACTCTAGTATTCTCACCTGGAGAATTCTATGGACAGAGGAGCCTTGCAGGCTACAGTCCATGGGGTCACAAAGAGCTGGACACAACTAAGCAACTAAGACTTTCACTTTTTTTTCAAGGTAATGTTCAAATGAAGAGAGTTAGTTATGGAGAGTTGAATATTCACATTTGAATCTCTTGCTTATCTAGGTCTGTAGAATTTTGAAATTAACAATGATACATCTCTGTAAAAATTCATTTTTAAACTAAAATATATGAAAGAAAGTTCCATTATCTTATGTGGTTGAAAGAGCCCTGGTCCAGGGATAAGATCTCCTAGACTGATACCAGTTGCACATAAAGATTGGGGGGAGCAACTTCATTTGTGTGACATTTTCTACTAGCTATAAAATAAATCCTTTGTCTAGATGAGATCACTGACTCTAATTTATGAATAAATTCTAACAAAGTTACTGGCATCTCTTTAAAAATGCATATATCATTTTACAATATTGTAGTCGTTTTTGCCATACATTGACATGAATCAGCCATGAATGAATAAAAATAAATGGAAAATAAAATAAAATAAAAATGCACATATCATGTACCTATGTATATTTTCAAAGGAAAATATGTGTAAGTTTTCACAAAGAACCTGTAAAAGTTTTTTTGATATGTTGGAGCAAACTTTCTATATACTACAGAAGTTAAGATAGTATTAATCTGCACTACACTGTTTTATGTTAAGGTGCTAACTGTCATTACCAGGGAAACTACTAAGAAAATAGCTCAAAAATATAGTTTAAAAAAGGATAAGAAAATAAAAACGAGACTCCAAATTGTATGTGCTTAACACAGAAAAAGGCAATGTTATAGTAATAGAGAAACAAAGGTATAAAACAGATAGAAAAGAGATAACAAAACGGCAGATGTAAATACAGCTTTATAATTACTTGCATTAAATGTAAATGTTAAAGTGGTAGTTGCTCAGTCATGTCTGACTCTTTGTAACCCATGGACTTTAATCCGCCATGCTCCTCTGTCCATGGAATTTTCCAGGCAAGAATACTGGAGTCAATAGCCATTCCCTTCTCCAGGGGATATTCCCAACTCAGGGACTGAACCCAAATCTCCCACATTGCAGGCAGATTCTTTACAGTCCAAGACATCAGGAAATCCAACAAAATGTAAAGATTGGCAGAATGGCTACAGAAACATGATACAAATATCTTCTACCTGTAGAGTCATGTTTTTTAGTCTAAGAAATAAACTGGCTGAAAGTGAAAGGAGGAAAACGGTACACTGTGCAAACAGCTACCTCTAAAGAAAGCTGGAGTCACTGTATTAACATTAAATAAAATCAACTTTAAAATAAAAGTATTTCATTAGAAAAAAATGGAGGCTATTTATGATGATAAAAGAGGAAAAACAAAGAAAGATGAATCAATTATCAGCATATATGCACTGGAAAACAGAGCCCAAAGTACATTATGCAAACCCTGACAGAACTGAAGAAAGAAGAAGCAAAGTCACGCCAGTCAGGATGGCTGCTATCCAAAAGTCTACAAGCAACAAATGCTGGAGAGGGTGTGGAGAAAAGGGAACCCTCTTACACTGTTGGTGGGAATGCAAACTAGTACAGCCACTATGGAAAACAGTGTGGAGATTTCTTAAAAAACTGGAAAGAGAACTGCCATATGACCCAGCAATCCCACTTCTGGGCATACATACCAAGGAAACCAGATCTGAAAGAGACACGTGCACCCCAATGTTCACCGCAGCACTGTTTATAATAGCCAGGACATGGATGCCCATCAGCAGATGAATGAATAAGGAAGCTGTGGTACATATACACCATGGAATATTACGCAGCCATTAAAAAGAATTCATTTAAATCAATTCTAATGAGATGGATGAAACTGGAGCCCATTATACAGAGTGAAGTAAGCCAGAAAGATAAAGACCATTACAGTATACTTACACATATATATGGAATTTAGAAAGATGGTAACGATAACCCTATATGCAAAAGAGAAAAAGAGACACAGATGAATAGAACAGACTTTTGGACTCTGGGAGAAGGTGAGGGTGGGATGTTTCAAGAGAACAGCATCGAAACATGTATATTATCTAGGGTGAAACAGATCACCAGCCCAGGCTGGATGCATGAGACAAGTGCTCGGACCTGGTGCACTGGGAAGACCCAGAGGGATTGGGTGGAGAGGGAGGTGGGAGGGGCAATCGGGATGGGGAATACATATAAATCCATGGCTAATTCATTTCAGTGTATGACAAAAACCACTACAATATTGTAATTAGCCTCCAACTAATAAAAAAATAAATAAAATAAAAAATAAAAAGAAGAAGCAAAGTCAACAATAGTAGTTGGAGATTTCAGCATACAACTTTTAGTAACAGATAGAACATCTAAGCTGAAGACTAACAGGGAAATAGAAGACTTGAACAACACTATAAACAGACTAAACCTAACAGACATCTATAGGACACTCCACACAACAGTAGCACAATACATATGCTTCTGTGTAAGAGAAGATGAAATCAGTGGCTCATTAATTCTAGTGCACATGTAACTTTAGGTAGGCTAGTCCATAAAGGCTAGGCCATAAAGAAAAAGAAGCCTAAAGGAATTTAAAACACTGTTAAATGAAAGAAGAATATAAAGTATTATCTATGACCACAATGAAATTAAAATAGATGAGATTTGAACCCAGATGAACTAATATGGAAAACACTGCATTTGTTATCCTCATAGTTAACAGGCCTAATTCATGTCTAGAATTGTGCTCTGAGGCTGAACAATATCAGTGGAAGAGAAATACCTACTATCATATGAATATTTCTTCAAGTATTTGTTTTTGTTGTTTAGTGGCTAAGTCATGTCTGACTCTTTTTGACTCTGTGGTCTGTAGCCGCCAGGCTCTTCTGTCCATGGGATTTTCCAGACAAGAATACTGGAGTAAAGGGTTGCCATCTCCTTCCCCAGAGTATCTTCCCAACCCAGGGTTCGAACCGTTGGCATCTCCTCCATTGGCAGGCAGATTCTTTACCACTGAGTCGCCAGGGAAACTGTCTCTTCAAGTATATATACAAATATACAAATATATATATATATATATATATATATATATATATATATATATATATATTACAGTTTTTGACTGGCTGACTAACAGCTCAGATTATCATAAGGTCTGCATTTAAGACAGGGAAAAGAATTTCCTCATTTTTGGTTTCTCACTAGTTTTAAACTGCTTCTGGCTACTTCTACTTAATGTAAATCATTATCCATAGGAACCAGATGCCAAATAACTTCTAATAGTCAGAGTCAGAAGGTGCGAAACTTGTTCAAGGCAGCTGGTTAAAGTTAGCAAAGTTGTAAGCTAAAGGAAAGAGAGAGAGGAGAGGTAAATCTCATGATTAAAACAGTATTGAGCAATCATGAATAATGTAAATTATTTCAGATTAGGGTCATAAGTATAATGGAACTAAATACCTTTGGAGGTGGAGGAGAAAGTGTTTAGAATTTCTTTTTTCCCAAAGGAAAGTAAGTAAACTCAGTGATTGTTATATTGTACAGCAAATTTGCTTTATCTACCTGAGTGATAAATGAACTGGAGTAATCAGTTTGCATCACTTTTCAGTATACTTTTCTCATTATCATCAATGAGAAAGCACACAGAATTTGTGGAAGATTTGTTCCTGAGCTTGTACTTTTGGCCTTATCCTCTTGATCCTTTTAATATTACCCTGTACAGTTAAAAGAATTCAAATTAGAAGTAAACGGAATTGGATTTCTTCTGTGACCTTTTACATAATGAAGTGTCCCTCAGTTTTGTGTCTCAGTCTTTTTAGTGTGAGAAGAATCCCATATCCTCTCTTAGCATTCATTCATCTGCCATCTTTTCTCAGAATATCATTAGAGCAGATATTCACTGGTTTCTCTAAAGAATTCACTTCCATCGTGTAATATTTCTTGGCACACTGAAGCCATGTAACTGAGTAACATCTTGCAGGTTTGTAAACATTTCTTCTTGATCCTCTACATTCTTGGCGCTATTAAAATTATATAAAGTAGAATTACACTTTGAGACAGAAATGGAAAAGATTGCTAATAAAGAAGAGGGAGGTTCAAGAGAGAGGGGACATATGTATATTTATGATTCATGTTGATATATAGCAGAAATCAATAAAATACTCTAAAGCAATTTTCCTCTAATTGAAAATAAATAAATTTAAATTGAAGAAACAGAATAATAGATCTTGAAGAAGTTTATTCATCTGTTTTCATTGTTTTATTTATAACACATGGAACCTGATCCAACTAACATTGTCTCTTCATCATTCCCTAGACTTACCATTTGCCTCTTATAGCCTCTGTTTTCCAGTCCCACTCCCTAAATAATTATGAGAGTTGTTACTAATTGAGTGGCAATCATGTGGCTGAATTTTTTTGCATATTATCTTTAAACATCCCTAGATTCCTGCTCTTTGTATAGTATGATGTCTACTCAACAAATGAAAGAGCAGTGTTTCAGAAATGTCAGTCACTTGGTTGAAGGGCTATAGTGAAGTATTGAATAAAAATTTGGATTCAGACACAGGCTGAACCAGAGTTCTAGGCTTTTCCAATACTCCTTGTTGAATGATGTGCTCTCTTTCAGCTTTCCTGAATGGTAATTGCTAATCTGATAGTTGTGCTATTGAAATCTCCCTTCTCTGTGAACTTTCTATTTTTCTATTTGTTCCTTGAACTCCTTCCTTTGTATAGTTTTTTTTTTTTAAAGTATGCTTCTTCAACTGAAAACATCTTAAATATGGTCCATATAAAATTATTTTATAAAAAAGCTTTTTTTTTAGATTTTGTTTGTTATTTGGTGACATCATTTTGGTACAGTGTATGTGCCCCGCTCTTTGGGCATAAGAAAAGAATAAGCATTTTCTATTCTAGGGAACTTTTCCTTCTTAAATGCAGTACAATGTAATGAAGAAAATAAGGTAATGCATAGTAATATTCATGTCTTATTGTTATTGTTCAATCACTGAGTCATGTGTGACTCTTTGTGACCCCACAGACTGCAGCATGCCAGATTTCCCTGTCCTTCACCATCTCCCGGAGTTTGTTCAAACTCATGTCGTTGAATCAATGATGCCATCCAACTGTCTCATCCTCTGTTCTCCCCTTCTCCTCTTGCCTTCAGTTTTTCCCAGCATCAGGATCTTTTCCAGTGAGTTGACTCCTCACATCAGGTGGCCAAAGTTGTGGAGCTTCAGTTTCAACATCAGTCTTTCCAATGGAATATTCAGGGTTGATTTCTTTTAGGAGTGATTGGTTTGATCTCCTTGCAGTCCAAGGGATTCTCAAGAGTTTTCTCCAACACCACAGTTCCAAAGCACCAATGCTTTGTGCTCAGCCTTCTTTATGGTCCAGCTCTCACATCTATACATGACTACTGGAAAAACCATTGCTTTGACTATATGGACCTTTGTCAGCAGAGTAAAGTCTCTGCTTTTTAATATGCTCTCTAGGTTTCTCATAGCTTTTCTTCTGAGGAGCAAGTGTCTTTTAATTTCATGGCTGCAGTCATCATCTGCAGTGATTTTTGAAGCCCAAGAAAATTAAGTCTGTCACAGTTTCCCTTGTTTTCCCATCTATTTGCCATGAAATTGAGAGAGCTAATTCTTAGGTAGGTCGATAAGGAGACTAGGACCCAGGAGGAGGAGGAGGGGACAAACAATTTTTCTATCTTCTTTTTTCTTAGTCACATAAGACATTTGTTCTTAAGCTCTGAGTTGTCATGGCAACAATCTATTTTGCCTAACACTAGCTTAGTTTAAGCCCAGAGCTAATGATTACACAACAAAGCAACACATCTTGCTCAAGGGTATGTTTTTCCTTAAGCTCTGTACTAAGGATTATATAAGAACAATGTATGATGCTCAAGGATGTGTTTCTCCTTCTTAACAGGAATCTGTTCTTCTGGCTAATCTTGTTATCTTAAGATGTATGTTGTGGGAGTGGGCCTGGCAAGACCTTTACAGCCTTGAGATGTTCTTTTGATCTATGGTTGGTAACCAATTGAAAAATTATGTAAAACCCCACCCAAACTAGTGAGTGGGGCACACTTTGCCCCCTGCTGATGTCTGTCAGAAGCTTTCTCGATACCTTTTTCACTGTAATAAAACTTTTGCTGCATGAAACTCTGAGTGACGAAATCCATGTCGTCCCAAAACAAAATTCTCTTCTTTGGAGATCATGAATCTGACACCATTCGCCATAAGCTATCAGAGTGATGGGACTGGATGTCATGATCTTAGTTTTCTACATGTTGAGCTTTAAGCCAGCTTTTTCACTCCTATTTCACCTTCATCAAGAGGCTCTTTAGTTCTTCTTTGCTTTCTGCCCCAAGGGTGGTATCATCTGCATATCTGAAGTTATTGATATTTCTCCCAGCAATCTTGATTCCAGCTTGAGCTTCATCCAGCCCAGCATTTTGCATGATGTACTCTGCATATAAGTTAAATAAGCAAGTTGATAATATATAGCCTTGACATGCTCCTTTCCCAATTTGGAACTAGTGCTTTGTTCCATGTCCAGTGCTAACTGTTGCTTCTTGACCTGCATACAGGTTGCTCAAGAGGCAGGTAAGGTGGTCTGGTATTTTCATTTCTTTCAGAATTTTCCACAGTTTGTTGTGATCCACACAGTCAAAGGCTTTACCACAGTCAATGAAGAAGAAGTAGATGTTTTTCTGGAATTCTCTTGTTTTTTCTATGATCCAACAGATGTTGGCAATTTGCTTGTACATCTGGAAGTTCTCAGTTCACATACTGTTGAAGCCTTGCTTGAAGGATTTTGAGCATTACCTTGCTAGCATATGAAATGAGTTCAATTGTATGGCAGTTTGAGCATTCATTGACATTGCCCTTCTCTAGGATTGGAATGAAAACTGACCTTATACATGTCTTATACAAGCAGTGAAATTGCGTGGAGGGTAATGTAAAGGCTGTATGTTGGTTCAGGAAAGAAGAACATTATTAGGTTGTTCAAGAGTCACCTCCATACTTGGAAATATTGATATATATGGATAGAAAGTGAAAGTTGCTCAGTCCTCTGACTCTTGGTGACCCCATGGACTATTCAGTCCAGGGAGTTCTCCAGGCTAGAATACTGGAGTGGGTAGCTTTTTCCCTTCTCCAGCAGATCTCCCCAACCCAGGAATTGAAGTGGGGTCTCTTACACTGCAGGTGGATTCTTTACCAACTGAGCTAGCATTACCTTCACCATAGTTTGGCCTCAGGTCAAACAACAGGGAGGGAACACAACCCCTTCTATCAACAGAAAACTGGATTAAAGATTTACTGAGTATGGCCCCACCCATCAGAAACCCAAACCCAGTTTCTCCTTCAGTCTCTCCCATTAGGAAGCTTCCATAAGCCTCTTATCCTTATCCATCAGAGGGCAGACAGAATGAAAACCACAGTCACAGAAAACTAACCAAACTGATCACATGGACCACAGCCTTGTCTAACTCAATGAAGCTATGAGCCATGCTGTGTAGGGCCACCCAAGACAGACAGGTCATGGTGGGGAATTCTGAAAAAACGTGGTCCACTGGAGAAGGGAATGGCAAACCACTTCAGTATTCTTTCCTTGAGAACCGCATGAACAGTATAAAAAGACAAAAAGATAGGACACTGAAAGACGAACTCCCCAGGTCTGTAGGTGCCAACTATGCCCCTGGGGATGAGTGGAGAAACAACTCCAGAAAGAATGAAGAGACAGGGCCAAAGCAAAAACAACACCCAAATATGAATGTGACTGGTAATGGAAGTAAAGTCCAATGCTGTAAAGAACAATATTCCATAGGAACCTGGAATGTTAGGTCCATGAATCAAGGTAAATTGGAAGTGGTCAAACAGAAGATGGCAAGAGAGAACATCAACATTTTAGAAATCAGTGAACTAAAATGGACTGGAATGAGTGAGTTTAATTCAGAGGACTGTTATATCTACTACTATGGGCAAGAATCCCTTAGAAGAAATGGCGTACCCATCATAGTAAACAAGAGTCTAAAATGCAGTACTTGGATGCAATCTCAAAAATGACAGATTGATCTCTGTTCATTTCCAAGGCAAACCATTCAGTATCACAGTAATCCAAGTCTATGCCCTGACTAGTAATGCTGAAGAAGCTGAAGCTGAATGGTTCTATGAAGACATACAAGATGTTAGACCTGTTAGACTTAGAACTAACACCACCAAAAGATGTCTTTTTCATTGTAGAGGACTGGAATCAAAAGTAGGAAGTCAAGAGATACCTGGAGTAACAGGCAAATTTAGACTTGGAGTACTAAATGAAACAGGGCAAAGGTTAACAGAGTTTTGCCAAGAGAACGCACTGGTTATAACAAACACCCTCTTCCAACAACACAAGAGAAGATGCTACACATGGACATCACCAGATGGTTAATACCGAAATCAGATTGATTATATTCTTTGTAGCCAAAGATGGAGAAGCTCTATACAATCAGCAAAAGCAAAAGTGCGAGCTGACTTTGGCTCAGATCATGAACCCCTTATTGCCAAATTCAGACAAATTGAAGAAAGTAGGGAAAACCACCAGACCATTCATGTGTGACCTAAATCAAATCCCTTATACAGTGGAAGTGACAAAATAGATTCAAGGGATTAGATCTGATAGAGTGCCTGAAGAACAATGGATGGAGGTTTATGACTTTGTACAGGAGGCAGGGATCAACACCATCCCCAAGAAAAAAAATGCAAAAGGGTAAAATGGTTGTTTGAGAGGCCTTCCAAATAGCTGAGAAAAGAAAAGAAGCTAAAGGCAAAGGAGAAAAGAAAAGATGTTCCCACTTGAATGCAGAGTTCCAAAGACTAGCAAGGAGAGATAAGAAAGCCTTCCTCACTAATCAATGCAAAGAAATTGAGGAAAATAATAGAATGGGAAAGAATAGAGATCTCATCAAGAAAATTAGAACATTCCAAGGGAACATTTCATGCAAAGATGGACACAATAAAGGACAGAAATGGTATGGACCTAACAGAAGCAGAAGATATTAAGAAGAGGTTGCAAGAATACACAGAGGAACTATACAAAAAAGATCTTCATGACCCAGATAAGCACGATGGTGTGATCAATCACCTAGAGCCAGACATCCTGGAATGTGAAGTCAAGTGAGCCTTAGGAAGCATTACTATGAACAAAGCTAGTGGAGGTAGTGGAATTCCAGCTGAGCTCTTTCAAATCCTAAAAGATGATGCTGTTAAAAGTGTTGCACTCAATATACCAGCAAATTTAGAAAACTCAGCAGTGGTCACAGGACTGGAAAAGGTCAGTTTTCATTCCAGTCCCAAAGAAAGGCAATGCCAAAGAATGTTCAAACTACCGCACAATTGCACTCATCTCACATGCTAACAAAGTAATGCTCAAAATTCTCCAAGCCAGGCTTCAACAGTACATGAACTGAGAACTTCCAGGTGTTCAAGTTGGATTTAGAAAAGGCAGAGGAACCAGAGATCAAACTGGCAACATCTGTTGGATCATTGATAAAGCAAGAGTGTTCCAGAAAAAGATCTATTTCTTCTTTATTGACTATGCCAAAGTCTTTGGCTATGTGGATCACAACAAACTGTGGAAAATTCTGAAAGAGATGGGACTAGGAGACCACTTGACCTGCCTCCTGAGAAATCTGTATGCAGGTCAAGAAGAAACAGTTAGAACTGGACATGGAACAGCAGACTAGTTCCAAATCAGGAAAGGAGTACACCAAGGCCACATATTGTCACCCTGCTTATTTAACTTATATGCAGAGTACATCATGCAAATGCTGGGCTGGATGGAGCACAAGCTGGAATCAAGATTGTTGGGAGAAATATCAGTAACCTCAGATATGCAGATGACACCACTCTTATGGCAAATAGCAAAGAGGAACTAAAGAGCCTCTTGATGAAAGTAAAAGAGGAGAGTGAAAAAGTTGACTTAAGACTCAACATTCAGAAAACTAAGATCATGCCATCTGGTCCCATTACTTTAAGGCAAATAGATGGCTAAACAGTGGAAATAGTGACAGACTTTATTTTCTTGGGCTCCAAAATCACTGCAGATGGTGACTGCAGCCATGAAATTAAAAGATGCTTGCCCCTTGGAAGAAAAGCTATAGTCAACCTAGACAGCATATTAAATAGCAGAGACATTACTTTGCCAACAAAAGTCTGTCTAGTCAAGGCTATAGTTTTTCCAGTAGTCATATATGGCTGTGAGAGTTGGGCTATAAAGAAAGCTGAGTGCCAAAGAATCGATGCTTTTAAGCTGTGGTGTTGGAGAAGACTCTTGAGAGTCCCTTGGACTGCAAGGAGATCCAACCAGTCCATCCTAAAGGAAATCAGTTCTGAGTGTTCATTGGAAGGATTGATGCTGAAGCTGAAACTCCAGTGCTTTGGTCTCTGACACGAAGAACAGCCTCACTTGAAAAGACCCTGATGCTGGCAAAGATAGAAGGCAGGAGGAGAAGGGGATGACAGAGGATGAGATGGTTGGATGGCATCTCTGACTGGATGGACATGAGTTTGAGTAATCTCTGGGATTGTTGATGGACAGGGAAGGTTGTTCTGCTGCAGTCCATGGGGTCACAAAGAGTCGGACACAACTGATCGACTGAACTAAACTGATGAATAGAAAAGACAGGATCAATTTTGGATGCCTTTGAACATCTAGTCTAGAGGCATCGAGCTCTGTCTTTGAGGCAATATATCCTTCAGGTAAACAGCAATGATAACTGATTGAGATGGGGTGACAGTGATAAGATTCAAGTGATGCCTGGGAGAGTTTTAGCAATAGTATGCATATTGGACTCATTTAGGGCAAAAGAGAAGGTGGGAAGCTAGGTTAACAGGATAAAGCCAGGAAATAGGTGGTGAGAGCTTAAACAAGCAAAAAAAACAAAAAACAAAACAGATTTTTAAAGAGATGATTTGGTTATAGAATAGTCAGAAAGAACTTTGAATCAAAAGATACTAAACTAAAAAAAAGATACTAAACTAACTAAAAAAGATTATTTTGTCACTCAGTGAATCCATTTAATCATTTAAAAAGTATCCTGATTCTTTGTGTCCTTTTCTTATAGATAATCAGGCTCCTGCATTTGGTAATTTGTTTGTTTTCTGGTTATTGAATTTAGTAGAGGCGAAAAAGAGTTAAATCACAGTCTATTGAGGTAAAATGGCCAAAGGGCCAACTGTTCTTTCTTTCTTTCTTTTAATATTTATTTGGCTGTACTGGGTCTTTGTTGTGACACACAGGATCTTTAGTTGTGGCATCTGAACTCTCAGTGGTGGCATGTGGGAATCTAGTTCCCTGACCAGGAATAAACCCAGTCCCCATGCTTTGGGAGCACAGAGTCTTAGCCACCAGACCACCATCAAAGTCCTTGTTCTTTCTTAATGATTAATTCTTTCTTCCAGCTCTTTTGTCATTTTTTTACATGCCATATTCTAGATCAATACCATATAAACGCTTGTGGACAGCTATAAATGAATGAAATGTCATAATTTATAGAGAAACATGACTTTGTGGAGAAATAGTATGGCATGGGGCGTCTAATCCAGGAGTCAATGGGGAAAAGTCAGAGATGCCTTCCTTGAGAAAATGATGTTGGACATATGATGGATGAATGGTGGCTAAACATTTCAAGACTTAGGAAGAGATCAAGATGTTCAAGTCACAGAGTCTTATAGGAATTTTGGACTGGCTTGAGTACTTTTGTGCAACATCTTATGGGAAATATGAAGATAGTTTTACTCCAGGCTGGGGAGTTAGAGTTTTATTTTCAGGTCTCAGGACTCCAACCAGGATAATGATAGGATCCGTTCAAACTTTGAAAGATCAGCATTTTACCAGCAAAGAATAAAGCGTGGGCAACTGCAGCATCATGGTAAGAGTTTTGAGAATCTTAACTAAAGAATTGGCAATGTAGAATAGAAAATAGCAATATCTTTGAGGTTTTACAGACACAGTGCACAGGACCTGGTAAATGATTAGATATATCGCGAAGAAGGAGGAGAGAGCAAGATGGCATGGTAGACACTGGCTTGTTGCTCACTAAGCCTGTTCCTCTTTCTTCCCATAGAGTTAACTGATGCTTTTAATTATGCTGCAGTAGGATGGAGCCTCATGCAAAATCCTTGGCAGTGGACTGTAAATGGAAGTGATTTGTGGGTAAAGGAGTTAAAGAGTGCATGCTTTCTCCATGCTGTCTTTGATTCCCAGTTAGTTGACGATGATGTCAGGATGACCTTGGAACCACATTTAGAGAACAGTAGATCCAATAGATAAAAGCAGCCTGCATCCCCAAATAAATGCATGGAACAGAGACCCTGCTGCTCTATATTAACTTTCATGTGAATGAAAAATAGCATGAGAGTGTATGTACGTGTGTGTGTGTGTTGTGAACTTCAGAATTTTAACTTGTATCATTTTTATAGCAGTTATAATGTATTCACCCTGACTAATACAGCTGTCATTCAGATTTATGGCCTGAGAACATAAGTGGTTGAATGATATCTTTCACAAACTCTGGAACTCAATAGGATGGATTTTTTTGGTTGGAAGATATTAATTTTTTTAAATTTTATTGAAGTATAGTTGATTTGCAATGTTGTGTTAATTTCCGCTGTACAGCAAAGTAATTCAGTTTATATATATGTATATGTAATATGCATATATATGTGTATGTATATATTCTTTCCCATTATGGTTTATCACAGGATACTGAATACAGTTCCTTGTGCTATACAGTAGGACCTTATTGTTTATCCATCCTATATATACTAGTTTGCCTTTGCTAATCCCAAACTTCCAATCCTTTCCTCCCCACCATGCTTTCTCCTTCTTGGCAGCCACCAATCTGTTCTCTTTGGAGGTGACTTTAGATTTAATCAACTAATTTTGATATGACTGTGGGTCATCAAAAAGTAAATGCCAACTGGGGATTTGGATGTGATTCTGGAACCCAGACAAAAAGAGAAACCTGGAAATAGTTATAGGAGTTATTGGCATACACTAAAATTGAAGCTATGAGAGTGAATGCGGATACCCCAGAGTTTCTGCAGTAAGAGACTGAGAAATTTTCCAGGGCCAATACCTTAGGAGGGCTTCCCTGGTGGCTCAGAAAGTAAAGAATCCACTCATATTGTGGGAGACCTGGGTTAGATCCCTGGATTGGGAAGATCCCTGGAGAAGAGAATGGCTCCCCACTCCAGGATTCTTACCTGGAGAATCCCAGGAACAGAGGAGCCTGGCAGGCTATAGTCCATGGGGTCACAAAGAGTCAGACATGACTGGGTGACTAGCACAATACCCTAGGAACAGAAACACTGAAGAAATGGAAAGGAAAAAAAGAACCCGAAACAGTCCTGCAGGGAGGCAACAAAATAGCTGGGAGGAAATCCAGAATATTTGATTGTCTCCTAAGATAAAGGGTCTGAGCTACACAGAGGGGACAGCCAACAGAGTCAGTATTTGTAGGGACTCATCAGTCAATCAGATTTTACTACTAGGAGGTGTCATGTGTGTGTCATGACCTTATGCCCTATTTGTTCAGGGCAGTCCAAGTTGATGGTTAATTATTAATAATTTCCATTTTTACTCTCATCCTGGGTTGAATGATAAGATATAATCACATGAGTCATAAACACAATTGATAAGAATAGTTTCAGTGGTGATAAAATCTTTGCTGTAGCTAAAGTTCATGGGTGGGAGAGTGAGGAGGAAGGGTTTCTTAACATAAGCTTAACTGTGGAGGGAAAGACAGAACTGAGGTAGGTGGGTGAAGAATCATTGGAGGGATTTTTGTTGTTTGCCAATTTATTTATTTATTCTGGAGCTGTGCTGGGTCTTAGTAGCAGCACTCAGGTCTCTCTAATTGTGGCACAGGAGCTTCGTTGTCCTGGGTCATGTGGGATCTTAATTCCCTGACCAGGGATTGAACCCATGTCCTCTGCGTTGGAAGGCAGATTCTTACTCACTGGACTACCAAGAAAGTCCTTGTTGTTTGTTGTTTTGTTCTTAAGTTAGGAGAAGACTGAACATTTTTGTGCTCAGGGGAAAGAAAATCATAAGTAGGGAGAAATGTTAGCCTGCATGGTAATAAAGGAGAGGTCTTAGACTAGGTTCTAAGTGAGCCAAAATGGACCGAAGGTCAGTTCTTCCATATGCTTTATTACCCAGATATTATTATTTTCTGTTTTCTCTTTTGGGACTCAGCATTGCCAGTATTGCCTATTTTAGGCCTTAGTTGTGGGCCATATCTCCTGAGAGAGGAGGCCTGTATTTGAGTAAAGGCAGCTGCATGTGTGGCTCTGCAAGTGATTCATATCTTTAGCGTCAACACATATTCAGATGCTTTGTCATCATTTTTATCTGATAATTCCTATAATCAAATCATGAGCTGTAAAACTAACACATTTTATTTACTATCTGAGGTATAAACAGGAGACTATTAACCAATACATTTTTCTCTTCTCTGTTGGGAATCGTAATCACTATTCAGTCTTTCACTATATATTAATGTCCATTAGAAGTGCACCATCCATAGTATAGAGGTAAAAATGCATTTACCTATATTATGCTGCTAAATAAATAATCAGTGTTAACTATACACTTATGAGGAAGATGTAAGAATTAAAATTGATAAGATAGAGTCAGACTAACCATAATCAGGGGCTTCCCTGGTGGCTCAGTCAGTAAAGAATTTGCCTGCAATGCAGGAGACCTGAGTTCAATCCCTGGGTTGGGAAGATACCCTGGAGAAGGGAACAGCTACCCACTCCAGTATTCTGGCCTGGAGAATTCCATGGACAGAGGAGGCTGGCAGGCTACAGTTCCATGGGGTCACAAAGAGTCTGACACAACTGAGTGACTTTCACTTTCAACCATAATCAGGATTCATCCACTTAGGAGAATGAGAAAATGCAGGCTTCAGTATCATTGACTCATGCAAATCTAATGGGTTATGTTGTCTAGCAGACAATTTCATTACAACAAGAACCATCTTTTCTAAAGAAGGAAATCCTTCTATTACGGAAAAAAAAATGAAACTACTTTAAAACAAATTAGATTTCTTTTTAAGTTTGAGAAAGTCATGCTGCTTGCATTGGTGACAGGCTCTTAGACCAGCAGGCACTGACTCAATGGATCCTGTATAATAGTCAGCCAGGAGACTTGAATGGAAAGTGGAAGTTGAGGTCTCATTATAAGAAGGAACTTACTGCTGTTGAAGATCTGTTCCACAGAGTTAATATTTGGCCCAAGAGAAGCCGCTTTTCAGAGAGATGTCCATTGTAACTGTGATTTTCCTAAAGTAGCACCATTGTATACAAATGACCATGTCTCATTCCCACTATGAAACTGCCATATTAAAAATATTTTTGTTTAAGGACAGTGTGACTCATTTACTTCAACAGTCAAACAATACTTGCATTAGACTTTGCTGACTCATTTTTTTTCCCCTGAGTCTCTGGAAATGTAGACCTTTGGAGAGCATTTATATGTGTTTCCTCATGGAGATGACTGAAACCTGGAGAAAGGACAGATAGCTTCGGGAAAAATAAAGTTACTTAGTATCAACAACAAAAAAACTAGTTGATCTAAGAAAGAATTGAAAAATTATGTGTGCCGACTTTGAGGATTATAACCTGGGAAGAGCATCTCAGAAAAACAGAATTCTTTTGCCAGTTAGAAATAATGGCACAGTTATGTAAGTTTATTATTGACCATTTACACAGTCCGGATGTAAGCATCACCCTAGTGGGTCCTGTGGCCCCTTACAAGATCTAGAAGGAATGCTATCTTTTAAGGAGTTGTCTTGTCGATGCTGGGAGAGTGTTGTTATTTATGGTTGAGCAGATATTCCTGCCAGTGGGGGAGATTTGGTCCACGTGTGATGCAAAAACACAACACACAGTAGAGAGGAGAGAGGAGGCCAAAGGGCAGAGAAGTTTTATGTCTAGGTTTTTCTTGTCTTGCCATAAAACATGAATTATATTGCACAAGAGTATTGGATGGGGAGGAAAAGATGGATTTATGTGGGCAGAAATATGCAAATTAACACAGGTGGCAGACATTCTTGGTGGTGCTAAGATGAGGGAAATGTACAGAAAGAAGACGAGAAGCATGCAGTTCACCTACACAGGAGGAGTTACAGTCCCCGGGATGCGCGTGTGGAGCACCATACTGAAGGAGAGGGGATGGACTACGGTGTTGGTTGCTGTTGTTCAGTCACTGAGTCATGTCCAACTCTTTGTAACCCTGTGGACTGCAGCACGCCAGGCCTCCCTGCCCCTCACTATCTCCCAGAGTTTGCCCAAACTCATCTCGACTGAGTTGGTGACCATCCTCTGTCACCACCTTTTCCTTTTGCCTTTAGTCTTTCCCAGCATCAGAGTCTTTTCCAATGAGTCCGCTCTTTGTATCAGGTGGCCAAGTATTGGAGCTCCAGCTTCAGCATCAGTCCTTGCGATGAATATTCAGGACTGATTTCCTTTAAGATTGATTGGTTTGATCTCCTTGCTGTCAAAGGAACTCTCAAGAGTCTTCTCCAGCGCCAAGTTTGAAAACATCAATTCTTGGTGCTCTGCCTTCGTTATGGTCCTACTCTCACATCTGTAAATGACTACTGGAAAGACCAAAGATTTGACTATGTGGACCTTTGTCAGCAAAGTGACATCTTTACTTTTTAAGACACTGTCTAGGTTTGTCATAGTTTTTCTTCCAAGAAGCAAGCATCTTCTAAATTCATGACTCCAGTCACCGTCCGCAGTGATTTTAGAACCCAAGAAAAGAAAATCTGTCTCTGCTTCCATCAGGCTTTATTGTTGTTGGGTTGGTGGATGGCATCCTTATGAATCCTTTGTTTCTATAATTTGCACTTTAGCTACACTTGATATGTTTCTGCTCCTAAGAGCCACCTTACTATTGACATTAAATTTGTCTCCTTCCAGTCTCATCTAATCTCACTGAATGAATCCACCCAATTCCAAGAAACCTGGAAATCATTCCTAACTTCTCTCTTCTGTTCTCTTTTACGGCGAGTCAATACCCAGGTCAGGTAAATTCTGCTTCCTAGGGATATTTTAAATCCATAAACTTCTTGCCTTCTCCATTGCTACTTCCATGATCTCTAATATATCCTATTGTAGCTAAATTAGACTTCGGTAACTTTCTCTTCACACTCATTCTTTTCTTCTACAAAACACTCTGTAGATAGCATTAACTGCCAGAGAAATGTTTGAACTATGCAAATCTAATCATGTCAACTCTCGTCTTAACAGTCCTTTAATTGTTTCTCATTTTCTTTACAGTGTTTTCTAATACTCTTAACTGCATGACCTTTTCCATTCTGTCTGATATTTCTCTCTGGAACATTTCTCCCTTTACTATGCAATCCTTTCAATCAGCCAACTTATACTCCCCCCACCCTCCCGCCACTGGCCTCAACTTAAATGCCTCTCACATAAGGAAAGTTTTCTCTGCTGTCACTCCAAATAGGTAAGAACCTGATCTTTTGTATTTTTACAAAACCTCATCCATAGCATGCATCACAGCGAATTAACTATGTTTGTTACTTGTGTAATACTTGGATTAGTTGTTCCCTCCCCTTAGACTGTAAAATCCACTAGGGCAGAGTTTCTGCAATGTTGAATTCTCAACTGTGCCTGGCCCTGAGTAGATTTTTGTTCTTAAAAGAATAAACCAATGAATGTTTGGCTAGAGAAATTAATAGAAACCTTTTTGTGGTGTTGAAATTACTGTGTTCAATAAGAGTCACTTTGACAAGGATTCAAGATTAATCTGATTTAGGTTTTAAAAATTCCTGTCTGTCATTTTCTTATGCTGGATTTCTTAACTTCTTAGGATGAAATTTTGTATAGTTTCACATCCTAAATAGCTTCCCCTGTGGCTCAGATGGTAAAGAGTCTGCCTGCAATTCAGGAGACACAGGTTTGATCCCTGGATTGAGAAAATCCCCTGGAGAAGGAAATGGCAACCCACTCCAGTAGTCTTGCCTGGAAAATCCCATGGATGGAGGAGCCTGGCAGGTACAGTCCATGCAGTTGCAAAGAGTCGGACAAGACTGAGCGACTTCACTTTCACTTTTTTCTTTCATAAATAGTGTCTGGACTTTTGGTAAAACCGAGGGTTCATATGCTAGTATATGTGTGTGAACATTAAGAATGGTTTTGCTGGATTTTCCCAGGTTTTTATTTCTAGATGTAAAGATATTTTAGAAGAAAAGGTCTGGAAGTGCATCTCTTTAAAGACAGCATCTTTCCAAATGTTAAAAGACTTGTTCAAAAGGCAGTTGGTTATAGAGAGGGTTTCCTACTCCTAGCTC
The DNA here is from genome assembly GCF_023699985.2 of Odocoileus virginianus. NCBI lineage: Eukaryota > Metazoa > Chordata > Mammalia > Artiodactyla > Cervidae > Odocoileus > Odocoileus virginianus. The sequence goes on from NC_069699.1 coordinate 7,092,291, forward strand.
AGTGATTTTTTTTTTCTATTACAGCATCCTGTCGTATAAAATATAGCCACACAGAGACATTGTAGATAAATGGGATACTAAGCCAAACAGGTGACAGTTTTAGGAACTGTGGCACATTGTAAAATACTTCAGCAAATTGGCCTGTTAAAATGGAAAGATCATGGACTTGAAGTCTAGGACAAACTGGGCCACGTTTTGTATTGGCCCTGTTCTTTCATGTTATATTTCTCTTTTTTGGGAACTGAGGTACAAAAAGGGTGTTTCTCATTCTCCTTAGTTCCATTATTATTATTTGCCTAGTCAAGTTTCCTCCCTGTTTTTATTTACTTTCCTCCTGCCTTCATTCCTGATCCCCAGTCTAACTATGGGCATCAACTCTGATGTGTCTGACATGTATTTGTAAATATGCATGCATGTCTTGAGCAAGAAGAATATTAGTAATTTGTGTTTGTTTCAAAAGTTTGTTTTGGTATTATGCTATAAATCACCTCTGCTTATTTATAAAAACTTCAACTATATTTAACATCTATTCGTCTTACTGTTTTTCTAGTTGTATTTCTAACTACTGGTTTTCTGTGACATAAATTCACGACATTTTATTTTTTTTCACTCCTTAACTGATTTAAACTCGGGGGCTTCCAGTGTTCTCCTGTGAAAAATTAACACTATTATATTAAACAACCATCTAAAGGCATTCTTATAGATCTCTGAGAGTATTTATTTAACTACATATCCAAGTGAGAGATATCTGGGTTAGTACATATGCACATATAAAGTCATTTGATTTTCCCAGAATTGTTTTCAGAATAGCTATGTTAGTTCACATTACTGCCAGTAGTACACAGGAGTTCTTGCTCACACCTTTGCCAGGTCTGAATATTATCTACCTTTGTCATCTTTCATAAACTCAAAGGTTTAATATTGTATCTTTTTTCTCATTTTTTATCAAGGTATAATTTGCTAACAATATAAAGTACAGATTTCAAATGTGAATTCAAAAAGTTTGAAAAATGAATAAATCTATGTAACCACCAACCCAGTCGAGACATCCAGCTTTACTATCTTTGTAGAAGATTTTCTTGATTCTCCTCTTGTTTGTGCTTTTATGTGAATTTTCATGGTTTTTAATGAGATTCTGTATCTTTTCACATGTTATTATAATACTTCTTGATGGTTACATTTTTTTTGTTAAATAATATCATATTTTCTATCTTGTTTTCTGGGTGAGTTTTGTTGGAATAGAGAATTGTTTATTCTATGTTGATTATATCTGGCAATAGTAATGAATTCTTCTATTAGTTTTGATACTGTTTATTCTATTGAGTTTTTTTTTTAATGTAGGAGATCATATCATCAGGTAATAATGAGAATTTTACCCCTTTTCAAATTTGACATTTCTGCTATGTTTTCAGATATATAGCATTGACTACAAATATTATAGTCAATATTGACTTTATGAGATAGTCATAATATGAGATATATTATTTAAGCAACAACAGTGTGAGGTTGCTCTTGTTTAGTTATCTTAAATGAGAATGTATCCAAAATCTCTCTAGTAAGTATTTTGCTTGATGTAGGGTGAGGTCTTTAAAGATGTTCATGTGTATTACTTGCTCTCCGGTGGTTTATATGTATTTAGATTGTTAGGTCCTGTAGTTGTCTCATTTGTTCTGGGTCTCAATTTAGGATATGGAGGGGTGAACAAAGAATTTGTGTTGTGAAAACTCACCAGGTCATTGGAAGCATGTGGAAGATGGAAAAGACAGAAATAGGGTAGCCCATTTTGGGGTAAGGTTAAAGGAGCAGCATCAGATTCAAACAAAGGAGGCTCTAGTAGTATATTCTGAAGATGAGGCCTGTGATCCAGGTCACGACACAGGTGGATTCAGGACTGTCTTGGATGAGTTATGTAGTCTGTGCATAGAGTACATTATTTTCTCTATCAGGACAATGGGTTGAATTGATAACGGATGTGTTATATGTTGTGTTATATGTTACTTACTGTGTCCTATGTTGTGAGGTGATGGAAAATCCATCATATTCTAAGGATATTATATTGGATTGGCCAAATGTTCATTTTATGTAAAATGGTATGGAAAAACCCCCAAATGAACTTTCTGGCCAACCCAATATTTAGCAATTAATAAGATAAAGAACATGACTTAATGACATCAATCAAATTTGCAACAGAAGATGGAATAAGAGGTGATTTTTTTTTTTTTTACCTAGTATGGAGTATGACCATGTACCAAATTTAGTAGGAGACATGAGCCTATTGATTCCTCAAGCTTTTGGAGTCAACGTCAGAGTTATATTCATGAACTTATGAAGACGTGAGCTGTGTGTGTCATTGGTCCCAGGTAGATGCACAGAAGCAGGGCAAGAATGTAAGAACAATTTAATAAAATATACTTACTTTTTATGATAGCCTACTAATATATTCCCCTCCCCCAAACAGCCTCAATTTTGGCTGATCATGCGAACAAGAACACAGAACAGTGTAGTGTTAGGGACTGTCTTCAAATTCCACAATGAGTCCAAAATCCTTCCATCCCTTTAGCCTACACGCAGTAGAGGAGACTTGTTGAAGGTCAAGGCTTCAGGTGAAGTTGATCCATGCTTTATGGGCTTGTGACCCATGAATGCTGGGTTTAAGGATCTATTGTCACCATCTAGAGATTCTGAATCATTTTTGAACCAAGGGGCTTTGTGTTTTCGCTCTGCACTGGGCCCTGAAAATTATGTAGCTAGTCCTGACCAGAACATGACAGGTGCACACCCCTTGTGTCTAGAGGTGTTAGAAATTCTGAGGATTGCTTTCATCCTTCTTTTTTGCATACCTTTCATTGAAGATCAGACTTTTGGGTTCTTCCTATTCTCATGAAGTTGGGGTGGCTAGAGACCCCCCCTTATGATACAGAAATCTAATAAGAAGGGAAGAGAAACTTAGGAAGAGGGATAGGACTGTCTAGGTTTACAGCTTATCAGTAAATGAGAACCTATTAGAAATAGTTCAGGTGAGACCCTATGACCCAGCCAATATAGTTTCTGAACATTCATAAGAAAACAAGGAAATAAGTCTAAATGTTTAATGTTACTAAGTCTTTAGACCCAAACTCCAATACAGATCTCCAGCAATCTGGAAGAACACAAGTGGAAGCTCTATTTAACCATGTGTGCTATTTAAACAAGTTGCTTCAGTCATGCCATCTCTTTGAAGCTCTATTGGCTGTAGCCCGCCAGACTCCTCTGTCCATGGGATTCTCTAGGAAAGAATACTGGAGTGGGTTGTCATTCTCTCATCCAGGGGATCGTCCTGACCCAGGGATCGAACCCACATCTCCTGTGTTTCCTGCATTGGCAGGTGGATTCTTTGCCACTAGCTCCACCTGGGAAGCCCCTGTTTAACCATTCCCCTCCCTAAATTCAGACACTTTGCAGATCCTACAGGTTTTTCAGCAGCAAGAGAAAAGTTACAAAATAGTTTTATTTATAACTCGAGAATGTAGCCCAACCAGTGTTTTGCATTCTGACTGATGAGATGAATACTCCTGGAGGTGAATTAATTAGGCATCTTGAAGGAAGAAAGAAAGTAGGTTCTTGACTATTTTTCCTGGAGGCAGAAATATCCTCTTGTAATATACATACATTTTAAAACTTTAGTTTTCATCAATGATGTAAGTCTTATCAGTTCAGTTCAGTCACTTAGTCGTGTCCCACTCTCTGCGACCCCATGGACCGCAGCACACCAGGCTTCCTTGTCCATCACTGACTCCCGGAGCTTACTCAAACTCATGTCCATCGAGTTGGTGATATCACATCCAACCATCTCATCGTCTGTCATCCCCTTCTCCTCCTGCCTTCTATCTTTCCCAGCATCAGGGTCTTTTCCAATGAGTCTTATGATGGTGGTGGTGGTGGTTTAGTTGCTAAGTCGTATGTGACTCTGTGACTCCATGGACTGTAGCCCGCCAGGCTCCTCTGTCCATGGGATTTCCAGGCAAGAATACTAGAGTGGATTGCCATTTCCTTCTCTAGGGGATCTTCCTGACCCAGGAATCAAACCTGGGTCTCCTGCAGTGCAGGTAGATTCTTTATCGACTGAGCTAGGAGGGAAGCCCCAATGAGTCCTATAGGTGGCTGCATTTCTCTCTTCTCCCCAGTCTAATAGCCATAGTCCAGAAGTTGAATGAAGTTTCCCCAAGGGCTAAAACTGTTAGGATCACCAAACAAGGATGTTCACTGTGAAATGCAGTGAGCTCAAGCAATTTACAGCTTTCATTCTTCCTTTCCATAAAAGGCACTTCATTGCTCCTCCATAGGCTTGGGGGAAACGGGTTTATTGCATTGATTTTGAGAAATATCCCTGCACCTCTTTTGAGGGCCTCCCTACAATTTCAGTTATATTTCATCTTCTAAGAAGTTTGCTAAATGTAGCTTCAAGCAGCTCACTCTGGTAGGTGTGCTTGAGCCATTATCATCCATTTTTCAATAAAGCTGTGGGTGAAAGTGTCATTGATTCTTTTTCACCAGGAGAGAATATTAGCTTTTTATCCTCATCATATTATCTCTCTGCTTGACTGATAAAACTGTCATGCTAAAGGAAAGGTCAGGAATTATCGAGTGGGTGCTCATTTAATTCATCTCTCACCCCCCTCTTCCAACAAATGTATTGGGAATGTAACAGAAAATTTGTGTTTATGAAATGAGAATAGAGTAGAGAGATAAATGGATGAAGTCCTCATGGATTAATGACTTCATTTTGTTGCCTAGAAATATGTGTGAGCTTTAAAGGGTCTTCATTTATAACTTACACTCACCTCTTATTTCATTTTCTTATTTTGATAGAAAGAATTCTCACATGACATTTTGCTGAGCAGGAATGCTTCTTTGGTGGGTCAAACATTCTTGGACATGGAAAGAGGAGGGTGGACAGGAGAGGACAGATGGTTCTCATGGCAGGAAAAAGATGATGCCACTCTCATTATTCAGTATAGCCAAATCAGTTATAATTAGTGTGAGTTACTTCTAATTGTATTTCACTTTCCATGTCACTGTGATGAGTGTCAAAGGATGAAGAGGATCAAACCAGAAAAGATTTGTGAAGCCACTGGTGGGTAATTCCAAGAAAACCAAACTGTAAACATGGGTAATAAAACTAATGGGCCAGCTCTGGGCACCTCTTCCCTTACCATTTGACTTTTTGTGATTTTTATCTGCCATGTATTCTTCAAATGGTCTGATGAGCTTGGATGTTTATGGTTTTTTTCCTTCACTCTGTTCCGACTCACTAGCTCTAGAGCAGCAATCTCACTGAACACCTGGGAGAGAGCATGATTCTGGTCAGTGAGACCTAGTTTGAATCACAAGTTGTCCACTTAGTATTAATAATTATATGACATCAAGCAAAGCAATTAACTTCTCTCCATCTCACTGTTCTTGTTAGAAAAAAGGGGGGGAGGGGGAGAGAGGAGGAGAGGTGATTATAAAATAGTTTCACTTTGTCTCTATTTTCTTTTTTTAATATTTGTTTTAAAATTTATTTGGCTGTGCCAGGTCTTAGTTGGGGCATGTGGGATCTAGTTCCCTGACCAAGGATCAAACAGGGGCCCCTGAGTTGGGAGCTTGGAGTTTAAGCCACTGAACAACCAGGGACGTCCCTTTCTCTGTTTTCTGTCTCTTCCACCCAACTGGTAAGTAAGACTTTTTCAATTCTGTCCACTCAATATCTTCCAAATCTATGATCTGCTCATCTTTTCCTGCCATTGCTTTACACCAGACCTTCACCAAATCTTACCTGAACTGTTGACATGGCCTTTGAGTTGGTATCCTCTCCTCTCATCTCACACTCCTTTCCTGCTTATTTTTCACCTGTTCAAGACTGTATTCTTCCCAGTTGCATATTTGATTCAATTCCTAGCCCATCAATTTAGCTATCAAAGTTATAGTAAAGTCTACATAGCTTTTCATGATATGTAAACTTTTTTACAGTCTGGCTATTGCCTCCAATTATAATTTTTCCTGTCTTACTCTGCATTTAATGAACCTCGTTGGGCTAACTAACTTCTTTGTCCATGCATATCGCCGTATCTCTCCACATTTCATTTCTGTATTCCTCCCCGTAAAATCCAGCCTAATCTTCCCTTTTTACTCTCTGTCATTCCTGTGAATAATCTTTATACTATAAACATGTTTCTATTGTTATGTCTGTTACACTAAGTCAAATTGGTTTTATATGAGCTAAATTTGTGGGGCACTAATTAATGTGTTAATAAAGTTACACGTATTTATAATTTTTTAAACTTTCAGGATCACAGTTCACATTCAGTTCAGTTCAGTTCAGTCACTCAACTGTGTCTGACTCTTTCTGACCCCATGGACTGCAGCACGCCAGGCTTCCCTGTCCATCACCAATTCCTGGAGCCTACTCAAACTGATGTCCATCACCATCAGTGATGCCATCCAACCATCTCATCCTCTGATATCCCCTTCTCCTCCCACCTTCAATCTTTTCCAGCATCAGGGTCTTTTCCAATGAGTCAGTTCTTTGTGTCAGGTGGCCAAAGTATTGTAGTTTCAACTTCTGCATCAGTCCTTTCAGTGAGTATTCAGAACTGATTTCCTTTAGGATAGACTGGTTGGATCTCCTTGCAGTCCAAGGGACTCTCAAGAGTCTTCTCCAACACCACAGTTTTAAAGCATCAATTCTTCAGTGCTCAGCTTTCTTTATAGTCCAACTCTGACATCCATACATGACCACTGGAAAAACCATAGCTTTGACTAGATGGACTTTTGTTGGCAAAGTAATGTCTCTGCTTTTTAATATGCTTTCTAGATTGGCCATAGCTTTTCTTCTAAGGAGCAAACATCTTTTAATTTCACAGCTGAAGCCAATCTGCAGTGATTTTGAAACCCAAAAAGATAAAGTCTCTCACTGTTTCCATTGTTTTCCTATCTATTTGCCATGAAGTGATGGGACCAGATGCCATGATCTTAGTTTCCTGAATGTTGAGTTTTAAGCCAGCTTTTTCACTCACCTCATTCACTTTCATCAAGGGTGTCTTTAGTTCTTCTTTGCTTTCTGCCATAAGGGTGGTGTCATCTGCATATCTGAGGTTCTTGATATTTCTCCCAGCAATCTTGATTCCAGCTTGTGCTTCTTCACACAAGCTTGTGCTTCTTCTTCCAGCGTTTCTCATGATGTACTCTGCATATAAGTCAAATAAGCAGGGTGACAATATACAGCCTTGACGTACTCCTTTCCTGATTTGGAACCAGTCTGTTGTTCCATGTCCAGTTCTGTTGCTTCTTGACCTGCACAAAGATTTCTGCATATAGTTCACATTAGATTCCCAACAAATATTAGCCTCTCTGCATCTCTTTTTCTTTCTCTTTTCATCTTTCTTCATGTTGGTATTTTACTTACACACACATACACACATGATGTTGTAGAAAACCCTGAAAGACATCCCTGAGAATTTCTTGCTTTAGGGAAACCAAATAAATAACAATTTCCATAGGAAGCAGCAGCACATCAGGTATAAGGAATTCCTAAAAGGTGCAGTGAGTGATATGGAGGCAATTCATTTAGATTACCTTCTCACTGGTGTGAATCTTGGTAGGAAACAAAATCCAGCCCTGCATTTTTACTAAGTTCCTGGAAATTCCCTGAAAGTGCCTTTCTGAAAGCTACTTTCTCTTTCTGGGATAGTTTCTGTCTTTCTTCAGTCAACTGTCTCCAGTTTGAACCATGAATTAAGGCTCCCTCCCTGTGGGAAGGAACCCTAACTTGCCGAGGCTGGTTTCATCACCCATTCTCTGTCCTGTCCTAACCCTTGAGTTTTCAATCTCCCACCATGTCTTGTGATTATCTGTTTACACATTGTTCTTCCCCATCTGATTGGGAGCTTCCTGAAGACAGGGTTGGTGATTCATTGATTTATGTTCCAGTGATCTGCACAGTGCAGACATTCAAATATATATGAATATATATATATATATTTGAGTTAGTGAACAAATGAATGAATCACAGAAGGAGGTCTTTGCCTGTCACTGTGTTATGTGTTCCCCTTTCCAGATATATCCCTCTAGGTCACAGAGACCACCTCCTGTATTCTGTCTCTGGAACAGTGCTTTGTCTGTTATTCTGACTGAGTGGAGGCAAAATTCTCAAAGCCAGGAGTACCTACCTCACGTCTTCCCATTGAAGAGAAGTGGTGGATGTAAGAGAATCAATCTGGAATGACTCAGAGATACAAGCCCACCCTCGCTCTTGACATCCACTTGCAGACATTTGCAATGTCTTTCTCTTTTTGGCCTCTCATTAAACTTGCAGAAATCATGGGAAAGTTAAACAGTTCTTGGCTAGCACTTAACTTTTTCCTCTTTGAAATCTGCAAGTTCTCATTATTTCTTGCCCTCACGTGGGTCAGAGTTCCCTTCTCTGCTGGAAACAAGCCTGTCCACCCATGCCCCAGCACACCCCCACTCCTGCCTTTCTGCTTGCATTTTTAGAACACTATAACACTTAGGGAAACTTCTCCTGATTAAAAAGGTTTAAAATGAGTCAAGATGGCAGGTTAAAAATAACCGAAATGCCCCTGCTGTCCCAGTTATTAAAGGATGGCCTGGCAGCTAAAACCTCCAGGCAGTGCCTCGGGCGGACTGAGTCTGGCATCTCATCATTATCCGGAAGTCCTTGGGTCGATTGAATCTGCAGCCATTAGCGAGAATGGAAAGGTTTTGACCTGTCATTTAAACAAGAAAAGTCAAGCAAGGGAAGTTCTTCATTACAGGGAAGAATTTTTAGTGTTATAAGACATCATGGCCTCTCTAATTTGTAGAGGAATAATAGGGGAGCACCTCACTGCTTACTTGACTATCTGCCTTTCACGTGTATCGCTGACAGGCTGGCTTAGGTATCCCTGCCATGCGTTCTGAAAACCCGTCCATGAGCTCTGCATCACGGCTCTCACTGGTGTGACAGGTACGGAGCGGTGGCTAGGCAGGAGAGCATCTGGAGTTGAACTGCCCACGCGCGGATGTCAGCACTGCCCCTTATTAGCTGTGCCGTCTTGGCCAAGTTACTCTACCAGTCTGTGTTTCAGTTTCGTTGGAACAGGGAGGTGTTCAGCTACCTTTGTGTCTGTAGAGTAACCTTGACTCCACTGTTTTAGAGATGGTCCCACCATGACTGTGTCTTATTGTTTATATGGCACGACCATCGTGTGTGCCTGGTTGGGGAATTAGGGTCGGTCCCAGGTTCTTCTGAACTATTAATTCCACAGGAAACCAGAAGTCCCTTCTCTCTACTTGTCCAGCAATTTCATTTACATGGTCACCTCAAGGAGCCTTTGGTGCTCTCATTCCCATGCACCCAAACCAACCAGTATCAAGTCCTGTCTCCCACCTCCTCATTCTGACCACTATTGCCTCAGTTTAGAAATATGAAAATTCTTTTTTATTTAATGAAAATATATTTTAAATAGTGTTTTTATATCTGCCTTTGTCACTACAGCATCCTTAATTTACCTGAACATTAGTAACATAATGTGCTATGCTTAGCCACTCAGTTGTGTCCAACTCTTTGTGACCCCATGGACTGTAGCCCGCCAGGCTCCTCTGTTCATGGGATTTTCCAGGCAAGAATACTGGAGTGGGTTGCCATTTCCTTCTCCAGGGGATCTTTCCAACTCAGGGATCGAACCCAGGTCTCCCACGTTGCAGGCAGATTCTTTACTATTTAAGCCACCAGGGAAGCCCTCGAGACATAATAGTGAAGTGAAGTGAAGGTGCTCAGTCGTGTCCGACTTTTTGTGACCCCATGGACTGTAGCCTACCAGGCTTCTCTGTCCATGGGATTTTCCAGGCAAGAGCACTGGAGTGGGTTGTCATTTCCTTCTCCAGGGGATCTTCCCAACCCAGGGATCAAACCCAGGTCTCCCGCATTGCAAGCAGACACTTTGCCCTCTGAGCCACCAGAGAAGCCCTTGAGACATAATAAGGCTTCTAAATATAAATCTGATTATAACACATTTGTTCAACAGGCCTGCCAATGCAGGAGACATAAGAGATTCATGTAGGATTCCTGGGTCGGGAAAATACCCTTGAGGAGGAAATGGCAACCCACTTCAGTATTCTTGCCTGGAAACTTCCATGCACAGAGGAGCTTGGCAGGCTACAGTCCGTGGGCTCACAAAGAGTGAGACACGACTGAATGACAGTACTCACACACTGACTCTAGCACTCCAGAAATCCAACTCTTCTTGGATTGGCTTATGAGATCTTCCTGATACTATCCTTGCCAGTCTGCCTTGGAAATACAGAAACAATAAGACAAGGCTGCCCGAACCATGCCCTCAGGTAGCTGCCAGTTTGCAGGACACAGAGATGGATCCTCTCCCCAGGTGCGAGCTTGTTTGAATTATATCCATTAGCTCAGTAACATGTCACTGGCTGAAAATGAAATTGAGCAGGACCTCCCAGAGTCTTCTCAGGGACAAACATTCCCACACCCCAACCTTGTTTCTAAAAGAGTTTTAGTCCCCTAGACCTTTGTCAGGTTCCAAAGAGCAAATTTAATCAGAGAAATGAGAAAAAGAAACCAAATCTTTGAATATAAGTACATTACTCTTTCTTATTATAAATTATTTGCAGTAGTTTACACTGACTGAAAAATTAAAAAGAAGGAAAGTGTTTTGTACTATGCTGTGAAAGTCAACCAGCAGGTATTTTCTGTTAGGTGACTGGGTTACAAAAATCATCCTCAGATGGTTCAGACATTATGCTGCAGTGTAGGTCAGGAAGAAGCTCTGAACAGAACAATATTTTCTCACCATCTCAAAAAAATCTTTTGGTCCACTAAAAAGAAAAGACTTAAAGCAGTGAAATAGATTGGGTCACAACTGTTAAACATGTGTTAATCCCTTGACCATTTTGACATTCTATCAGATTCTGTGAAACAAGTTCAAAACACACTTCTGGGAAGAAGGAACATAATACCATCCAGATTTCCAAACCTGTGATGTGTTACTGGGGAGAGAAATCATTGAACACTCTGAAAAATGTGTTTCTGATACTTAGTTTTGCATTCACACTGGAAATAGCAAATGTGATATAACTAAATGTACAGAATTTGATGCTGTTTCAGTTATAATTACCATCAATAATCCAATTAATGTTGCAAACTAGAAAAATTACTAGTGATTAAAATTCGTGTAGTACAATCTCCTTTAACTGAAAATTATAGCTCTTGGGAGGATGCTTTTATATTTGTTATCAAATTTTAGTGAAGTAAAATTGGTGGATAGAGGTTGCCATACCTGTAAGAGTCTGTTGTGGAAAAGTTCCATTCCATTAATTTCATCACTTATTGTATGAATTTCATCATTTATTGTCTTTTGTATGCAAGATATAAAGTCAGAATTTTTGTGGAGGGATACATATTGCTTATGAGGAATTTATTAACTATCAGCGCATGTGTGCTAAGTTGCTTCAGTCATTTCCGACACTTTGCAACCCTATGGAGCCTGCCAGGCTCCTCTGTCCGTGGGATTCTCCAGGCAAGAGCACTGGAGAGGGTTGCCATGCCCTCCTCCAGGAGATCTTCTGGACCCAGGGATCAAACCCAGGTCTCTTAACATCTCCTGCGTTGGCAGGTGGGTACCTTACCACTGGCGACACCTGAGCTGGTTCTTTAATTTACCACTAGCACCATTAAGTATCAGAGAGATATGCAAACTTATAAATAGCCATGGTGGAGTCAACAGCAGGACACAAGAGGCACACAGCTGACGTTGTGGAGCTTCAGAAGCTATAGATTCTGTTCCTTGGGTGTCAGAGATCAGGAGAGGTTGTGCACAGGCAGGGGCACTATGCTGAGACCAGAGAGACAGAGACTAGGATGTGGGATATTTGAGAGGAAGGGAAGAGTGTGGACAAAACCAGCACTTTGGAATCATCTCCAGGCATCTTTTGCTTTCATGACTCTGCCCATCTTGACTGCTTGCAGGGAATCACTCTGACCTTTTAAAATTGAACTTCTTGGAACAAAGCTCACAAATTAAGACAAAACTAACCCTACCCAATTCACAGCATGGCTGGCAAGTCAAATGTTTAGATAAAATGGCATTGTAGAAGGATTGTAAAATATGGAGTAGTATGAGTTGTGAATGGCTGTTTGGAGATAAAAGATGCCAAATTGGTCCAAGATAATTCTAAGGACATGAGTAATACTACATCACACATACAGCAAGTGTGAGTGAGTGCCTACCGTGGCAATTCTAAAAGCCTGGGAAATGAAAATGATGAGATATAGTCTTTATCATTAAAAAGCCTCTTGATGAAAGTGAAAGAGGAGAGTGGAAAAGTTGGCTTAAAGCTCAACATTCAGAAAACTAAGATCATGGCATCTGGTCCCATCACATCATGGGAAATAGATGGGGAGACAGTGGAAACAGTGTCAGACTGTTTTTTGGGGCTCCAAAATCACTATGGATAGTGACTGCAGCCATGAAATTAAAAGATGCTTACTCCTTGGAAGGAAAGTTATGACCAACCTAGAAAGCATATTAAAAGCAGAGACATTATTTTGCAACAAAGGTCCATCTGATCAAGGCTGTGGTTTTTCCAATGGTCATGTATGGATGTGAGAGTTGGACTGTGAAGAAAGCTGAGCACCGAAAAATTGATGTTTTTGAACTGCGGCTTTTGAACTGTGGTGTTGGAGAAGACTCTTGAGAGTCCCTTGGACTGCTAGGAGATCCAACCTGTCCATCCTAAAGGAGATCAGTCCTGGGTGTTCATTGGAAGGACTGATACTGAAGCTGAAACTCCAGTACTTTGGCCACCTCATGCGAAGAGTTGACTCATTGGAAAAGACCCTGATGCTGGGAGGTATTGGGGGCAGGAGGAGAAGGGGGCGACAGAGGATGAGATGGCTGGATGGCATCACTGACTTGATGGACATGGGTTTGAGTAAACTCCGGGAGTTGGTCATGGACAGGGAGACCTGGCATGCTGCGATTCATGGGGATCACAAAGAGTTGGACACGACTGAGTGACTGAGCTGAACTGAACTGATTGAGAAGGAAAGAGCCTTTGCCTTTCCTGAGCTTCACTTGTCTGTTTGCATACCAGATATTTCCTGTGAGTGGGTTGCCAATTCCACCTCCAGGGGATCTTCCTGACCCAGGGATTGAACTCACATCTCTTGCACCACTGGCAGATTCTTTAATGCTAGAGCCACCTTTGATCTGTATCTCAGCTTAAATGGTGATTCTCTCAAGTCACCAGGAGTGGAGGAAGCATTCTGATTACAGGGTCACCGCTAAGGTGATGTGGTTCTGAAACCAGCTGCAGGCCCAGAGGTTTTCAATTCTCTTGCTTCCTGGAATGGCTAAGGCAGCAGCTGCTTTTGAGGGTCAGTTCTGCATAATTACTCTGAGAGGATCAGGCAGACCAACTTGGACCTGGTCTCCTGGTTTTGAATATTTTTGCTTAAAATCATGACATTGGTTTCCATTATCTACAACTGTACTCTGATTGGTGAAGACAGTAATAAATATAATCCACCTTATGAATGTGTCATAAAAGAATAGATCATAGTATTGCCTACATAAATGCTAAAAAGGCATTTTTTCAGACAGTGTCTGTGTGAGCAATAATCAAGTAGCAAAGATAAAATAAATACAAATTATGCACTTAGCAGTCGTGTATATAAACAACAGGACTTCCCAGATGGCACAGTGGTAAAGAATCTGCCTGCCAATGCAGGAGATGCAGGTTCAATCCCTGGTCCAGGAAGATCCCCTGCAGGAAGAAATGACAACCCACTCCAGTATTCTTGCCTGGAAAATTCCATGGACAGCGGTGCCTGTCAGGCTGCAGTCCATGGGGTCGCAAAGAGTCAGACATGATGAGCTACTGAGCACTTATGCACACATATAAACAATGCTTTTTTATAGACTTTAAAAAATAATTTATATGAAGAAAATTTTTTTAATTCTGCTAAACACACACTTAATAATTAAATAAATAGAAAAACAGTGTACTTGTTGAAGCCTTGTCATTATTTATAAATTTTATTACTTAAAAGTGCTCCTGAGTTTTCTAATTGTTTTTGGTAGTATATTTTCAAGTTGAATTTCTAACTTTCTACCAAAATTATTTTCAATTTGACACATCTTAATCTAAAGAATAGACCAACAAAAATGCTAAAATTAAGGATGACTGAACTGATATATTACCTTGAAGTAGATAAAGTATTCTATGTAAGACCCAGAATTCATAGGTTTAAATTAAAATAATAAGAAAAGTAACCACATAAAATCTTTGAACTCTGCATGTTAAGAGCATCACAAAATCAAAATATAAATGAGAAGCTAGAGAATAAATTTTGCAACATTTATTTTACTAAGACTCTATAAAAGTACTATATAAATCTAGTGTAATTAATAAATGGGAAAGTGTCTTAAATGCTTTTCAACTAAATAAATTAAAAAAAATTAAAATATGCTAAAAATACTCCTAATTAAAAACATGGATACAAATGTAAATATGAGATAAACTCTTTCATTTATTCAACTGGAAAAACTTTTGAATTTTATAATATTCATACTGAAAAGATGAAGAATTATTTCTCTTCAGAGGCAATTAAAAAGCTTAGTGTTTAGATTGAACAATTCAAGTCTCTTTATTTATTCCTGGAAGAGTTGGCCAAGTTACTGGAACTAGAATGTTCACCACAGCTTTGTTTATGATATAACAAATAACAGAAAAAGAGAAATGGTCAAATAAAATGTATTTTAAAATCTAAATAAATATTATAATAAATTGTTTTATAGCTCTGAAAATATAGGAAGAGTGTACATGTATATATATATATGTATGTGTGTATATATATATATGCAAGATAAGTTGCTTCAGTTGTGTCCAGCTCTGTGTAACCCCATGGACTGTATCCCACCAGGCTCCTCTGTCCATGAGATTCTCTAGGCGAGAATACTGGAGTGGGTTGCTATGCCTTCCTTCAGGATACCTTTCTGACCCAGAGATCGAACCCATGCCTCTTACTTCTCCTGCATTGGCAGGCAGGTTCTTTACTGCTAGCACCACCTGGGAAGTATATATGTATATATGCTTTATGGAAAAAGTCTTTAACATGTATTGTTAAGTAAAATAAACAAAGATGTACTCTATTATCTGTTGCATAAATATGAACAATTATCTGTATATTCATAAGCAAGTGTACATTGGTGCATGCACAAAAAATTGTCTTGGAAGTGACTTAAAACACTGGGATGTGGAATGTGGAGAAGGACACATTGTTTCACTACTTGTATTTTTCTACATTATTTGAATTTTCCAAAATTGACTATGAAATGTTTTAATTAGAAACTATATCCACATGGATTACATAAATTGTGTGATCACAGGAATTTTAACCTTTTCTGTTTTATACATAGTTTAAAGAGTCTAGTTAGTGGGTATAGTGGATCATTTTATCCCCCCTTTCTTGAAAATCTACTAGGTGACTATGAAAGAGCTTTTCATTAATTTTCTCCTTAATCTGTTCCACAGTGATGTGAATCACAGGACTGATGCTGCCTCTGCTTATGTGAAGCTTCAGAGACTCAGAAACATCACCAGGACTTAGCTAATGCCACCCAAAGGTAGGAAATGGAGAACGGATTTCAACACATATGTTCTCTCCTCATGCTGTGCGCCTTCCACATAGATTTCGCTTCCTGTTGACCATGATGAAGATATATTTCCTTCACACAATACATTTCTTACATTAAAAAGTGTTTTAATTTCAAGTATAAATGCATGCTTAACTTTTGCCCTTGAATAAAACTGGAAGATAACATGCCGAGGTGACACTGCATCAGTAAAAAATGATAATCTATTATTACGGTATGAGTAGGTGTGATATCTTCTCGCTAATGACTTGCTATGCATAAGCACCAGGAGATGAACTTGACATTTGATACTGATACAGCCGCAAAGGGAAGACCTTGAACTGTTCTTAAGGAACACTTTTATACCTTTCTTAAAGTTTGAAGAGCTTTATTTTCCTAAAATGGAAGTATAGAATCGGTCCTTGTCAGAAGGGAGCAACACAGGGCCCTAGCGATTCACACCTCCTGTGTGTGCAATTAAAGTGATGCTTTAATTTGAACCTATATCTGAATTTTGTCATAGGAGTCACTGGTATTTTAAAACATTCTTTTATCTCCCACCAAAGAACTTTGGGGAAAAGGATGACAGATTCTTGCTTGAATCTGGAACCATGGCATTTGAGTGGGCTGAGGGCTGGAGACCCCAGAGGCTGCTTTTGTCTCATAAGCAGTTATTTCCATTTTAGTGTGTTTATAGCCACAACTCGGATGTTGGAGGATTAACGCAGGCTTGACTGAAAGTTTACTGAAGAGAATGCAGACTAGGTATTTCTTGCCTTACTTGTCTCTGTTCTCCTTGATCTCAGGTTTATCCTCTCTGCTCAGCAGAGTATCAGATCAAATGTCACCTCTTCCAAGAAAGAGGTCTTTTCCTCACCTGGCAGAAATAGGCAGAGAAATCAGAAACTGGTCTCTGTAAGTACAATTCAGGGACCTTCCCAACACAGGCTTTTCCTATTCTCTGCTGTTTAGAAGCCCCCAGTGCCTCCCGCAGCACCTCCTATATCTGGGCTTGAATCCTCAGCCTGGCAGGTCAAACTCTGTCCATGGAGGCCTGGCTTATTCTTTATATGCCCTGTTCCTCTGATACCCACTCCCATCCTTGGCCTTCAAACACCACACTAGATCCCCTCACACCTAAGTGCATGGAAAAGCCTCCTTCACTCCTTTAACTCACATATCCCTCAGAACACCTTCCTTTTTCATTCCTTAAATTAATTACATTAAAATGATTTTTATAGGTTTATATTATGCATCATCAGTCACCACTTAACAGTTACATATAATCCCTCCCCTTGGGAAGTTCTAGTCCAATTTCTCTGTGGCAGTTCACAACACATTCATCACTAGACCATGTCCTATGGTTACCTGCATCAGTATCACTTCTGTCATTTACTACATATTCCTTTTATGTCTGACTCTACCCCCCACCCTGAGTACTTCAGTTCAGTTCAATTAGGTTACTCAGTCGTGTCCAACTCTTTGCAACCCCATGAACCACAGCACGCCAGGCCTCCCTGTCCATCACCAACTCCCAGACTATACTCAAACTCATGTCCATGGAGTTGGTGATGCCATCCAGCCATGTCATCCCTTGTCGCCCCCTTCTCCTCCTGCCCCCAATACCTCCCAGCATCAGGGTTTTTTCCAATGAGTCAACTCTTCGCATGAAGTGGCCAAAGTATTGGAGTTTCAGCTTCAGCATCAGTCCTTCCAATGAACACCCAGGACTGATCTCCTTGAGGGTGGACTGGTTGGATCTCCTTGCCGTCCAAGGGACTCTCAATAGTCTTCTCCAACACCACAGTTCAAAAGCATCATTTTTCGGCACTCAGCTTTCTTCACAGTCCAACTCTCATCCATACATGACCACTGGAAAAACCATAGCTTTGACTAGACAGACCTTTGTTGGCAAAGTAATGTCTCTGCTTTTTAATATGCTATCTAGGTTGGTCATAACTTTCCTTCCAAGGAGTAAGCATCTTTTAATTTCATGGCTGCAATCACCATCTGCAGTGATTTTGGAGCCCAGAAAAATAAAGTCAGACACTGTTTCCACTGTTTCCCCATCTATTTGCCATGAAGTGATGGGACCAGATGCCGTGATCTTAGTTTTCTGAATGTTGAGCTTTAAGCCAACTTTTTCACTCTCCTCTTTCACTTTCACCAAGAGGTTCTTTAGTTCCTCTTCACTTTCTGCCATAAGGGTGGTGTCATCTGCATATCTGAGGTTATTGATATTTCTCCCAGCAGTCTTGATTCCACCTTGTGCTTCATCCAGCCCAGCGTTTCTCATGATGTACTCTGCATATAAGTTAAATAAGCAGGGTGACAATATACAGCCTTGACGTAGTCCTTTTCCTATTTGGAACCAGTCTGTTGTTCCATGTCCAGTTCTAACTGTTGCTTCCTGACCTGCATATGGGTTTCTCAAGAGGCAGGGGAGGTGGTCTGGTATTCCCATATCTTTCAGAGTTTTCCACAGTTTATTGTGATCCACACAGTCAAAGGCTTTGGCATAGTCAATAAAGCAGAAATAGATGTTTTTCTGGAACCCTCTTGCTTTTTCAGTGATCCAGCGAATGTTGGCAATTTGGTCTCTGGTTCCTCTGCCTTTTCTAAAACCAGCTTGAACATCTGGAAATTCATGGTTCACATATTGCTGAAGCCTAGCTTGGAGAATTTTGAGCATTACTTTACTAGCATGTGAGATGAGTTTGTAATTGTGTGGTAGTTTGAGCATTCTTTGGGATTGCCTTTCTTTGGGATTGGAATGAAAACTGAGAACTTACACATGGCTTGAAAAAAAAAAAGAAAGAAAACTTCACTCTCTGGAAGTGACTGATAGGAAACCTAGGAGCTCTTTGTGTTTGCTGAGGATTTCTGCATACAGAAGGCATTCATATTTGGCCCAAGTTTTCTGAGATTTTTTTCTCGGTTTCAAAAATTATGTCTCATTGCCACATCATGTCTTGACTTCTAGATGCAAACTAGAGTGACATGAGTGTATTACATTTGTCTTCGTGTAAAACATACTGTACAGCATGGAAGTTTTATTTCTACTCTGAACTCATAACAACTATTGATTTATTTTTTCCCTAAATTGTTTTTGATTTGTAGTTGCGCCAGCCCACATGCAGGTAAACACACAAATATACAATTTGGATGTCAGTGTTGTAACATCTGTGAAAAAGGCCAAAAGAAGTCCAACTTTTCTTTGTGACTATCTCAAAGGTCTTTACTGCCATCCCTTCTTATCTGCAGATATGTAGCTCTTTCTGTGATACATGCCTCATGTACCTGGGAACACATCTTTCCCATGCTGGCACACAGTTCTCAGAACCAGAAAGAGAAAAAAAGGCCTAGATGACTAGAATTAAAATAACAGCTTCATTTAAAGCTTTTCTAAAGTCAAACATCTGAACATCCTCCAGAACCCAAGAAGTGATGGAGATCAATCTCTTGTCCCATTCTGAGGGTTGTCTTTTCATTTTGTTTTTGCTTTCCTTTGCTGTGTAAAAGCTTTTAAGTGTAATTAGGTCCCATTTATTTTTGTTTTTATTTTCACTGCTCTAGGAGGGGAGGTCAAAAAAGGTCTTGCTGCAATTTATGTCAAAAAGTGTTCTGCCTGTTTTCCTCTAAAAGATTTATAGTATCTGGCCTTACATGTAGGTCTTTAATCTATTTTGAGTTTATTTTGTGTATGGTGTTAGGAGTGTTCTAATTTCATTTTTTACTTGTAGCTATCCAGTTTTCCCAGAAGCACTTATTGAGGAGACTGTCTTTTCTTCATTGTATATTCTTGACTCCTTTGTCATAGATTAGGTGACCACAGTACTTGGTTTTATCTCTGGGCTTCCTATCCTGCTTTGCTGATCTATGTTTCTGTTTTGGGGGCGAGTATCATACTGCCTTGTTTACTGTATCTTTGCAGTGTAGGCTGAAGTCCTGGCAGCACTGTGTACTGCAAAAGCCAAGGATGGAAGCAATCTAAATGTCCATCAGCAGAAGAATGGATGAAGAAGATGTGTCACATATACAGTGGAACATTACTCAGCCACAGAAAGGAACAAAATAGTCCCATTTGCAGAGATGTGGATGGACCTAGACATTGTCATACAGAGTGAGTAAGTCAAGTCAGAAAGAGAAACACAAATATCATATAATATTGCTTCCATGTGGAATCCAGAATAATGGTACAGATGAACTTTTTCAAGGCAGAAATAGAGACACAGATGTAGACAGCAAACTTATGGTTACCTGGGGCAATAGGGGCGGGACAGATGAATTGGAAGGTTGGGATTGATATATATACACTATTGATACTATATAAAGTAGGTAAGTAAAAAAAATAATAATAAAATAGATAACCAGTGAGAACCTACTTTATAGCACAGGGAACTCTGCTGAATGCTCTGTGGTGACTTAAATAGGTGGGAAATCTCAAAGAGAGGGACTATATGTATATATATAACTGATTTACTTCACTGTACAGCAGAAGCTAGCACAACATTGTAAAGCAACTGAACTCTAATAATGTTTTTAAAAAACCATTATGCCATGAAGCAAAAAAAAAAGATGTGATAGAATTATTTTTCTCCCAAATCTCAAAATTGCAAACTTGGTAAGGTTGAACACTTTCCACAAATTAGTGTCTTGAAACAAAACATCTTCTGCTAAATATGGAAGTGGGTACATTTCAATATTCCTTTTTCCCTCTCCCAAGTTCTTCCCTTGGTGCTTCCTGTCACTGCTGTTCCTCCAGTCCCCCACTGCAAGCTCTTTCTGTACAACCCTGCAGCACTGAAGCGGCGCAATTCTAAAGTAGAATTTAGGACCTGACACAGGGGAAGGGATCTGGCTAACTCTGCGGAGAGAATCTAATTAGGGAGAGGGATTTGAAGAGCTGGAGTTTTTCTGGGACACCTGGCTCACCCTTCTGTGTAATGGAAGTTGTCACTGGCCCTTTGCTGGCAGCTGAGGCATCAGGATGTGGGTGTCACTTCTCATCTGAATTAAATGCTGCCTCCAGCATGACATTTCAGGCAAACAGGAACTGCTGGGTGCTCAGGCACTGGGATCTTTACCTGAAGTCCCTTTCAACTTGGAGACACTGTAATTTTGCAGAGGGAGAGAGCTGTCAGCACAGGATAAGGGAGAACTTTCTAAAACTCAGAACTACCGGTCACCAGACAGACTGTTCAGTTCCACTACTGGCCAATTTCAGCAGAGATATGATTTGCTGATCAGATGAATGGAGGGTCCACCTCAGAGCCACAGGACTTACTAAGTTAAAGCTTTCAGCCTCAGTCTCACACCCATAAAATGGTGGATATTATATTGATTCATTTACATATTCATTCATTGTTACTTTATTGGGAATCCACTGTGTGCCAGGCATTCTTCTAGGGATGGAGATACAATAATTAACAAAAGAGGTGAGGTTCTTGTCCTTATGGAGCATGTATTTGAATGAGGAAAGAAAGAAAACAAGCCAATTAAGGACTGGCTATCATGTGATACTACTGTTATAAAGGGATGGAGAATGATGCTGGAAATGTTGTCAAACCTGTAGAATCAAATAAAATTGAATGGTTTTTAAAAAAATTTTTTTATCTTGAATTGAACCATAGTTTATTTATAATGTGTTAGTTTCAGGTGTATAGCAGAGTGATTCAGTTATACATATACAGGTATCTATTCTTTTCCAAATTCTTTTCCCATTTGGGTTATTATATAAGTTCATTCTCTAAGTCTGTGAGTCTATTTCTGTCTTGTAAATAAGTTCATTTTTATCATTTCTTTCTAGATTCCATATACAAGTGATATCATACAACTATTTCTTTTTCTCCGACTTAATTTACTCAGAATGACAATCTGTGGGTCCATCCATGTTTTTGAGAATGGCATTATTTCATTCTAAAAAGAATGGCCGAGTACTATTCCATTGTATATATGTACCACTTCTTTTCCACCATTTAGGTTATTATAGAATATTGAGCATCATTCTCTATGCTATACAGTAGGTCCTTGTTGATTGATAATTGAATGATATTAGTGAAAAGTAAAGAGATAATAAGGACTGCCATTTACTAAGTGTTTTCTGGGTTCCTGGCACTAGGCAAAGCACCATGCCTTAAATAAACTACCTCTCAATAAGGACCAGTAGTCCCATTTTATAGGCACTGTGGCTGAGACTTGGAGGAGCTGTGTAACTTGAGTAACATGCCAGGTAAACCTAGCTATTTGGAGGTGATGCTGGCAATGGAATGCAGTTATGAGAATTGGGCTCACAAGAGGTCCCTAATTAAGTATATTGCTGCTGATGAAATTCGCTAATATTAATATGCTGTTGAGCTATTATGAAGGTTATGTGAAGTTAAAATTTTATGTGTTTAACAAATATTGCCTATGGTGTAAAGCTAGAGGCTATGATGCTTGTGAGGAAATAGGATACTGCCTTTGCTTTTCTGTCTAGTTTGGGGAGTTCTGCCTCAGGAAACAATAACTTAACACAGAACATGACTCCAGTATATAATTGTTCTTGACGGCAGAAGTCACCATTATTACTGGCAGTAAGGATAAAAGGAGGAAGGTAGCCATGGGGTTTCTTTTGGTCAGGAAAGATGTCTGGGTTTGGGTGAGGTCTTGAGAATCATAAATATGCAAGGGGCTGGAGGAAAGGAAAGAATAAAACAGATGGGATGGCTTGTTTGCAAAAATTAATGAAGCTTTAAAAGAAAAAAAGCAAAACTGGAAACAACCCAAGTGTCCATCAGCAGGACAATGGCTAAACAAATAGTAGTATATTTGCCCAGTGGGATATTATTCAGTGATTTACAAAAAGCAAAACATATAAGCTACTGACACAAGCAACAACACTGATGAATCTTGAATACATTTTGATGAGTAAAAGAAGCTATCCACAAAGGGTATGAACTATATGATTCCATCTGCATGAAATTCAGAGTGAGGTAAACTAATCTATGGGGACAAAAGTTAGCAAAGTGATTCACTCTTGGGTTGTGGAGGGGATTAATTGGAAATGGGAATTAAAGAACATACTGGGATAATGGAAATGCTCTACATCTTGAACTGGGTGAGAGCTACATAGGTGTATGCACATGTAAAATCTCTTTGAGTTTCACATCTCAGATGGTACATTTTACTGTACATAAATTAAACCTTAATAAATCAAACACAATAGGGGGAAGAAAAGATGAGAGTGGGGATACTCCAGAGAACAGAGATTGCTCATTTAATTAAGAAATTGACAAAAAAGCATTTTGGAAGAAAAAGTTTGGAGTTAGTTTCCAGGTGGCTATGAGTAAAAAAAAAATACAGCAATTATGATCTGTTCTATGAAAAATATTAATAAATTAGCCTCTGGAGGTTTTGAGTAAAAAACTAATAAATGATGTGTGTTAAAACATAAATTTCTAGGTCCCACCACAAAGGTCTTGGTTAGGGCCTGGCAGTTTTCATCTCTTACCAGTTCCTAGGTTGATGCCTATACTCCTTGTCTCGAAACCACATTGTAAGGACTCTAGTCTGCTTCTCAGGCATCTCAGGGGTGGAGGTTGAAAGAAAGACAAAGTGATGGGGTTAGAGGCTTCGGAGACAATGAGCTTGGAGCCAAGTTGTGTTTTGAAGGAAGCCATATGGAAGCTACATGAGAGGAGGGCTGGGCTAGAGGGAAGCCATCCAAGGAGGGAGCTTTTGTTTTAAGTTATGAGAGATGTGCAAAGTCTAAACCAGAGTGGTATTGAGGGAGGAGGAGATGAAGGGATTAATTCAGAGTGATTCAGGAGTTAGAATTTGATAATTTGGAACTGCATGTTGGGAATAAAGGTAAGAGAGGAGTCTTAGATGTCTCAGAATTTGTAGTTTGGTAGTAAGGTGAATGATAGTATCATTTGTATCATGAAACAGGGTAGGAGAATGATAAGAAGGTTGGTCAGGATGTGTATGAGCACTGCAAAGGGGCTGTGTCATGATCAGCCCCAAGTTCCTGCACACAGACCAGAGATCCACCAGGGCTGAGAGGACTGATACCTGCAGGATTCACGTGGGCTCAATGGAGAATGATTTCTGCCAGAACTGAGACCAAATAGGAAGGTCAGGGTGGAGTGTTCTTAAAGTGGGATTGATTTTATTTTCAGAGTGTGTAGTCTTCTGTAAGGAGTTTTAGAAAGATTTTTGAACTTAAGTAAATAAATAATAGCAAGGTTTGGGGCAGCTGTAAAAGGGTGATAGATAGGCAGCTGTATCAGCAACAGCTGAAAATTCACAAGGATAAAATAGCAAAGTCATGAATAAGTCAGAAGCACACACATGTACATAGAAGACAGAAATGGAGATGAAAGAAAGACGGTTCTTTAAATAGTCTTAAGTTATATCTCAGAGAAATAGTAGCAGCTTAAAATGTAAATATATATATCCACATATATGGATATATATATATTTTATATATATAGATAGATAGATAGATACAGAAAAGACTGAAAAGAAATATGTTACTAATACATAAACAGTGAATCTATGAGTTAGGTTTATAGGCTATATTTATTTTCTTATGTAAACCTTGATTTTCTCAATTTTCTACAATCAACATGTTATACTTTAAAGTCATGAAAACAATTATTTAATTGCTATTTGAAAATTTGTTTCTGCCTGAATAATGGAAGAGGAAACGCATGATAGGATTCTCTAGAGAAAGGATTAGAATTTGGCTTCCTGGTTCTCTTCTCTTTGCATCCCAAGACAGATCTTGGCAGTCCCACAAAGAAACGTCCAGATCTCTCGGTGCTCAGTGATTGGCAGGCAGCCAGTGCTGCGGCCTCACAGGCGATTTGATCCATTCTCGTTGAGCAGCCTGGGGCGAGGAGGCAATATTTAGAAAAGCATAACATTGAAACCAATTCGAAATACGAAGAAAAATGGTTAGTGATGCATAACAGCCTCAGCCACTGCTCATCCCACCTACAGCTGCTGGGAAACCAAGATGCTCTGGCGAATTCCCTTGGGAGCTATGGGCCTGCTTCACTCCGCCCAGGTTTCTGAGGATCCAGCAAAAAAACGGCCCAGGGCAAGAGTCATGGAAACCAATAATAAGCAGAAAATTTAAACAAGAAGCAAGACATGTACCGTGGCTTCTTTCTAAGATGTAAAAGAGGTCTGACTTTAAGATCCATTCTTTGTATGAGCCAGAGCTTTCATGGGAAAAGGAAAGCAAATGCAGATTTTGCTCCCAAGTCCCACCAATCCGTGTGTTTTTCTTTTCATCATTCCCTTTGCTGGTCCATTAGTTCTGATTCTATGACTCTGAGAAAAGCAAACATTGGAGCTCAAAGTTATAGGCAAGGCTTCCCTTAATGATCCATATTCTCTGCCTCCCTGCTCTTTGGAAAGACTCAAGTCCTGACCCTGTCTCTTGGGAACCACTGTTCAATTGCTACCTACAAATATGCACATTCTAATCTTTTCCTTTCCTCTCTCTCTTCCACCATCTCCCAAAAAATGACCCCACAGACTTTCTAAGCCTTTATTCATCTGCATTGGATGATTCTCAGTTAGGTCAACACAGAAATCACCTTCAGCCTCTGTTTAAACTCTTGTTTCTTTATATTGTACATTCTATAGAAAATATGCAGTGGCCCACTTGTGTCTCTCCTTCAACACCATCATCATACCTGTGAACACACAACAATGGGGAACTGATGTGGGAAGTTTCTATCTGTTGCTCCAAGAATGTAATATCTTTCTAAATTCTTGTGGGGCTCAAGATCAGCTTTTTTATTCTAACAGGTTCTGTGTCATTGGGTAGGCTTGAAGGGGAGGTGTTGTTATTGAAAGAAAAAGAGAGCTGTATCTACAGCCTTTGATGGGAGGAACCCTGCTAATATCAATTTATGGAGCAGCAGGAAGGGAGCCATGGGAATAAATATTACTTCATCACTTCTTCATCCTCTGGCTGAAGTCTTAGTGGTCGTGCCCCCTGGCCTAAGCCAGGACCTGCAGGAATTGCACTGCATACTTATACTCACATACATGAAAGTGTATGTGTAAATTTGTATAATTTTATTCTATGTGTATATGCTGATTATTGGGCCTCCCTTATTATTGGGTGGCTCAGACAGTAGAGAGCCTGTCTGCAATGTGGGAGATCCAGGTTTAATTCCTGGGTTGGGAAGATCCCCTGGGGAAGGAAATGGCAACCCACTCCAGTACTCTTGCCTGGAAAATCCCATGGATGGCAGAGCCTGGTGGGCTGCAGTCCATGGGGTCGCGAAGAGTCGGACACGACTGAGCAACTTCACTTCACTTTCTTTCATGATCATTATATATATATTTTTTCAACTTGCTTTCTCCTCTTAATAGTGTATAAGCCAAATCTCCATGATCTCCTCTGAAATGAAAAGGGGCCAGAGCAGTCAGTACTGATAATCAGTCTGTGAGCAAAGGTTTATTCCTATAATATTATAAGAGTTAACCATCAGGGCAAAGATAGATCATTCCCGTTGTTATGTCTGTTTTTGTCTGATGTTATCAAATCAGATAAGTAAAAGAAGGTTTTAAAATATCTTAAATCATAAACATGTTGCAAAATATTAAAGTTATTCTGCAACAGACACCATTTTCCCAGGTGAAATAGGGAAAGGAGACCTTTCCTGGCTAAAAAGGTCATTAGTTAGTCTCATATAAGCACTTGACTGAAAACAAGGAAAAATAAGTATTTCTGAGCTGACTGACATAGCTCCATCATTTCTGAAGAGATTGCTAGAGGAGCTCACGGATGGGACAAGACCACTGGTTGAACTGAGAGGGGCTTGTGTCATCAGAGGGTCCTCACCGCCCCCTCCATCCTTGGAATGTGCGTTCTGCCCACCCCGGTTCTCGCGGTCTATCCAGGATGAGCCTTGAGAGTCATTTGTTGTGGAGATCCTCTGGACTGAATAGCGACCGAACCCCATTCTCCTCTTGCTGCCTCCCAAGCCCGACCTCCTAAGTAAGTGCCTCTGCTTGTTAAAAACACCAGCCTCTCACCTGGAGTGGCCTCTTCCTTAAGTCTCTCCCTGCTCTCCCAGAACGGGGCCTGCAGGCTTCAGATTCCACCCTGGGAATTCCTGAGTTTGAGTACCACTAAGGTGGTGCTCGTGGCAAAGAACCTGCTTGCCAATGCAGGAGATATGAGAGATGTGGGTTCGTTCCTTGGGTCAGGAAGATCCCCTGGAGGAGGGCATGGCAACCCACGCCAGTATTCTTGCCCAGAGAATCCCCTGGATAGAGGAGACTAGTGGGCTACAGTCCATGGGGTCACAAAGAGTCGGACACGACTAAAGGGACTTAGCACGAGTGCACAAGGCTCCTTAAGGTGGGAAAAGAAGTTACCTTTATTTATCCAAGAGTAATTTGAAAATGGGTCAGGATTTTAAATGTTTTTTGGGGGAGAGTGAGGAATCCCATTCTAAATACTTCTTATCATATGTTCCACCTCAATGCCTTATCATAGTATCACAGTATTTTAAATGACTGGATATTATTCCATATAAGCTCTGTACCAAAAATTGATTCACCACTAATATATTGAAGGGGATTTACATTTGTTCCAATTCCTTTTTTTATAAATTGGAGTGTAGTTAATTTACAATGGTGTAAATTAGTTTCTGAAAAGTGAATCAGTTATACATATACATACGCACGCTAAGTCGCTTCAGTCATGTCCAACTCTTTGTGACCCTATGGACTGTAGCCCGCCAGACTCCTCTTGTGCATGGGATTTCCCAGGCGAGAATGCTGGAGTGGGTTGCCATGCCCTTCTCCAGGGGATCTTCCTGGCCCAAGGATCAAACCCATGTTTCTTAAGTCTCCTGCATTGACAGGCAGTTTCTTAATCACTAGCACCACCTGGGAACCCCTATATATATATATATATACACACACACTCTCTCTCTCTCTTTTAGATTCTTTTCCCATGTAGTCTTTTACAAAATATTGAGTTCCCTGTTCTATACAGTAGGTCATTATAAAATTGTTTATTTTATATATAATCAATCCAAATCTCCCAATTTATCCCTTCCCCATTCCCCACTGTAACCATACGTTTGTTTTCTATATCTGTAACTCAGTTTCTTGTTCCAATTTCTAAGCTGTGCCAAACATCATTTTAAGAGTTGCATTTTTTCTCTGTATAGAAATGTACAGAGGAAAATGTATAAAATATATATGGAGTTCAGTATACTGGGCTTCCCTGGTAACTCAGCTGGTAAAGAATCTGCCTGCAATGCAAGAGACCCTGATTTAATTCCTGGGTTGGGAAGATCCCCTGGAGAAGGGATAGGATACCCACTCTAGTATTCGTAGGCTTCCCTGGTGTCTCAGATGGTAAAGAATCCGCCTGCAATATGGAAGACCTGCATTTGATCCAGTCTAAGGAATAGATTGTGGAGACTTGAAAGCTTTCTCACATTCCCTCCCAGACATTCATCTCTCTCTTCTCCAGAGTTTATAAGTACCATGGTTTCTAACACTGTATATTAGTTTTTCTGTTTTTAAATTCACATAAGTGGTGGGATCTTGTAAGTAATCTCTTAAATTTGTGTTATGTGACCCATAATGTTGGATATATTTATCTTTTCACATGTACTTGTGATTTTAACATTTTTATTGCTGTGTACTGTTCCATTGATTTATCATTTGGAATGAGTGGGTATTTGTGTGGTTACTGGTTTGTGGCTATTATAATCAATAATGCCATAGGTATTCTTATTCACATATATTCTTATATGTACTAAAGTATTTCTACTAAACATTGCCAGTTTATATGTCATGTTCAAATTTAGTTGATAATGACATTATATTCTCTAAAAATGTTTGAAGCAAATTCTCAGTATTGAAAAGGATGTCATTGGTCTACATCCTCATAAAACTTAAATTATCAAAATTTTTACTTTTAGGTATTTTGGTGAAGTTGAAGTGATATCTCTTTATTGTTTTATTTTAACTTTACTGATACTAATATAGTTTTATATAATTACTGCCCATTTGGTGAAGTACCTTTCTAAATTCCTTATAATTTTCTGTTAGATTGTATCACTGATTTGTAATTGATCTTAAGTTAAATTTTTTAATTGATTTAGAAGTATTCCTTATATATTTTGATAGGAACACTTTTTATGTATGTATATTGAAAATGTATTTTTCCACTTTGTGATTTATTTTTGAATTACTTTACTGGAATATCATGATGAACGAAAGTTGACAGTAAATAAAGGTAGTCCAGTTTTTCCCTGTGGTTGGGATTTTTTTAGGTTCCTTTTAAAACTCTGTTCACATACAAGGTTGTGATTATATTGTTTTGTATTATACTCCCCCAAATTTACTTTTTACATCTGTATCTAAAATCCACTGGAAATGTATTCCTTGTGAGTTATAAAATAGGGAGCAAGACTTTTTCTAGCCACATGGATCATCAGTTTTCCAAGAACCATTGTTGAAAACTGTCCTTTCCTCTGTTGTTCTTGAATGCTGCCTAAATCAATCAAATCTAGGGGTCACATATAAATCTGTTTGGGTACTGTCATTCTATTCACAGAGTCTGTTTTCCTACCTGCTGCTAATAACATGTCTTCATTACTGTAACTGTATAATACATCTTGGATATTACTTTCACTTTCTTTTTTTGTCCACTTCTTCTTCAAGAATATTGTGACTATTTTTGGTCCAATAGAATGTTGAATAAAAATGGTGCTGGTAGGGACTTCCATGGTGATCCAGTAGTTGGGGCACCGTGCTTCCACTGCAAGAGGGCAGGGTTAGATTCCTGATCCAGTTAACTATGATCAAGCCGGGAGGCATGGCAAAAAAAAAAAAAAAAAAAGAATGGTGAGGATGAGTAGGCATAAAAGACTTCTTTTTCTGTTATATTAAAAGAAATGTTTTAGACAATGCCCATTATATCTGAAGTTTCTTTTCACAGTTATCATTTTATAAATATGCATAACAGAAAAAGAAGCAGGAGAGACAGGAGATGTGGGTTTGATCCCTGGGTCGGGAAGATCTCCTGGAGAAGAAAATGGCAACCCACTCCAGTATTCTTGCCTGGAGAGTCCCATGGACAGAGGAGCCTGGTGGGCTATAGTCTAGGGGTTCACAAGGAGTCAGACATGACTGAGTGACACACACAGGCACACACCCATGAATAAGGATATAGATGTAGGTTGGTATGCACTCTTGGCCATCATCCCCTGATGTTTTTAATATTCTTTGTAGTTTTGTTTATAAAGGAACATTTTCCTTTGGTAAATGCCTTTGAGAACTTTGATGTCAGGTTCAAGCAGGCCTCATACAACTGTCTGGAAAGTATTCCTTCTTTGTCTCTCTACTGGAGGAGTATCTATTAGACTGATTTTGGTTTCTCCCATATATATTTAGTAAAATTTACTAGTGAAATCACCAGTACCAGAAATATTTTATGAGAAGCTTTTTTTAAAAAGCACAGATTAATTTTCTTCAGTAGTCAGAAGATTATTGCATTTTTCATCAGTCTCTGTTCATTTTAATAAATTGAACATTTCTATGAATTAGTTCATCTAATCTTTTCTAATTATTTTATGCTTTTCTTATCTTCTTGAACATATCATGATGATTTGTAATATTTGTTTTATTACTACTTTTATTCCACTTCTATAATCTCAGAGACCTTTCTATTTGTACTGACTGTTTTTTTCTACTGTAGGTATGGGGATATATTGCTGCTTTTTTGTGCCCAGTAATTTGTTACTGAGTTCTGGACATTCTAAATTTTATATTTTGGGAGTGCTGGAATTTGTTATGTTCCTTTAAATACTTTCAAACTTTGTTCTGGGACAGTATATTCATTTCTAGACTTGCTTTCAAGCTTTGTTATGTGGTATCCAGCCTTTATCCTGGGGCTAATTTAAGCCCACTATTAAGTGATTGTCTTCTGAAGACACTACTCAATGTTATGTATTATGGTATTTTTTTTCCCTCAGTATATTTATCACAACTAGGGAATCAAAGTTGGTATATTACTATTGAGTAAATGCAACACTTCCTTTGAATTTCACAAGTTTTCTACTCATTGTCCATCCAGGAGACCACATTGTACTTAGTTGTTGTGTTTCCTTGGGCTCCTCTAGACTAGTGACAGTTTTTGCTCATTGTGCCACTTTTGAAGAGTATTACTTAGGTATTTTAGAATATTCCTTATTTGGGGCTTATCTGCCAGTTTTCCCAAGGTGGAATACGGGTTCTGGGTTTGGGGGAGGGGGATTGGCCTTTCCAGGTGGCTCAGTAGTGAAGAATCCAGCTGCAATGCAGGAGATGCAGAAGGTGCAGGTTCAATCCCTGGGTTGGGAACATCCCCTGGAGGAGGAAATGGCAGCCCACTCCAGTATTCTTGTCTGGGAAATCCTGTGGACAGAGGAGCCTGGTGGGCTACAGCCCTTGGGGTCACAAACGACTGAGCACACACACACATAACAGATAGAGGGCCATTCTCATCATGTCACGTCAAGGGTGCATCCTACTGATGTGACTTATCAGTGATGATGTTAACTTTGATCAGATGACCCTAGGGGATTCTTGCCATGTTTCTCCACTATAAAGTCATGTTTCCACTCCTTTTTACCCTGTGGTTTTTTGAAGCAAATCATTAAGCCCAGCCTACATTTAAGGACAGAAGGAGTGCATTACGAGGGAGGGGGTAGTACATACATAAATTATTTGGAAGTTTGATTTTAGGATTGTTTCTCTTCCATTCACCATATATAGTGATTTTTTTTAAAAAAACTTATTGGAATACAGTTGATTTATAATGTTGTGTTAACTTTTGCTATACAGTAAAGTAATTCAGTTATATATACATCTGCATTCATTTGCATATTCTTTTCCATTATGGTTTGTTGCAAGATACTGGATATAGTTCCCTGTGCTATAAAGTAGGGCCTTATTGTTCATGCATCCTATGTATATTAGTTTGCATCTGCTAATCCCAAACTCACAATCTATCCCTCCCCTCCCCCTGGCCCCCCATGGCAACCACAAGTCTGTTCTCTATGTCTGTGAGTCTCTTTGTTTCATAGATATGTCCATTTGTGCCATGGTTTAGATTCCACATATAAACGATATCATGCGGTATTTGTCTTTATCTGACTTACTTCACTTACAATATTCTCTAGGCCCATCCATGTTGTTGCAAATGGCATTATTTCATTCGTTTTTATGGCTGAGCAGTATTTCATTGTGTATATATGTATACAGTGATTTTAAACATGCATCTGGATATTTGTCATACAAATTTTCTGGAGTTTTATCATGGCTTATTTGCTTTGCTCATGATGTTTTGCTTCTCTGTGTGTTCTGTAATTTTGTATTGCAAATGCGTTGTCAAAGGGATCTCATCTGTGGTGATCATGCATATGTTAATAAGATGCTACTCACACACCACTTCAGAGCCTCTCGGCCTAAACCGCGTCTGACTCCCACTGTCACTGTGGTCGCTGCCTCTCCCTGGACTCCCGCTGACTTCATGTAGGTAGACACAGTCCACAGCACTTAGCTTCATGCTCACACCACTTGCCTTTTGTGTCAGCATTTGGAACCTCAAAGACCAGGCTCAGCAATCATTGGGACATTGGGATTGTTAACATGGGGTACTTGTTTGACAAATGAAATATGAAAGCCAAGAAATAGAGCTGTCCTGGCTTCTTCTGGGAAGACTGGTGAGATGTAGTTGTGTGGTTACTCAAGAAACAGTCCCCGAAGCATCAAGAAAGCAGGTGCACTTCTCAGGGCATACCTCACGGCACGTCCTCCGGTTGGTGGCTCTGCTTTCTTCCCAGATTCACTCCCTGTTTCTCACTGACTCTAAAAAAATAGTAGCCTAAAAAGTCCTTTGCCACAGGCTCTGCTTTCTAAGGAATCCAGGCTGAGATTAAAAAAAAAGAAATGCCTTTATCTGACCCTCCTGAGGTATTGCCAGCTAGGCCCACCTTTTGTCTGAATGTATTTTATCTTGGAGTTTCTTGCACTATGCAGACATATGCAAGTTTCAAACTTACACCCTTATGAACAGAGAATTATATTTATAAATTCTTAGTGGACATTTTTTTTCTTTCCCTTATTCAGAATTCATAGCAAAGTAGATTTCTGCCCCCCACCTTTATGTCTGAGGTGGCTGCCATTAAAAATATCCTAGTCTGTTTTATCCCAGAAAGATGAAGCATTTTTAGCATCCCAGGCTTCTATGGGAATATTAGTATTTGCCCATCCTTTTCTCCTAACCATATGTGAGTGTTAAAACCCTAATTCTCAGTTATTGGAATTTCAGTTACCTCCAAAGTAGCTGAAATGTCAGTGTCTACTCATGTCTGATTTCAAATTCTCCTTCACTTTTGGTCCTTTGGTATTTCTCTTATATTCTTTAGAGACCTGTTATGCATTAAAATCTTGCTTATTATTTTTCATCAAATTTTTTTCTAGGTGTTGTTATTGGTAGGACTTATATGATATATTGTCTTCCCAATTCCCAGGAACATAAATCCTGAATATTTGCAATCCTGCCAAGCTTGGCGATCTATTTTATACATGCATATCAACTTGGAAGCAGAAATGCAATAAGAGAGTTTTCTGTGAGCAAACACATGTCTGAGACATAACATAGAAATAGAGAAGACAGGAGACATAGATGCAGACCAAAATAGGACATGTCACAGCCCAACAGCAGTTTGTTCCTGTTGATCAGTCACTAAGTTGTGTCTGATTCTTTGTGACCCCTTAGACATGTAGCCCACCAGGTTCCTCTGTCTATGGGATTTGCCAGACAAAAGTACTGGTGTGGGTTGCCTTTCCTTCTTCAGGGGATCTTCCTGACCCAGCGAATGAGCCTATGTCTCCTATATTGGCAAGCGTATTCTTTGTCACTGAGCCGGCAGGGAAGCCCGACAACAGTTAGTGCCGGACAATCATCTCTACATATTTCAGTAAGCCTGAGGGTCATCTGGGTCCCACAGCTAAACTGTAACTTGTGCTAATGATGTTGACATCAAGGAAATTAAACATATACTTTTTTTTTCACTGTCAATTGTTTTTTTCACTATTGTCAATATGTGACAATAGTAACATATGTAAAGTATTTTTAAAACCATTTTTCCTGAAATAATTTTCAATATTATGTTACTTAAAAGAGTAGATCATAATAAGATAAAAGTGAACATCATTTCCAATTATTGAGCTTCTACTAGGTGTCTGGTACTGGGCTCTTTTTTTAACCTAATTTTTAACACATTATTTTAATTCCCACAATAAACCTACAAGATAGCTATTATAAAGCCTTGCTTTGTAATAAGTGCATTAAAGTTACACAGTTAGTAAGTGGCCAAGACAGAACTACAGCTCCTCTGCTCTTTCTGTTTTCTATTCCTAGTCTTTCTCATCCAGGAAAACCTCTTACCCTATGGACACATTCTAAGAATGTCCCTGTTGGCCGAGACATTATCTGTCACGCTTCCTTGCCCTGAGGATCCCCTGACATTTCAGGAAGGGGAAACCTGGACTCAGTGCTTCCCAGACCTGTGTTTGCGCCTGCTCTCTAGCAGGTCCCCCGGATGGTCAGAGCCTCTACCAGGGAGCCTTTGATGGAAGTATTTTGCACACATGCCAAATGTGTGGCATTGAAACCAGTGGGGAGGTGATGAAGGGGACCTGAGTCGTGAGTCAAAACTGACAAAGCCAGCAACAAACAGGAGAGACAAGTTTTCCAAGATGATAATTGTGTCTGGACAGTTGACAGAGAACAAATGCTCCCTTGATCCCGGTGGGAATGATCATTTGAAAAAGAAGGCTGGGGAACATTAGATAATTATTTAGTCCTTCTACATATTTATGAGTTCCAGTGTGCTACATACGTTTTAAAGGCAGTTGACAGCTGCAGCATATATCATCTTGTTCCCTCTGCGAGCTAAAAATAGTTTGCTTTTTTCATGTGAAAGCAATACTTTCAGTTTTGGGGTCCATGAAATAAGAGACTATAAAAATGCTAGTTTACAGGCATGACAGCAAAGAATGTTTGAAGAAATTCTGCTTGTAAACTTTCAGATGAGTCACCTGGTATGTCTGTTCTGCCTGGAAGAGAGACTGCTGAGGGCACCTGTGAATAGTAGACAGGACAGGGGATTAAGTCCCGAGGGCCTGAGGTTGAGGCTGCCATTCTCTATCCAAGGGGCCCTGGAAGTTTAAGGAACCAGCCTGGCCATTCCCTGGAGGAGTAAACTTAGATGCTCTTCAGAAATGAGAACCAGGCTTGGGATCAAAAAGGCACAGTATTGGTAAGAACAGGAGAAAATGAGCAGACAGAATACAGAGGCCAAGAAGCACCATTTTGACCATTGTTTCCAGTCAGGCTCGTGTTTTCAGTGCAGGCGTGTAGGAGAGCCTGGCTGCTTTAATGGGACAGTTGGGCACCTCCAACTATTCTCTGTGTCTTCCTGGGGTAGAAGGCTTTCATGGAAGCCATCAGAGCCCCATGCAGCTCCGCTTCGCCAGCAGGTACCCCCATGCCATAATTACTGAGAGCACCGGCTATTAGAATCCCGTAGCCACTCCTTTCTCTAAAGAATTACTTTTGCTCTAAGAGGAGCTACCTTATTTTATGGGACACTTCCTCCTTGAGTCAGAACTTGATCAATGATTGATCAACTGACATAGGGTGCAAACTGCCAGCCCCTTTGCTTCCACGCGAGAACTGACTGCAATGCAGGTCATGCTCCAGAGGTCGCCGCGGGGTCAGGCTGAAGTGCCTCTTCTGTGAAGACTGCATTCTTCCCCTGCTGCCTTTCCTTCCTCACATATTTCACCTAAGTCCACCCCCTCCATAAATTTTTTGATGAGATTCTTTGAGCCAGGCCTTTCTTGGGAAACCCCCTAAGCCAGAAGGATAAGGGGAGCTAGTTGTTCTGTTAGTCAAACAGGGAAACTGAATCTCTAACACAGAGTGGCACCTCTCACACCATACTGTACAAAGTGCAATCAATTCCTTTGATTTTTTTTTTTGCACAGGAATGATTGGGTGACCCAGAATACAGCAGGAGCTTAGTAAACTGAGCCACTCTCCATGTGTGAAATGCCCTTCTCCTCCTGAACACTCTACTCAAACCTTAGGATTCAGTTCTCGTGTCACTGTTTTGGCAGATGCTTCCTGCTGGTCCTGACTCCCTCCTGAGCTGGCGCTGACCCTGATTCTTCTTGACTTAGGCTTCCGTGGTGGCTCATGTTGCTCTCTGTTATTGACATAGCACGTGTGCCATGAGTTGAGCTCTAACATTTGTTGAGTGCCTCTTAAATGCCCTAGCTTGCTTCAGTCGGAGGCAATGTTCTATTCCTGAGGTCCTGCTTCTGAGGGTGACCATTATTTGTACTTCCTCCCCACTGGTGAGGGAACCAAACTCCCTATCCACACCTATTTCACAGTCTCATGGTAACAGGAAGGTGGCGTCTCCAAAGGTGTGACTCACGGAGACAGAAGGACCCTGGCATCATCCTGGGGATCAGTGTCTCCTCTATCTAGACAGATCAGGAAGGTGGCCTATCTTCATGAACATTAGGTGTCTTTGCTGAGTAATATACTGAGTCACACCAACAAGCCATACATACAAGCAAGGATGTTATCCCATCATGGAGCTGACTATAAAAGTGCCAGAGTGCCAGGTTGTCTTGGTAACACATCATGGAGAAGCTTCCAAGCCTGAAAAGGCCTGAGCTGGGGGGATGTATGCTGCAGCTGGGCTAGATGAGTGGATTACTGAAAGAAAGCCAGCTTCTGTAGATTCCAGGGCAGGGAGCTCTGGAACCAAATGTACAATACCTGTCACCTTTGTGCCCAGAGAGAGTCTACACAGATTGAAAGACACTTACTTGAAAAGCATGTGCAGGGATGTGTACACATGCAAGAGTAGGGAACCATGCCTGCAAGTCCAAGCTAAGACCTTGGGGCTATTCAGTATAGCCCCTAGGGGAGGGGACACTATGAAGCTGGCTTGAGGGAGCTTACTTGACCCACAGTCTGGAGGCCCTGACGCTGTAGCTGCTCCTTCTTCTTGCACCTAGACCTGGATTCTCAAGCTAGGTAGCCCTCATCCCAAGGTAGCTCAAGAGTTTTAGGTTAAAAAAAAAAAAGAGTTTTAGGTGCACACGTGGTATTCTTGCCTAGAGAATCCCATGGACAAAGGAACCTGGCAGGCTACAGTCCATTGGGTCACAGAAAGTCAGACATGACTAAGCAACTAATACTTTTCCACCAGAGTCTAGTGGATGGACTAAAAGTGATGGAGAGGCCCAGTGTCACCCCAGGAACACCTCCTCAGACTAAGTATAGGGCTTGTTAGTGGAAAAGTGCAGACAAGCCTGTAAGAAGCCCAGTCACACACAGAGAGGTCAACCCAAGAGTGAGGAAATGGTCATACTCAGCCTCAGTCAGCTGGCAGTGGTCACAGTCCTCCTGCAACTGGCCAAAACTCAGGGACACGTAGGAAAAGAGCCTGATGAGTGTATGAAAAGGCTTGCAGAGAAAATATCCCTCCTGTGCTCAGGAAACAGTCTGTCCTGGTTGACATGATATGTGTGAGTACTGAGGTCTTCTGTCACCATTCAGGCTGGAAGGGGAGATTGCATTGTGAGCCTAGAGTGGTCTCTTTCAGACCCACAGTGCTTGGTCTGAGCCCCAGGCACATCAGTTCTGCCAGCAGACTAGCAACAAAGGGATTAAAACTCTCAGCCTCCTACTAATAAGACCATTTATTGGTTGTCATATTTTTAAGAAAGTAACATTAGCCTCTTTCCTCATCTGCAGAAAGGGTACAGCGATACTCCTGTCACAGGGTTATGGCGAACACTAAATGAGATCACTTCTGAAAAGTCACTGAGCATTCTGCCGACTACACAGTTAAAACACTATAACTGTCTAGTAAGCATCTATTATTTGTTAAATTCTTCATTAAACTAAATAGTGGTGATACAGAGATGAATAAGACAAAATCTCTTCCTCCCAGTGGCCACACCATAGGTGCAGGTGACCAGATCACAGGCAGATTAGGATGTGTTACATGATATTTAAGCCCCTGCAAGAGAAATCTCAAATATGCCTGGAGCACCGAGGCCTGACTCTGTTTCTCAGCTTTATAAAGTTGGAATTAAACTCAGTCCAAAGCTAGCCCTCCCCTCCTGCAGAGACATGTGGTTTCTTTAGAGCTAAAGCTGGAATGGAATTCAGACTTTCTGACTCCCAGCACAGAGGTATTTTCACTACATCACACTTTTTAAAAATTTTTCCATCAACACTAAAGGCAGTAATTTTGGTTTCAGAGTCTAAATGAAAGCACTGGTGTTGACCTTTTGGGAAGCTACTGTAGACCAAATACTTTTTTCCCAAAGCATCATTTTTCATAACCTTAATTAGAGCTATTTTATAGCAGCCTAATGCCAAAGCACAGATTCCTAATACATTTTTTCCTTTATGACCTAGTAATAAAGTCATCTGATGCTTAGTTAGGTTGACAATCTAGTTGCTTCTCTCAAGAGAGAAAACAATGACATTGCATCTGAAAAGCTGGCTGTCTGGTTTGAGAAAAGTTGATTTTTCATATCAGGCTGTTGAAAAGCTGAATAGCGAAATAAATATCACAGCTCCCTTTTCTGTTTCCTTTTTTTTGAAAGCTTGGGGGCTGCCAAGTGGAACTGTGCCATGGTATTATCATCCACCACAAATTGCACTTGGAGACAGAAAGGTTATAGACTCAAAGCAAGCCATAGTTGTGGTTGATTCCACTTGGAAAGTTGTGCAGGTCAGTGTTGTTCACCCAAAACAGGAAACCATCTGCTGTATCCTTGACGCCCCCACCTATCCCTAAGAGAGAGAGAGAGAACAAGAGTTCAGGACTAGGAAAGGGGTGGCATTATTATTAAAGCAAGAATAGGGATAATATTTTAAACTGATAAGAACAATTCAGCCGAATGGAAGTTGCCTAACACTTTCACACTCAGGATCATTATTCAAAGGTTATCTGTTACTTATGTTAATTAAGAAAAATAAACACTGCTCCACATTGCCCTATAACGTCAAAGCAAATACACAGTAGGAAGCATAATCCATTTACCTCCCTGCATGTTCTCACTGCTGAACCAAGCCATTCCAAGAAATTGTTTAGCTCAGCTCAGGGCAACTTTATCAATTGCTGATTCTAACCCCTGTGCCAACATTTATTAAGCTTCTATGCTGGGCCAAGAACTGTGAATGTGAGCAAAGAGATAACTTTTCGTTTCTCAGCATCCTGCATCGTAACTAGAAATTTTTACGATAGTTTATATTTATAGAGAGTATTTTTATGTTTATCCATCCATTCAACAAATATTTATTAGGCACCCAAGTTCTAAAAGCTGAAGAATCAATACTGAACCTAAAAGAGACAGTTACTGCTCAATTTCTTAAAAAAAAAAAAAAAAACTATGTATTTGTATTTATTTACTTGACTGAGCCAGGTCTTAGTTGTGGCATGTAGGATCTTGAGTTGTGATATGTGAACTGTCAGTTGTGGCATATGGGTTCTAGTTCCCTGACCAGGGGTTGAACCCAGGGCCCCTTGCTTTGGAAGCATGGAGTCTTAGCCACTGGACCACTAGGGAAGTCCCATGGCTCAATTTCTAATGCAGGGAGTCTGATGAACAAAAAAAGTTAAGTATGTGGTGTGATAGAAGCCAATCAGTGATCTGAAGAAGAATAAAGTAATTAAAAAAGGATCCATGGTACTGAGGATGGGCTTGGGAGCATTATTCTGTATGGAGTAATCTTAGGGAGACCTCTTTGTTAAAAGACATCTGAGAAATCGGAAGAAAAAGAGAAGTCATGTGACTATGAGGGAAAAGGTATTGCAGGCAGAGAAAAGAAGTGAATAGGAAATGAGCAGGGAGTATGCTTGACCCAGAGCCCTGGACCAACAAGGAAGTGGGTGCGACCGGAGGAGGGTGCTAGGAGAAAGGCTGGCTGGTGGGGGAGGGTGCAGGGGGAGAGCTGACAAGAGCCACATCAAACTGGGCCTTGCAGAATCATTCAAATCTTAGCCTTTACTCTGGAAACAATGGTGTTATTGTCTTCAGTGAAGGAGCGGTTCAGCAGAAGCATGACATGAAGCTAAACTTGAGAAGGAATGTTCTGGGTCCTTTTAAAGAATAAATGGTATGGTAGCAGATAAGCAGAGAGACCAGATTAAAAATAGACAAGACGGCAGTGATCCAGGCAAGAGATGCTGGTGGCTAGGGTAAGAAAAGAGGCTAGATTTTGGATGTATTTTAAAGATGGAGACAAGAGGATTTGTTGATGGATTTTCCATTTGGTTTTGCTTCTGGGTGTGGGTATAGGTATCATAGCTCCCTCACCTCTTGGCCATGATAACTAGACAACTTTCCAATGTGATTAAGTTTCCCTTGCTCACTGATCTTCCCTGGTAGCTCAACTGGTTTAAGAATCCCCCTGCAATGTGGGAGACCTGGGTTTGATCCCTGAGTTGGGAAGATCTCCTGGAGAAAGGAACAGCAACCCACTCCAGTATTCTTGCCTGGAGAATCTCCCTGGACAGAGGAGCCTGGCAGGCTGCAGACCAAGGGGTTGCAAAGAGTCGGACACAACTAAGCAACTAAGCGTAGCACAGCTCACTGTATTTGCGCTTTAATAATGTACCTGTTATGGGTTTCCTTTCCCTTCACTTCCCCTTCTCCCAACCAGTGTTACCTTCACATCCTAAGTACATTTTTGTACAACAGTGGTCTCAGTAATTGTTTCTGGAGGAACCTAAAGCTAAGACAGTAGATACAGTTTAAATGGAGATCAGACCATCTCTGTTGCCCTTTTATATTAATAAAAGTTGTTTTGTTTTTTTTTTTTGCTGATGATTACAGTGTTGACCTGTTTGGTGGTAGAGAATGAGCAGCTCTAATTTTTAATTTGCTTTTCCTGTCACCCAGGAGATGAATGCAGGTCTTGCCTTTCCTGCACACTTTCAGGAAAAGTCACCGGCTCATGTCCCTTTGTCATCTCGTTTCAGCAGCAAGGGCTCAGGTCACTGGGCCTGATGGGGGCACAGAGATTGCTAGCAAGGGGCAGTTATACGATTCTATTTTCCTCTTCATCCAGTGGGGAGCACAGTGGAATAAGCAAGACAACTCTTTCCAGTTTTAATTTGAATTGAAGAGCATTTGTGTCTCTGGTCAAGCTCTTGCAGCCATTCTCTGTGAGTCAATAATAGTGTGCTGGGCAAGAGGGGCCCTGATTTTCTGTGGTCCTCTCTTCTCTGTTCAAGGACCCTCTGTGGTCATTACTGATAATCTGATTTCTCATAGATTGATCCAATATCAATATGAAACACCACTCATTTAGAAAATGCAGTGAGCAGGTCTCCAAGACATTAATTACTGAAAGAGGTTTTAAGTAGCTCCATCTCTGATGGTTAGAGTTAATCAGGCACATGCCTGAGAAATAAATTTCTGAGGGAGGAAATTCATGTTTCTAAAACACCAACCCTAAATCATGTGAAGCTTCAGGTTCTTTCATATCTATTACATTACTGAAGCCAAGTTGCTTCATAGTGTCCGACCCTTTGTGACCCTGTGGACTGTAGCCTGCCAGGCTCCTCTGTCCATGGGATTCTCCAGGCAAGAATACTGGAGTGGATAGACATTTCCTCCTCCAGGGGTTCTTCCCAACGAAGGGATCAAACCTGAATCTCCCGCATTGCAAGCAGATTCTTTACTATCTGAGCCACCAGGGAAACTCCGTTATATTACACAATTGCCCTTAAATTTTACAGATGAACAAAGTGGATCTAAAAGAGGTTAAGTGGCTTGCCCAAAACAATATGTTATTTCGTGGTGGAGCCAGTATCTGAATAGGACCTGTTCTGATTTCAAAGCCGTGATTTTATAACAAGATCATCCTCCTCAGAAGTGGAGGGTGAAGAGGAGCAATGTCTCAACATTTTTTTTTTTCTACTTTCCCTAAAGTGAAGAGATACTGAGACAAGGTAACAAGGGATGTTGAGCCAGATGAAAAGGGATGGAGGGTTTTTGTGTTTCTCAGACTCAGAATGCATTCAGGGAAAGGAATGAGCATCCCAAACTTAACTCCAGTTTAAGGAGACACCAGAGATTGTCCCTCTGGCAAAAAGCTAAGAGTGACACAAGCTGGAAGACATGTGTGACCTGCAACCGAGGAGCATGATCCTGTCAGACCTGGTGTCTCTAGATAGCAAGAGGCTTCACAGATTTCTGGACACAGAAGCCACTCCCTGTAGTCTTGGGCATTCAGCCCAGAGGGAGGGTGGGTGGTAAAGACTGTGGCAAACCGGGGAATGTGCTGCTTAAGCTCTATATTGGCCTATATTATGTTGCATAAGAAACTATTGCAGAATGTTGGAGTTTAAAACAAGCAGCATTTATTTAGCTCATAATTCTGTGGGTCAGTTGAGTGGCATTCCAGGGCTAGGTTGGTTTGACTGATCTTCCCTGGGATTCCTCAAGCATTTGTCATCACCTGGCAGGTGAGCTGGTAGCTGAATAATGAAGGATAGCTGTGCTCCCATGTCTGGCAGATGGCCAGCTGTTGTCCAGGTTGACAGAGGTGGCTATACCTTATGTCATTCTTTATTCAGCAGGTTAGTCCAGGTTAACCAGGTTTCTCCTGATGAATGAGCTAGGGTACTAGGAGCAGCAATAAAGTACATGTTTCAGTGCACAAGTTTCCCCCCAAAGACACCATCTCACAAAACTATAGTACAATATCACAACCAGGACATCAACACTGACACAATCAAGACAGGACTTCTCATCACCACGAGGGTGACTTATTGCTCTTTTCATAGCCATGTCTCCTGCTCTCCTGCACCTGATTCTTCCTTAACTCTTCACAGTTATTGGTCTGTTTTCCATTTTGATCATCTTGTCATTTCAAGAATGTTATATAAATAAAATCACAGAGTTTATAAGCTTTGTTTGAGATTCATCCAGGTTGTTGCATGTAGTAATAGAAATTTCCTTTTATTGCTGAGTAGGATTTGTGATGCTGCTTCCCTGGTGGCTCAGTGATTAAGAATCTGTCTGCAATGCAGGATATGTGGGTTCTATCCCTGGGTCGGGAAGATCCTCTGGAGGAGGAAATGGCTACCCACTCCAGTTTGCTTGCCTAGGAAATCCCATGGACAGAGGATCCTGGCCTGCTACAGTCCATGGGGTCTCAAAAGAGTCTGACACAACTTAACAACTGAGCGTGCACACAAGCACACACACAGGATTTATGATACTGCAGTTTAACTCTTTACCCATTGAAAGACCTCTAGGTTGATTCCAGACTTGGTATACTCTGAATAAGGCTGCCATAAACTTTTGTGCATGGGTTTTCATTTCTCTGGATTATATGCTAAAGAGTGTGTTGAATCATATGATATTTTCATGTTTTGTTTTTAAAGAACATTTCAAAATGTTTTCCAGACTGGATGTACCATTTTACATTCCACCATCAGTGTATAAGTAATCCCATTT
Source organism: Odocoileus virginianus (assembly GCF_023699985.2). Taxonomy (NCBI): domain Eukaryota; kingdom Metazoa; phylum Chordata; class Mammalia; order Artiodactyla; family Cervidae; genus Odocoileus; species Odocoileus virginianus. The sequence goes on from NC_069699.1 coordinate 7,135,571, forward strand.
CCCCACATCCTCATCAGCATTTCACGTTGTCTGAGAGGTCAGTAGTGTTGTGTTATTTGGGTATTAATTTGCATTTTTCTAATAGTCAACAATATTGAATATCTTTTCATGTGCTTATTTTCCATTTGTGTGTTGTCTTGGATGAAATGTCTCTTCATGTCTTTTGTCAATATTCTAATTGGGTTTTTTAAAACCTGCTGAATTTTGAGAGTTCTTTATAGTCTATGTACTAGGCGTTGTCTGTTACATGCTTCGCAAATGTATTCTCCTAGTCTGAAGCTTATTTTTTCACCTTCTTCCTAAGATCTTATATAGAGCAAATGTTTTTAACTTTAATGATGTCAAGTTTATCAATTTTAAAAAGTATCTGTCTTTTGGTATCATGCATAAGAACTCTTTACCAAGTGCTAGGTTCTGAAAATTCTTTTCTATGTTTCTTTCTAGATTGTTTCCTACTAAAAGTGTGGCTTTATATTTATATATATGATCCATTTTGAGTTAATTTTTGTATCAGTTGGGGGTTTGGGTCAGGTTTTATTTTCGGTCTATGGATATCCAATTGCATCATTTGTTGAAGAGATTATTCTTCCTCAATTATATTAATTTTGCACCTCTTTTTTTTTTTTTAAGAAAAGCTGTTGGCTGTACTTGTGTTGCGCTATTTCTGAGTTTTCTTATTTTATTGCAATGACATATTTATGTCTATCTCTCTGGCAATACCACATTCTTTATTACTGTAGCTATATAATATAATAGGTCTAGAAGTCAGGTAGATTTCTTCCTCTATTTTTATTATCCTTTTCAGAATTATTTTAATTATTCTATCTTTTTTGCCTTTCCACATACATTTAAAAATATTTATTATTCTATTAAAACTCTTGCCAGGATTTTTATTATAATTTTTAAGACTATAATAATTTGGGGGAAATTAACATCTTTATTTTGTTGAATCTGTCAATCTATACACACTGTGTGATTCTTCTGTTTAGAACCTCTTTGATCAACATTTTGTAATATTCAGTATACATGTTTTGTTAGATTTACACTGAAGAAATTCATTTTATGAGCAATTATAAATTGCATTGTGTTTTTAATTTCAGTGTCCAAATGTTCATTGCTAGTATATGAAAGTATAACTTATTTCTGATTATTTATCTTCTGCCCTGTGATTTTGCTGAACTCAACTCACATATCAGTTCTAGAAGATGTTTTTGTGGGGCAATTTTTGGGGGTTTTCTATGTAGATAAGCATGTTATATGCAAATAAGGACAATTGTATCCCTTTTTTGCTCATTTGTCTTTCATTTCCTTTTCTTATGTTATTACACTGGCTAAAATGCTTAAAACTAGGTTGAATAAATTCCCTTCTTCATTTTCTGAGAGTTTTTATAATGAATCACTGTTAATCTTTCATCAGATAGGTGCTTTTCCTTTACCAATTTACAGGGCCATGTGATTTTTCTTGTTTAGTCTGTTAGTGTGATGATCACAGTGAGTGCTTTTTAATTTTTTAAACAGATTTTTATTTATTTTTGGCTGTGCTGGGTCTTTGTTGCTGCAAGGGCCTTTCTCCAGTTGCAGCAAGCAGGGGGTGCTCTCGTGGTCTTGGGCTTCTCATTCCAGTGGCCTCCCTGGTTGCAGAGCACGGGCTCCAGGAGCCTAGGCCTCAGGAGTTGTGGCACCTGGGCTGAGTAGTTGTGGCACCTGGGCTGAGTAGTTGTGGGGCCTGGGCTGAGTAGTTGTGGAGCCTGGGCTGAGTAGTGTGGTACGTGGGCCGAGTAGCTGTGGAGCCTGGGCTGAGTAGTTGTGGAGCCTGGGCTGAGTAGTTGTGGAGCCTGGGCTGAGTAGTTGTGGAGCCTGGGCTGAGGAGCTGTGGAGCCTGGGCTGAGTAGCTGTGGCACACGGGCTGATTAGTGTGGTGCATGGGTTGAGTAGTTGTAGTGCCTGGGATGAGTAGTTGTGGAGGTTGTTCTGAGTAGCTGTGGAGCCTGAGCTGAGTAGTTGTGGCTCCTGGACTGAGTAGTTGTGGCGCATGGGCTGATCAGCTGTGGCATCTGGGCTGAGTAGCTGTGGCACCTGGGCTGAGTAGTTGTGGCTCCTGGGCTGAGTAGTTGTGGCTTCTGGGCTGAGTAGTTGTGGAGCCTGGGCTGAGTAGCTGTGGAGCCTGGGCTGCTGAGTAACTGTGGCGCATAGGCTGAGTAGTGTGGTGCATGGGTTGAGTAGCTCTGGAGCCTGGGATGAGCAGCTGTGGCGCATGGGTTTAGTAGTTGTGGAGCCTGGGCTGAGTAGTTGGGAGGCTGGGCTGAGCAGCAGTGGCGCCTGGGCTGAGCAGTGTGGTCCATGGGTTGAATAGCTGTAGAGCCTGGGCTGAGTAGTTGTAGTGCTTGGGTTTAGTAGTTGTGGCGCCTTGGCTGAGTAGTTCTGGAGTCTGGACTGAGTAGTTCTGGAGCCTGGGCTGAGTAGCTGCGGCACCTGGGCTGAGAAGCTGTTGCTTATGGGATGAGTAGCTGTGGAGTCTGGACTGAGTAGTTGTGGTGCCTGGGTGCCACATGCCACAAGCCATGAGCAACTAAGCATGTGTACCACAACTACTCAGCCCAGACTCCACAACTACTAAGCCCAGGCTCCACAACTACTCAGCCCAGGCTCCACAACTACTCAGCCCAGGCTCCACAGCTACTCAGCCCAGGCTCCACAGCTACTCAGCCCAGGCTCCACAGCTACTCAGCCATGGCTCCACATCTTCTCAGCCCAGGCTCCACAAATACTCAGCCCAGACTCCACAGCTACTCAGTCAGGCTCCACACTGCTCAGCCCAGGCTCCACAACTACTCAGCCCAGGCTCCACAGCTACTCAGCCCAGGCTCCACAGCTACTCAGCACATGCGCCTCATCTACTCATCCAAGGCTCCATAGCTACTCAGCCCAGGCTCCACAACTACTCAGCCCATGCACCACAGCTACTCAGCCCAGGCTCCACAGCTACTCAGCCATGGCTCCACATCTTCTCAGCCCAGGCTCCACAAATACTCAGCCCAGACTCCACAGCTACTCAGTCAGGCTCCACACTGCTCAGCCCAGGCTCCACAACTACTCAGCCCAGGCTTCACAACTACTCAGCCAAGGCTCCACAGATACTCAGCCCAGGCACCACAGCTACTCAGTCCATGCACCTGGGCTGAGCAGCGTTGCGCCTGGGCTGAGTAGCTGTTGCACCTGGGCTGAGTAGCTGTGGAGCCTGGGCTGAGTAGTTGTTGTACACGCGCTTAGTTGCTCATGGCATGTGGCATCTTCCCAGACCAGCCATCAAGCCCATGTCTCCTGCATGGGCAGGTTGATTTTCCACCATTGAGCCACCAAGGAAGACTTGATTTTTAAATTTTGAAACAGTTTATCACCAAAATTCACCTCACATAGTAATGATGTGCAATCCTTTTAATATATTTCTGAATTCTGCTTGTAAATATTTGGTTAAAGATTTCTGTCTATATTTATGAGGGGAATTGGTCTATAGATTCTTTCTTATAAACTTTTGTTTGACTTTGGTAAAAAAGTAATACTGATTTTCCTGTAAACAGTAGTCCCATAAGCACTTTTTTTTAAGTTTAAAGAACAGTTACTTATTTATTTATTAGGCTGTATTAGATCTTAGTTACAGCATGCAGGATCTTTAACTGTGGCTTTTGAACTCTTAGTTGTAGCATAAGCGATGTAGTTCCCTGACCAGGGATAGAAACCAGGGCCCCTGCATTGGGAGCATGGAGTCTTAGCCTCTGGACCACCAGGAAAGGCCCCCACAAGACTTCTAAGATCTCTGTTTATGTCAGTTTTCTACTGTCTCAGGGGTCACAGTTAGTTACAGGACCAATCCAAATGGTAGAGAAATTAACTCTACCATGTGATGGCATAAATATGTAGATGCAAGAAGGGACAGGATTAGGTTGTCACTTTTATAACTTATGCAAACCTCTCTGATAGATAAGAGATGACAAGATGAGAAGAGAGTTGTGGAGCAGAAGAGAAGGTAGTGAGAGAAGAGGAGGGAGAGAGAAAGAGATATCAGCACACTTGTTAGGACGAACAGAAGAGAAGCTATCATTGGTAACACAATTGTCAAGAAAAAGTATTCCAATCAGTTAAAGTTGCATGTTGCACAAGTGAGTAATAAGAAAGCATGTTCAGTTGAGTTCAGTTCAGTCGCTCAGTCGTGTCCGACTCTGCGACCCCATGAATCGCAGCACGCCAGGCCTCCCTATCCATCACAAGCTCCTGGAGTTTACTCAAACTCATGTCCATCAAGTCGGTGATGCCATCAAGCCATCTTATCCTCTATCGTCCCCTTCTCCTCCTGCCCCCAATCCCTCCCAGCCTCAGGGTATTTTCCAGTGAGTCAATTCTTCACATGAGGTGGCCAAAGTATTGGAGTGTCAGCTTCAGCATCAGTCCCTCCAATGAACACCCAGGACTGATCTCCTTTAGGATGGACTGGTTGGATCTCCTTGCGGTCCAAGGGACTCTCAAGTCTTCTCCAACACCACAGTTCAAAGGCATCAATTCTTTGGCGCTCAGCTTTCTTCACAGTCCAAATCTCACATCCATACATGACCACTGGAAAAACCATAGCCTTGACCAGACGGACCTTTGTTGGCAAAGTAATGTCTCTGCTTTTTAATATGCTATCTAGGTTGGTTATGACTTTCCTTCCAAGGAGGAAGCATCTTTTAATTTCATGGCTGCAGTCACCATCTGCAGTGATTTTGGAGCCCAGAAAAATAAAATCTGATACTGTTTCCACTGTTTCCCCATCTATTTCCCATAAAGTGATGGGACCAGATGCCATGATCTTAGTTTTCTGAATGCTGAGTTTTAAGAGAACTTTTTCACTCTCTTTTTTCACTTTCATCAAGAGGCTCTTTAGTTCTTCTTCACTTTCTGCCATAAGGATGGTGTCATCTGCATATCTGAGGTTATTGATATTTCTCCCAGCAATCTTGATTCCAGCTTGTGCTTCTTCCAGCCCAGCATTTCTCATAATGTACTCTGCATGTAAGTTAAATAAGCAGGGTGACAAAATACAGCCTTGATGTACTCCTTTTCCTATTTGGAACCAGTCTGTTGTTCCATGTCCAGTTCCAACTGTTGCTTCCTGACCTGCATACAGGTTTTTCAAGAGGCAGGTCAGGTGGTCTGGTACTCCCATCTCTTTCAGAATTTTCCACAATTTATTGTGATCCACACAGTCAAAGGCTTTGTCATAGTCAATAAAGCAGAAATAAATTGAAGAAAGTAGGGAAAACCACTAGACCATTCAGGTATGACCTAAATCAAATCCCTTATGACTATACAGTGGAAGTGAGAAATAGATTTAAGGGACTAGATCTGATAGACAGAGTGCCTGATGAACTATGGGCGGAAGTTCGTGGCATTGTACAGGAGACAGGGATCAAGACCATCCCCGTGGAAAAGAGAGTACCAAGCCATTAAATACGTGAAGTAATTTTATGTGAGGGATAAGAAGAACCTGGGCATAGAGATATGGTATGGCCAAAGTACCCCTTATGGTCTTTCCCAGTTTTTTATCCTCTGGCATGATCAAAATGTTTCACTGCTTCTTGTGTTGCAGAATGAATGGAACAGTAGCTAATTTCATGTACTTTTAGAATAGATTATGATGTTTTTTTAAGTTTCTGAGATCTTAAGTTTTTTCACTTACAGAACGTCCAAGTTCTCCCACATTATGTCTGTCAGTGACTGGGAGTAATTAGAGATGAAGTTTGAGATTCCTTGTAACTTTCCTCCTAAAAGCAAACCTCAAACTGTTCTGTTTCCTGTTGACTCATCTATTTTCCAAAACATTGTGTTCTTCGTTCAGTGGACAGCACAAACATTTCCATAGAAGCTGGGGAGGTTTCCTTCAAGTGAGAATTGACCAACCTCACCACCATGATGTAGCCCAGACTGTCATGTCCAGGGCCGTCTTTTTTTTTTTTTTCTAATTGCCTTCATACACATTTTTAATTCAATTTTTGCAGCACCCCAGGAAGTGAGTCAGTGACAGTGTTAACAGGACATATTCAAAGACATTCAGAAGCCAGGAGTAGAAGTGAGCTGGAATGCTCCTCACCTTGGTGTCCCCAGTTCCGACACTAACCTCTGTTGGACACACAACCTCTGTTAGAGTCACCTCCAGCAAATGATTGGAAAGTGCTGAGTCACCTACATTCTGCTTCTGGGTTTCAAAATACCATGTGTTAAGTGCTATCTTTGTGTTAAATACTATGCCATGTGCTCTAGATAAAATGTCTTGCCTACTTTGATGTAAGTATTATAATCATCTCACAGAGAAGGAAACAGATTTAAAGGAGCTAATTGGCTATCCAAAGTGACATAATTAGGAATAAACCTCAGTTCTCTCCGGTTCAAAGGTCAAGCCTTTCAGCAATATGACTTAAGCACAATGTCACATTGTCTCCTGCCATGAATCTCAACTGGTGACAGCAGAAAGGCCAGGATCCAGGGCTGAGGAACTTGAGTCCACAGTTTTGAGAACTTTAAACATTAAAGTAAAATTTGTGATAGTGAAATTGAACATGAAAAATATGAAGAGGTTGGGAATTCCCTGGTGGTCCAGTGGTCAGGACTCCATGCTTCCAGGTTCAGGGAGCCTAGGTTCAGTTCCTGATTGGGGAACTAAGATCCCAAGAAAAAGTGAAAGTGAAAGTCCATCAGTTGTGTTCAACTCTTTGTGACCTCAGCATAGCCAAAAAACAAACAGATAACAAAATATGAAGAGATTAGAAAGGTTGCATACTTCCAAGGATGCTCAAACAGCATTTTAGTGATAGAAGTTTGAGAGGGAAGCTTTATCAGAGTTTTCTGAAGATAGTCTTAGATACCTATAAGTGCTGCAATAATTCTTATCCTGAGCTTGAATTAATAAATGCTGACATACTTCTCTGAGAAATAAGAATCAGAGTAAACTTACAAATAAAAATCCTTCATCTTATTCCTCTTGACCACTTACTTGCTATGTTCAGGCCAGTATTAGAGCAAATACATCTTTTTCTAGCATCTCAAGTAATGGCAAATCTTTCATCCAACCAATAAATGCTAACATGTTTGATATTAATAACTACAGGATGTATGAAGCTTAGTCCTCTCTTTCTGAAGATAGATATTATTTACAACTCTTTCAATTCTCCTACAGTTATGGGGATATCAAAATTGTGAGAAAGACAGTCATTAAATTCACAAATCATAAATTTGTGCAGACTGATTGCTATCACCTGAAATCATCTGTATATATGTGGGATGTGAGAACTGCCTCTTCTTTCTAAGACCCATTGGCAGTGGAATCCTATAACAGAGGTGCCTTAGAAAGACACAGAAAAGAAAATGAACTCTCAGGACTGGGAGATGAAAGGGGCCCTAGAGATTATGTTTATTCATTGATTGTTTTATGTATTGGCATGCTCAGTCATAGTAGGCATCATGGCACAGTGGACAGAATGGATGTTGGATTCATGCAGACAATTTTCACATCTGACTCTTTGACTTCTTGTTTATATTGCTTATCCTCTCTGAACCTGGGTTTCCTCATATGTAAAATGGATTTTCTTAAAGAATGAGTCTCTCATCATTATGAAATTATCTTCTTTTCCCTGGTTGTATTCTTTGTCTTGAATTCTACTTTGATATCAATACAGCCACATCTGCTTCCTTTTAGGCTTCAAGTTTGCATATCTATCTATTTCCATCATTCTATTTTCAATCTGTCTATGCCTTAGTTGAAGTGTGTCTTCTAAATAGCATGTAGTTGACTCTTGCTTTTTATTCATTTTGAAAAATTATGCATTGAATTGAGCATTCAGACTGTTTATGTTTAATGTAACTACTGTATCGTTGAAATTAAATCTACCATCACCTACCATCATCTAGATAATCTACCATCATCTATTATTTTTTGCATTCTCTTAGCCACTCTTTTTTCCCCCTTTTATACTTCTTTGTTACACTTTTCTGTCTTCGATTGGGTTAACTATTTGTTTATTTAGAATTTATTCTATCACCTTTACATTTTTAAAGACTGAATAGGGTTTGGGGGTTTGTTTTTTGTTTTTTTCTTTTTTGAGTTGCTTACCCCAGTGGTTAGGATATAACTTGTGATATTAATAGCTATTTCTTAATCATAAACATTTCACACAACATTATGAATAATCTATTATTGCTGACATCATTTATTACTGATGAATGGAATATTGATTTTTGATTCATTGTTGAAAATTAATGGAACATTATTTTTGCACTAGAAGGGACTAATAATTTAATGGGGAAGCATAATATATCGACTACCTACAATGACATGTGTCAAAATGGAAGTATCTACAAGTATATTCAAGAAAGCATTGAAACATAGGGTAGGTAGGATTTGGAGAGGAAAGATGAGACAGAAATTTTTCCAGGTGACATACTGGGAAGAAGGATGGCTTATTTGCAAGTGTTCATGTCCAGAAATGAAAAGGTCATGTTAGCAAACTCTGATTACTGTAACTGGACTTAAATATGACATATATGTGCATGTGTGGAGAAGATGGGGCATAAAAATGGCAGATTACAGATCACAGAGTGTTCTAAGATCAGTCTAAGGAATCTGAACATCATTTTAGTGGTGATGAAGAGTTACTGGAGAATTTTAAATCAGGGTGCTATGACCTGATAAACATTTTCAAAAGTTACCCTGGATTGGGAAGATCCCCTGGAGGAGGACTTGGCAATCCACTCCAGTATTCTTGCCTGGAGAATCCCCATGGGCAGAGGCGTCTGGCAGGCTACAGTCCATGAGGTCACAAAGAGTCAGATAGGGCTGGGTGATTAAGCACAGCACACACACAGCATCCTGGTGGTTGTTTAATGGATGTTGACTGGAAGGAAAGAAGCATGGAGGCAGAAAAGCCACACTCTATTTTGCACATAAAGAAAATGAGACTCAGAGAACTTATGTAATTTACTCAAGTCCCACATTATTAAAAGGTGAGCATGACATAGATAATCCTGCCTCAATACATTTTTTACACAGTTACCTGGTAATTTTGCAAATTACATATTACATGCTCACATAATAAATGCTTTTGATAATGTTAAAGGTAATAATATAAGATGGTTACTTCACAATACAGTGCATTGATATTTGCAGTCAAAACTACACTGACCTGAGCGGGAGAAATGTCTTATATATGTATTTATTAATGCATAAGTCCTAAAGGGAAAAAGGAAAAATGATGGATTCGTTGAAGTTATCCAGTGGCTGGTTTAAGAGGACAAACTTTCGGTCCCAAACTTAAATGAGTGTAACAAATACATTTTTAAACTGTTCCCCAAATAGATCTCACACACATTGTGTCAACCAAGTCATCTTAACAGCTTTTTGCCCCTCTTCCATCTTAAGCTAGATGTATGACTGACTGGAGACATTTGATTGACAGATATAACAGTTTAAATATAAACACTTATTAAACCTGCGAGAGTATCTTAGGAAAAGAACATGATGGAGATAGACATACAATGTAGATGGCTGATTTCTAAGCCTATAGCCTTGTAGCTCAATGTGGCAGAAGCAATGAATCGATTGGAAGGCTGTGAAAATGGTTCCAAAGATATCTTCTCCACACTCTTTAAATCGGCAGTTCCCTGTAAGTAAGCAGTGCTAAAGGATTATGCAAAGGCTTAATGCTTTCTTGCCCCTTATAGTATTTTAACTTAGATTCCAAATTCTCTTGTGTTTTTTGTTTGTTTGTTTGTTTTTTAACAGACCTTTGATGGCTTAGGAAAGCTGCGGTACTCTGTCCTATGACCCTGGCTGCACCTTGACCTTGTAGGATGACTCAAAAACCTGAGTCGTTAATATCTAGATGAGTCAATGGGCAGTTCTGGCAGTGAGGCCAAATGTCCCCGGTGTCAGCGGAGATCATGTGTGAGACAGGAGCTCTCACACCAGCCCAGGACCACATTAGAGATTTTTCTGATACTGGCAGGGCTCCTCCTGGTCTCTTGCCCTGCTGCTCACTAGCTGACACATCACCAACGAATCCATACATCTCCTCCCAGCTTAGCACAAATTTTAGCACAAATTCCACTGTTTAAAAAACAAACAAAAACATTTTTAGGCTGACCTTTCAAATGAAGTCAATATTTTTAGGCCGGGCGGTGGGGGGTCAGATTAAGAACTCTGGTCTATGGCCTGCTTCTTCCCTCAGGAGATCTCTCTGACCCAGAGCTCACAGGCTAGCAGTGGGTAAAATGAAATATTATTCTCTAGGTAACAATCCTGCTTTAGGAGCTGAGACTCCATGGATGGGTGGTCTGCAGCCTGGGTCTCCTCAGCTTTCCTACTTTGGGGTGGCACCACCAGCCCAGGAGATGGAGAAAGGGCCGTGGGTATTCTCAGCGATGCCAGACCCAAGGAGCCCTGTCTTATGAGGGAGGTTTGGGCAGATGAAGGGAGCCCCCACTTCTGGGCTGCACTCACCAGGACCTTAATCTCAGCAACAGGTATCTGGGGCAGGCTGAGAACTGCTGACATTCTACCCTTCCCAAGGAGGCGGCCTTCTGACTGGCAGCTGGAAGAAGGGCTCCCCCGACTTTTGGCTGTTCCAATCTGGTTGTACCAGCCAACCTGTGATGGCTGTTTTGTCTTGCTCTGTCTAGCACTTGCTGGACCATCCTCCAGTCACCTGACTGATCTTCCCTTTTAGTCTTAAAGCCTACATAGTAAATGAGTAAGTGCCTAGGTACTTGCCCCTGGCCCCAGCTAGTGATTGTTCTAGTATTAAAACCAGAGCTATCTCCACTATGGTAGTTTATCAAAGGGACAATGAGGGACATGCCCCTCTGCTTGGTTTCCATGGCAATGGATGACCCAACTGGATGTCGGTTTCCCTTGTAACTGGTAATCTCCCTCTTTCCCTGGGAGTCAAGACTGTTACCGTGTCCTACCCACAGTCTGCTCTAGGACCTTGCTTCAGATATATTTAAGATCCCCCCTATCCATTAAACAATTGATGTCTCTGTTGCTCACTCCAGGCTCTTTCTTTAGTCTTGAGGCTGGGCAAGTACAGGATTTGCAGTCCAGTAGGACTGTTTTGCTGAAAATTTACTTTTGTTTTAGATTTGAAGGATTCATTAACAAAAGAAACTGCTTGTCACACACAGAATAAACAGTTTCGATATTTAATAGATGATTATTTAACTTAGTTTCAATGTGCAATCATTGAAAGAAAGGAGAAACAGAAGCAATAAAAAGAATAATAGCACATACATCACCAAACTGGGCTGACCAACATCCAGATTAACCAGCGCTAAGTCGCTTGTTAACCAGCAATCTGGTGCCCCAGTTGGGAAAAGATCCTGGGCAGTGCTTCCACTCCATGGATGAGACTTCAAATTGCAGTTTCGTGGGTCCCCACTTATAATCCCAGACTGCAAACTGATATCATCATCAGTTTGTGTGCAGAATCCAACTCTGGTTTCACTTTAACCTTTTTACAATGCTGTCTGTTTATCTTGTGAGTCATAACATTTTGTTAAACCCCAAGCAGTTGGCCAGAACACTGGAGTGGATTGCCGTGCCCTCCTCCAGGGAATCTTCCCAACCCAGAGATCGGACCCGCATCTCTTCTCTCTCCTGCATTGGCAGGCGGGTTCTTTACCACTCGCTCTACCTGGTATAAAATATTATCGACTGAAATAAAAATGCACAATCTAAAAGTTGAGAATTGTGTTTTATTTGGCAAACAAAGCTGAGGACATGAGCCCAGAAGGCAGCCTCTCAGATGCTCTGAGGGACTGCCCCAAAGAGACAAGGGAGGAGCCGGGATATATAGGAGCATTTGCAACAAAAACCAGGTAGTTGGAACATCAAAAGATTATGATAATTAAAGAAAATCAGACATCTCAAGTTAATGAATTTAGCGCTTTTCTGTGTATGGGAAGATGCAAGAGTCTGGGCTTTTTGAAATCCTTTGATATGCATACCTTAGCTATCTGGGGCTTGTATCTCTTTCTCCCAGCCTAAGTCCCGTAAGGGTGCACTACTGGGGCAGTGGTGCTAATGGCTTGATGGCCACAGCTATCCTTTGTTTGCAGACATGGAAGACAACACTTTTTTATCTACACTATATAAACATTTATGAAGCAATATAGCTGAACTGGCAGCTCTGAGGTGCTCCTTTCCCTTTGAGGAAACAAATGTATGGCATTATTCAATATCTCACATTTTGTTTTCTCACTCCTTGTTTAACAAAGAGCTAATGAGGCAACCCAATCCAGTATTCTTGCCTGGAGAATTCCCATGGACAGAGGAGCCTGGCAGGCTGCAGTCCGTAGGGTCACAAAGAGTTGGACCTGACAGAAGTGACCTAGCCCACATGTACTCAATGAGCACTTTGCTAAGGCAGATGAGCCAAGCTCTGAGCTTAAGGCACTAATTGCAGTCGGCTTCCCCAGGCTCAGCAGTAAAGAATGTACCTGCAGTGCAGGAGACATGGGTTCAGTTCCTTGGCTGGGACAATCTCCTGGATGAGGGCATGGCAACCCACTCCAGTATTATTGCCTGGGAAATCCCATGGACAGAGGAGCCAGATGGGCTACAGTCCATGACCCAAAGCTACTAAGCTCACAGTGGGAACCCTGAGGAAGGATCCATGAAGTGCAATGATGAAGGTCAGTCTCAAGAACGCTAGATGGCTCAGGGGAGGGAGCTGGTGCTTCCTGGCAGAGAACTTGCCCAGATTCTTTGATTTCTAATTCAGTGCTCTTTTACTAAACCACAAACAGAAACACTGGAGGGGAGAGGGTTCTTGAGGAATTCCCCAGAGTTTACATTGAATCATAATCTTGTTAAACACATCAGACACCACATTATGCACTGCTACAGTAAACTCACTATTAAAATTTACCGTGGTTATAAATGAAAAATGGTGTTGTTTTTACTTCTATAAATTCAGCTCTGCCTTCTGAAAGAAATATAATTACATTTATTGGCACACTCAGAATGGGTAACCTTGCGAAAATTATTCCTAAGTGTTAGGAGAGACAGCCGGGCGAAGAAGCTGAGGGGAAGAGCACATAGGGTGTCACCATAAGCACTGGAGAGTGATTGTTATACTCATGGTGAGATGATTGTTATACTCATGGTGAGACTCCGAAAGCATATTCCAAAACCTCCTTCATACGTTTTACCATCGCCTACGTAGCTGGACCCCTCCTAAGTCCTATCAGTTTAAACCGGAGAAGCGTTATAAAATGAAAACACATTCCGTACAAAACAAGGACAACCTTTATTCTATTTTACAAGGTTTTTTTCTATTTTATAAAATTTTGGTCTATAAATTGTTTTATTTCTACTGTATATCCATTAATCCTACTTGACCTTTTTCTTTTGAAATTACATATATATATATATATGTGTGTGTGTGTGTGTGTGTGTATATATATATATATATGTGTATTAGTTCTGTGACATTCGAATTCATGCTTAGAGTCATTTTAATTTTATTGTGAATTAGGAGGAAAAATATGTCCTTGATGATTACTCTTTTGAAGAAGACAAGAGGGTATCTTTTGTCACATTTTCTTTTTTCTTTACAAGAAATTATCTTTGGAGAAAAAAAGTATGAGTATTTTGACTTTCAGCTGTATCTAAGGATAAGTTCTAAAATCTATTGAAATAGACCTGTAGTTTATATTCTTGCTAATGGGCATAAGTAGACTGAATGTGGGCATTTTCTAGGGCTGCCATTTAAAAGTATCGCATACTATGTGCTTTGAAACAACAGAAGTGGATTGTCTCAAAGTTCTGGAAGCTAGATATAGAAAACTCAAAGGGTCAGTTGAGTCGCTTTTTTTCTGAGGGATTTCAGAAAGATTCTGCTCCATGCCTGTCTCCTATCATCTGACAGTGTCTCCTAGTCCTTGGAGTGCCTTGACTGATAGAGGCATTTCTGCCTGCTTCATGTGGCATTCAGAAAACAAGGTGTCTGCTTGCAGGATACAATGGTGGGCATGTATAGGATAGATAATCCCATTCTAAAAGGGAGAAATTCTAACGAAAAAGGCACCCCAGGTCTAAAGCAAGCTTGCAGTTCAGCAGGGCAAGATTCCGTTAGATTCTAAGACCTAAGAATAGTTCTGCGTGACTTGATGCTCTGTCCTCTGACTTGGCTGGAGTGGCCCCACTCCCAATGGCCCTGGGTTGCCCTGCCCTCTAGAGACTAGGAGTTCCCCTTGGGCCAGATCTCTGCATCTGTGCCTTTGTCCCAGGAGTCACTCCTTCTTCATTTCATCTCATCTTCTTCTCAGTCTAGACATGCAGTATTTCTGCTGGTAGAAAATTCTCAAAACCTTCTTGGTCTTCTTTGTATATTGAGGGAATCACAACATAAAATAAGTGATCCCTACAGAGCCTTCTCAGAGAACCATACCTTTATTCCTAGTTACTGCTGAGATGGCTGACTGGAGGTTGACTGGATCAATGAGTCATATACCTAATCTCTCTAGTAAATGGTTGTCCAGCTGCAACCTTGACCCTCTCTCCAGAGCATGTATCTGGGTATTCCAAATCATTAAGTGCTGGTTCCTTTCTACTTAGCAATTCTCCTTTGATTTATCACCTTTCTTTCACATATTATTATCAGCAGCAAGGAGAAACCAGCCCATTTCTTCCACTCTTTGCTTGGAAATTGATAGGGCCCAGATGGGGTCTCATTGATAAGATAGCTTGTTATGTTGACCTCGTAAATGAAGAATAAAATCACAGTGATCTGTGAGACTGACCAAATTGCCCAAATGGCATCCTGTCATCTCACTGGCACTTATCTTCTCAAAGCTGCGAGACCACCAGATTCCAGACCTCTGGCTACATGACTATCCTTTCAGAGAATTTTTCATTGGTGGGGTATAAGAAGGACTCCATCAGAAAGGGAGAACACTGGTTCTCCTTAAGAGCCAGTCACCCTCTCTTTTCCCCCTAATAAATTTCCTTTTTCTTGCCTGACTACCCGGCTCAATTTCTTTTTCTCTGCACTCGCCTTACAGAAATATCTTCAGCTACATTTATAAGTTCATCACTTGCAAATTTTATTTTCAAAAAACAGAAGAGCAAAACTCATTCATGTTCTCTGTCACCAGAAAGACGAGACGGATTCTGTCTCCTCCAGCATCCAATAGCATGCTCCTCATTTCCATCTCAGACCTCACCAGGGCCATCTTTATGTCCATATTTCTATCAGTAATCTTTTCAAGCAATGTAGGCTTTTTGTATCAAGTCCCTCAAAATTCCTCCAGCCTCTAACTATTACTGTATTTCAAAGCTACTTCCACATCTTCAGGTATTTGTTGTAATACCATCCTACTTCTTGACACCAAAATCTGTAAATTCAGTTCAGTTCAGTCTGAATTTAATTCAGTTCAGTCTCAGTTCAATCACTTAGTCATGTCCAGCTCTCCGTGACCCCATGGACTGTAGCATTCCAGGCTTCCCTGTCCATCACCAACTCCCGGAACTTACTCTAAGTCGTGTCCGTAGAGTCGGTGATACCATCCAACCATCTCATCCTCTGTCGTCCCCTTCTCCTCCTGCCTTCGATCTTTCCCAGCATCAGGGTCTTTTCCAATGAGTTGGTTCTTTGCATCAGGTGGCCAAAGTATTGGAGTTTCAGCTTCAGCATCAGTCCTTCCAATGCATATTCAGGACTGATTTCCTTCAGGATGGACTGCTTGGATCTCCTTGCAGTCCAAGGGACTCTCAAGAGTCTCCTCCAACACCACAGTTCAAAAGCATTGATTCTTCAGCACTCAGCTTTCTTTATGGTCCAACTCTCACATCCATACATGACTACTGGAAAAACCATAGCTTTGACTAGGTGATCCTTTGTTGGCAAAGTAATGTCTCTGCTTTTTAAGGAGCAAGCATCTTTTAATTTCATGGCTGCAGTCACCATCTTAAGTGATTTTGGAGCCCCCCAAAATAAAAGTCTCTCACTGTTTCCTCTGTTTCCCCATCTATTTGCCATGAAGTGATGGGACCAGATGCCATGACCTTAGTTTTCTGAATATTGAGCTTTAAGCCAACTTTTTCACTCTCCTCTTTCACTTTCATCATGAAGGTCTTTAGTTCCTCTTTGCTTTCTGCCATAAGGGTGGTGTCATCTGCATATCTGAGGTTATTGATATTTCTCCCAGCCATCTTGATTCCAGCTTGTACTTCATCCAGCCCTACATTTCGCATGATGCACTCTACATATAAGCTAAATAAGCAGAGTGACAATATACAGCCTTGAAGTACTCCTTTCCCAATTGGAACCAGTCTGTTGTTCCATGTCCAGTTCTAACTGTTGCTTCTTGACCTGCATACAGATTTCTCAGAAGGCAGATCAGGTCATCTGGTATTCCCATCTCTTTCAGAATTTTCCACAGTTTGTTGTGATCCACACAATCAAAGGCTTTAGTATAGTCAATAAAGCAGAAGCAGATGTTTTCTGGAACTCTCTTGCTTTTTCAATGATCCAGTGGATGTTGGCAGTTTGATCTCTGGTTCCTCTGCCTTTTCTAAAACCAGCTTGAACATCTGGAGGTTCTTGGTTCATGTACTGTTGAGAATTTTGAGAATTCTGGCTTGGAGAATTTTGAGCATTAGTTTGCTACTGTGTGAGATGAGTGCAATTGTGTGGTAGTATGAACATTCTTTGGCATTGCCTTTCTTTGGGATTGGAATGAAAACTGACCTTTTCCCAAAATCTGCAAATTGGGTGTATTAAAATAACAGAAATGTATCATCTCACAGTTTTGGATGCTTGAAGTCTGAGATTAAGGAGTCAGTGAAGGTTGGTTCCTTTGGAGGACTCTGAGGGGAAATTGGTTCTATGACTCTCTCCCAACTTCTGATGTTGCCTGGCAGTCCTTGGTACCCTTGGCTTATAGCTAGACCATTCCAGTTTCTAACTGCATCTTCACAGCATTCTTCTATATCTCTGTCTTCACATGGCCATCTTCTTAGAAGGTTGGTCCTATTAGATTAGGGACCTACCTTATTGCCACACAACTATTCATCTAGTTACATATGCAACAACCCTATTTCCAAATAACATCAAGTCCTGAATTAGTAGGGATTAGGACTTCAACATATATTTGTTTGTGTTTTTTTAGACACTGATATATTTATTTGGATGTGTCTGTCTTAGCTGCTGCATGCAGGCTTCTGTCTAATTGTGGCTCCTGGATATCTCTCTCTAGTTGTGATGCACAGGCTTAGTTGCCCCGAAGCACGTGGGATCTTAGCTTTCTGACCAGGGATCAAACCCATGTTCCCTACATTGGAAAGTGGATTCTTAACCACTGGACCACCAGGAAGTGCCCAGTAGCATACATTTTGGGGTACAAAATCAACAGTTTTGGATAAGAACATATATTTTTTATCACCATCTTTTCTTTTTTCACTAATAAAAAGTGTCCATAGAGAAAGAGTTTCAGGCAAAGTGACCTTGTACTATTTCAAGAATGTATTGTAAAATCTGTTAACAAAACAGAACAAAACAACAACTGCAATTCTTTCCTTGCTAAATGATAGAAGTGGATTCAAATGGGCATTTATTTCAATACCTTTCTGAAATTGTACAGAAATGATAGGAAAGGGATAAAATAAAATACAAATAATGTATGATAAAGAAATAGGAGAGCAAACAAGAGCCATAAAATTCAGAAGCCTGGAGAGGATACAGAGGAGCAATCATGGACTTAACAGACCTAGGAAAGCTGAATCCTAACTTTACAGTGTAGAAGTCCAGAGGCGAGTCTGTTCATAGTTCAAAGCCTGCCCTAGTGCATATACACACAGACCCTACTTATTGGAGGTTTCAAGAAGACCTAAGAGTCCAGGAGCAGGTAGACTGACAACAAGAGGACTGACTGAAAATCTATATAAAAACAGGCACCCAGGTCCCTTCCCCGATCATGCTTACCTGGGCACCCAAATGCCCTATCTCAGCAGAGGGCTGGGGGCTTATTGTCTGGAAAGCTGAAAGAAGAGGGACTATGGTCTTGGGGAATGCAACATGTACTTGAGTGTCAAGGGGCAGAATAAAATCATGGGGTTGTATTCATAGTCAGAAAAAATACTGGAAAGCCAACTCATATCCCTTACCAAGAGAGAATTTCCCCCTGGAAAAACTAAAAAGTCCAAGAAAACAGAGTTTTTTTGGAAAAAGTTGTGGAGTCCTCCCAAAATGGAGGAGGCAAACTACCATCCAGTGAAGCTACCCATGAAAAGTCATATCCTCATGCACAAGTGGCCAAGAGAGTTTTTAGGTTGTTAAGTACTAAATCAAGGATCACCACACAGTTGAGGAAGGCCCAGCATCTCAGCTAGAGACCAAAATAAACAATGAAAATAAGAAAGAGGAACTGGAGATAACGCAGAAGGAAACTCTAAAAATACTTTTGTGCTCTGTTGGTGGGAATGTAAATTGGTGTAGTCATTATTCAAAGCAGCATGAAGGATTCTCAAAAAATTAAAAGAGGAACTACTATATGATCCAGCAATTCCATTTCTGGTCATATGTCTAAAAGGAAATGAAAACACTAACTCACTAAGATATCTGCACTCCCCCCATGTTCATGATTTATGATAACCAAGACATGGAAACAACCTATATGTTCACTGGTGGATAAGAAGTTGTACATATATATGTACAATAGTGGAATATTATTTAGCCATGAAAAGTGAGACTATCATGATATTTGAGACAACCCTGATAGAACTTTGGGGCTTCCCTGGTGGATCAGACATTAAAGAATCTGCCTTCAGTGTGGGAAACCTAGGTTCAGTTCCTGGGCTGGGAAGATCCCCTGGAGAAGGGAATGGCAACCCACTCCAGTATTCTTGTCTGGAGAATTTCATGGACAGAGGAGCCTGGTGGTCTACAGTTCATAGGGTCACAAAGAGTCGGATACAACTGGTGGAACTTTAAGGCATTCAGTTCAGTCCAGTCGCTCAGTCATGTCTTTGCGACCCCATAGACTGCAGCATGCCAGGCTTCCCTGTCCATCACCAACTCCCAGAGCTTACTCTAACTCATTCCATCAAGTCGGTGATGCCATCCAACCATCTCACCCTCTGTCCCCTTCTTCTGCCTTCAGTCTTTCCCAGCATCATGGTTTTTTCCAACGAGTTATTTCTTCACATCAGGTGGCCAAAGTTTTGGAGCTTCAGCTTCAATTATCAGTCCTTCCAATGAATATTCAGGGTTTATTTCCTTTAGGATTGACTGGTTTGATCTCCCTGCAGTCCGAGGGACTCCAACACCATAATACAAAAGCGTCAGTTCTTCAGCACTCATTCTAATTGAAATAAGCTAGACACAGAAAAAAATATTGAATGATCTCATATGTGAAACTTTAAAAAAAGCAAACTCACTGAAAAAGAAATCAAACTTTTGGTTACCCATGGTGGAGGGTTGGGGGATGAAGAATTGGAGGAAGGTGGTGAAAAGATGCGATCTTCCAGGTATAAGATAAATAGTACTAGAAATGCAGACACACATTGGAGATATTGTGTGTTCAGTTCTAGAGTACCACAATATAGCAAATATCTCAATAAATCAGATCACACAAATTTGTTTTATTTCCCAGTGCATATAAAAATTATGTTTATACTATGCTGTAGTCTGTCAATATACAGTAGCATTAGTCTTTAAAAAAAACAATGTGCATACTTTAATCAAAAACACTTTATTGCTAAAAAATGCTAACCATCATCTGAGACTTCAGTACATCACAGTAGTAAAATAAAGGTCACTAATCTCAGATCACCATAACAAATATGCAATAATAATAAATGGAAAAAATTGAAATATTGTAAGAATTAACAGAATGTGCCATAAAGACATGAAGTGAGCAAATACTGTTGGAAAAATAGCATTGATAGACGTGTTCAATGCAGGGTTGCCTTAATCATACAGTTTGTAAAAAACACAAAATATGTGAAGGAAAGCAATAAAGGAAAGCAATAAAGGAAAGCACAACAAACTAAGTATGTCTGTTACGTAGATGATGGCTATAGTTAATGGCTATATTGATGGCTATATTGACGTATGATATTTAGGAAAGTTAAATATATATTAGGAAAATTGAGAGTAAATCCTAAGAGTTCTCATCACAAGGAGAACATTTTTTTAATTTTATTTTTGTTGTATCTATATGAGATTATGGATACTAACCAAACTTATTTTGGAAGTATTTTCACAATATTTGTAAATCAAAGCCTTGGGCTATATACCTTAAACTTATACAGGGATACATGTCAATTATCAATAAAACTAGAAAAAATTCTTAAGTATTTTGTAAAATATAGAGGTCACTATATCCTAAAGTAAAAACCAGAGAAAAAGGAACATTTAAAGAACAAAAAAACTTCCTAACAAATGGAAGTCACTTATTTTAAGTAACATCATCCCAATATATATTTGTTCTCCAGAACACCAGAAACAAATATAAGATTTCAAAATCCCACAGAGAGAATGAAATAATAATGCACATAGAAGTGGGACTCTAATTCCCTGAAACTTCTCAGCAACAGCACTGGAAGCTGTGGCCTCTGACTTTAGAGTGATAAATAAAATATCCACCAGACTTCTATAACCATCCAAACTATGAATGGAAATATTAGTCACTCAGTCCTGTCTGGCTTTTGTGACCCCGTGGACTGTAGCCCACCAGGCTCCTCTGTCCATGGAATTCTTCAGGCAGGAATACTGGAGTGGGTTGCCAGTTCCTACTCCCGGGGACCTCCCCATCCAGGGGCTGAACCCAGGTCTCCTACATTGCAAACAGATTCTTAACCATCTGAGTCACAGCATTTAGAAAATAGTGGATAGTTTCACACAAGCAAGTTCTCAAAATATGTATCACCATGTCATTTTCCAGAAGCTACTGGACTTTGTGTTCCATCAAGGGAATAAGTTAAGTCAGAGGAAGATATGGGGTCTGAGAAAAAGGGCCATAACATAGGACAAAAGTGAAAGATATTGTTGGGATAATGGAAAAGGGAGGTCCAAGGTCAATAGCTATGGAGGAGGTTGAGAGAGATCAAGAAATGTGAAGTTTCAGAGCATTCTCTTTTTCAATTTTTAAAAAAATTTATAAAGTTTTTCTTTGGATGTGGACCATTTTTAAATTATTTATTGAATTTGTTACAGCATTGCTTCTGTTGTTTATGTTCTAATTTCTTTGACTGTGAGGCATGTGGGATCTTAGCTACCTGACCAGGGATTGAACTTGCAGCCCCTGCTTTGGAAGGTGAAGTCTTAACCGCTGGACCACTAGGGAAGTCCTTATGGATTCATGCTCTGCTGAAGGGAGTGGGGCTGTTGAGTGGTCCTTCTGGGGAACAATTTACCTGTACTGACCAATTTTCATGGAAGTGTGGATGTACCGCCTGACCCAGCTCTTTTTGCTTCTGTAAAAGTGGATGTAGGTGTCCATTTCTGTGATATTGGTTAAAGAAAATGGCAGAAATCCACAAGAGTTAGCAGTAACACTACAGTAACATAGCTTGATTTTAAAAAAGGATGAGAGGACGAAAGAATATGGGAAATATTTAGAAGCCACGCCACTGGTTGAACTGAGAAGATACACACATAAGAGGATACGTGTTGACCCATTAGAACACCCCACGAGGAGTGGAGGAAAGAACTGTGGCAATAAAGGGAATAGAAAAGTGAACAAACGAAGCCAGAGAAGGGCCTTCCCCCAATTAATGCCCCTGGTCGATCTGCGCTTCCCTGAGCTCCAGCTAACTGCAGCACTTGCCTGCTGTCTGTGGTTGAACTCCCTCCTGGGTCTTCCACCATCACTGAGAAGGGAAGAAAGCAGAGATGGCTTCCTCCCACTCTCTGGACTCTCCACAACACTACTTCACAGGTAACTAGTGGAATTTCAATGAACTTCATCACTGGCAGAGAGTGTCCAGTTTTCATCTTGGTAATACAATTACATAATCTGAGAGCTTAAAAAATGTAAATGGAAAAATGACACCTCTGGGCACATATGTAAGAACTTTTGTTTCCTAACGTAAGAAAGGACAATCACACTTTCTGCTTTTAGGGTTATTTGAAATTCAAATGAGATTATATATGTAAAATCCTTACTGTAATACCTGGCGCTGGGTAAAGCAGTGAATATGTAGTAGCTACATTAAGAAAAATTGTTTTGAAGATGGTTAGTTGGAATTCTAAACATATCTTTGCCTAAGAAACAATATTAAAAGTGGAAATAGCTATAAATCCAGGGTAGATCCAAAAAATTAAGAATCTGAAATAATTTGAAACATTACAGTGCTAACCAAACCACTGCTAACTGACTGACATTTATTGTGAGTCTGCAGTGTGCTATAGTAGGTGACTAGTCTCCAATATGAGACCAAGTGTTTGGACCTGCAGGGTAAGTGTCGCTGACTAGCCCCTGTGTAAGTTACTCTCAAAGCGTGGTGTGAATACAGCGGTCTCTGCTGTCCATTTGCTGTTAGTGGTCTGTGATTAGAAAAGAACAGTCATTGAGAATAGACATTCAGAAAATTCTACAGAAATTTGATGAAGTGATTTTATATCTATTGAATCTAAGAACTTCAAAAATTGGATTCAATTTTTGGTAAATTATTTGTATTGTATTTTACAAAAGTTTTGGCCCATAATGGATTAGGTGGTGCGTGTAAGAATTATGTACCTACTTGGGTCACTTGACCAGATCACCTTCCTTTATTTTCTTTGTAGAGGTTACCAGTATCTGAAATTGACATGTTTGTTGAATTTTTATCTTGTCTCCCTCCTTCTACTAGAGGGTGATTTGGGGAAGGGGAGGTCATCCCTTTCTTAGTTCTAACAATCAAAACATTGTCCAATGTATGCTACACACTAAACAAATTTTTGTTGACTGAGCAAGTGGATTCAATTATAAATTTCCATTAATATAATAACAATTGTTGTCATTCAAGAAGCAGAGAGCCTCAAAGCCCTATCCAGGTATGAATTCCAGCTGTCCCTAGGTGGTGAGAGAGGCCAGTGGCTCCCTTCTCCAAACCACAGGATTCAAATCTGTGACTCCAGAAAATCTCCATAATTTTATGAATAATTAACTCCTTTGAACAATAAGGTGCTGCTTTCTGATCAATTAGCATGCTGATTATCAACCTTTTTTTTAAACTAAAGATTTTGATTAGACTCTATATGGTTAATGTACTTGAGTTAAACACTCCATGTGCTTTTGGTAATGAGCTCCATTTTTTTCAAAGTATTTCCACTTATTTTCAGACCATTTTCTCATTTTCTCACCCAGACTGACCTCCTTTGCCCTATTAGTGTGAATTACAGATTATTCACTGTCATGGTTAAAAGAGAGTAAGTTAATTTAGATCCCTGGATGACTAAAGCTGGGAGGATATTTTTAGTGATTCTAATGACTGAATCCTGTGGTTTGCTGCAACGACAGTGTCAGAAGCTTATATTGAAGTTAGAAAGGGGGTGATGAAAAGGTGTGTGTTCCAGGGGTTTAGGGGGCTTGGGGGAGAGATGGGAAATAGGGAGGGAAAAAACCTGTTTTCCAATTACATAACAGCAAATGCCACGGCTGTCCTTACAGAAGGTCAGAAACACAGCAACTGAAGCTGTCACGTAATAGACAATTTGATGATAGTAACTAACACAGCACAAAAGGCAGCTAATCTCCCCCCTACTGATAAAGCCGGCTGAGGTAGATCAATTTAGTCATGGTTGTTGTGAAGAAATTGCACTTGTTTGATGTTTCACAAGCCGATCATGTAGTTTCCTAGGAAACATCCTTTTTCACTTAAATCTAATTCTCCCACGTCCTGGGATCTGATGAGTCACTCTGCCTGGCTTTCCTCTCACTTCCCTCTCACCATTAAAGGGGACTGACCAGCTGGAAATCTACTATTAGCTCTTTGCACCTTGTTCTTCACTTAATTCTTGGGCTTCTTACTCATAAATCTACCTGCTTCCCTGGTGTGAAGGGCCAGGGGTAATGAAGAAGTGAGTGGGCACATAATAATGCGAGCCAGTGCTGGACAGCGACTTCCATCAATTTCTTGCTTGTTAAACTGTATCTCAGCATCTACCTTTAAATGGAAAGCATTACATGCATAGAGACGTTTTTGACTTGTAACCTGTGGTGGAATTTATGTCAGTTTAATTTTAAATTCCCAGTTACCCTTTGCTGTATGATTATGAGAGAGAGACAAAGAAAGGGACGCACATGCAAGTAAGAGAACGTGTGCAGATGTTTTCATTCTTATTCGAACCAATTAATAGATGCATTGTCACCAAAAAATCTAGAACTTCAGGGTAATCAGAATACAATTTTAATTTCTGAAGTGCAGATATATGATATATAATATTATTTAATATGGGCTTCCATGGTGTCTTAGTAGTAAAGAATCCTCCTGCCAACACAGGAGACATGGGTTTGATCTGTGGGTTGGGAAGATCCCCTGGAGAAGGGAATGGTTACTCACTCCGGTATTCTTGCCTAGGGAATCCCATGGATATAGGAGCCTGATGAGCTACAGTGTATAGGGTCACAAAGAGTCAGATGTGACTTAGCAATTAAACCACCACTGTCATCATTATTTAATATAATATAATCTGATATGGATGCATTCATGCTAAGTTGCTTCAGTCATGTCCAACTCTTTGTGACTCCATGGACTGTAGCCCACCAGGCTCCTTTGCTCATGGGATTCTCCAGGCAAGAATACTGGAGTGGGTTGCCATGCCCTCCTCCAGGGGGCTCATTTAATATAGTTTAAATAAAAGTATGCAATAGATAAACATATATTTAATATATAAGTACATATAATGCATAAATAAATGTATAGTTATATATAATATATTTAATTTATATATATATGTAAATTAAAGTAGCATGCTCACCTCTCGGAAATACACAGTTAATGTGGCTCACATATTATTTTTTTAATCACTCCCTATTTGATTTTCGTTTTCTGGCTACATCACATGGTATGAGGGAATCTTAGTTCCCCCAGTCAGGGATCAAATCTTTGCCTCTGCAGTGGAAGCATGGAATCTTAACCACAGGACCACCAGAGAAGTCCTGGGATCACATATTGTAAGTTGTTTCTTACAACTTAAGACAACTTCAACAACCAGAGTTGTTTCTTTGGTAATCGAGGAGGTGGCATAGACATGAATGACAGAGAGGAGGTCTGTAGAGATTCAGCATGAATAAAGAATTCTCAGAGCAAAATCCCACTGTTTGCCGCATTGGCAGCTCATGGAAGAGGCTAGGCTCTGGATTCTGAGTTTGCCCTCACTTGCCCACATTGAGTTAGCTGTATTGTCTTCTTCCCTTTTTGCTACACTCACTGAGCCTTTACTCTGTGCCAGGAACCATGTTCATTACTTCCCTTATTTTATCTCATGTGAAAGGAAGTATGGTATTTTTATTTCCATTTTACAGACGAGAATAATCAAGGTCTAGAACTTTGCCCAAAGCCACACAGGTTGGGACAGTTTTAGGGTTCATTCTCAGCTCTGATGTCCATGCTCTTTATCATATTTCTACATTCTTTCTCTCATGGGCACATGTATTTGGTTTAAGATGAGAGATTGTAGAGGCTCTGAAAATGCCTGTATCTGAGCCATCAAGCTACTAAATTCACAAAAGCAATTATAATTATATCCCAAGCCTAGTTGGGGCTCATCAATGTGGCTCAAAAAAAGCAGAATCAATATGATTGGAAATTGAATTTTTGCAGTAAAGTCACCTAGGACAGAATGTCTATCAGAGAGTTATTGTCATAGCATCTGATAGTTGTGAGGATGAACTTTCAGTCCTAGGATGTGAACAAAAAGTGATACATTCTCAACCACCTCCTGAGCTGAAGGTTCCTCAAGCCATTCTTTGTATCCACATGGATAGAAAGAGCTAGGTTAGAACACATTTCATGGGTGGCTAAGAATAAAGCTACCTTTGGTTGAAACCATAATAATCTGCTTGCTTATATCTGCTTCCCAATTCAGGCTTCTTAGTAAACATTGATCTGATGAATGGGCTTCATTGGTAAACTCTTGAAAACCAGTAGTCTAACTCCAAAACAATGCATTCATTAGCTCTTCATCCGTTATGAACTGCTATGAATTTTGATGACATGCAATAATACATCTAAATGTAGAGTAAACAGTGTTCTAGTCTGGAAGGACCATGGATAGACTCACATGTTTGCAGCTGTCTTGACATCTAGGCTGCACTTGGTTAGGGAGCCTCTGTCTGTTCACCTGTCTTCCACCCTTCTCCTTGTTACTGTGGGCAAGCCCAGGCATGTTCTTTTCTTCATGGTGATAGAGACTCTGGAGCACAAGTGTAAAGACATAAAGTCTGGCTGAGGTCAGAGTCCAGACTCACAGACCGTCACTTTCAGAGTCCTCCTGCCCACATGAGGCTAGATGGTAGAACCTAGCAGAGGAGTGCCCTGCTCTCCATGGAGCTCGGCAGCGCTCAATGGCAAAAGATGTGGGTACAGAGAGGATGCAGAATTTAGGTTGATCATGAAATCTACCAGAGACAATGGACCACATTTTAAATTCTGCATCTGATACTAATGGTGTGAAATTGGGCAATTTATTTATAATCTGTCTTAATTTCTTTCTTTATTTTCATTCTTGTTAAACTACATTATTCCTAGTACATGGAGTCCTTGTGAGAACTGAATGATGAAAAGTACGTGTAATTCCCCACCATGAAAATGAGGAAGTAGCTGACCTAGGGCTCACCAAAGCTCCATCCTGCTTTCTACTCTGACCAATGCACTCACTCACTCACTCGTTTTCTTTCAATGTTCAAATTTCAGGAATGTTCCCTTATGATGTTCAGGGAGACGTCCTCCTGAAGTCAGGAGACTGAATTCTAAGATTCTATATTCTTTGTTTCATCTCTAGGCCATTATATGCTGCCATATGACAACTAAGACTATACAAGCAATTCTTTTCCAGAAGGCACAGATGTTGTTTGTTTCATCTGAGAACCCAAGTCCTTATTGGTCCCACTTTCAAGGTCCATTTCCTGGGAAACATTTCATCCATAGAACAATAAGGAGCAGCAAATGACATTATTAATATCTAAGAACTCATCAAATTCTACTCTGTATTAAAATGTCCCAAACTCTCAAGAGAATTCTGAATATAAATGTTCCTTTAACCTTCCTTTAAACTGCAGTATTAGAATCAGAGAAGGAATCAGATTTCGGCCAGCAAATGTTACATAACAGCTGCTTTCAGAGGGTTCTTGTCTGTTCCACTTCTCTTGGGTGTTTGCATTTGTAACTGTAAGAAGTCTTTTCTAGGGTATAAATTTGCCTTTAGCTTCAGACTCAAAACAGTTTCCCTCACTGCTTTTTGGGGACAGTCATTGGAGAGACCTCTGTGTCTTAAATTCCAGTAAAAATATCACAAACCCTTCTGGAATCCATCAATGACAGCTTCTGTCCTGGAAGAGGTAAAGAAGATTAAATCAGGAAGAATAAGAAGCTTCGTGCATCTTTTGGGAGACCAGCAAGACATGTTGTGATCTGGTTGAATCTGGAGGAGTTGCTTTTCCAAACTTCCAGTGTGTGAGTAAGTGTTGTTGTTGTTGTTCAGTCACCAAGTCCCATCTGACTCTTTGCGACCCCGTGGACTGCCACACATCAGGCTTCCCTGTTCCTTCCCTGTGTGAGTAGGTGCACATGTGTTCATACTTGGCAGCATGAGGATGACTCTGGATGCAATGGAAGAAGGACAGTAGTGGACAGCTAGGCAACCAACTGGGACCCGAGAGAAGTGGTGATAGGAGGTACCCTTGGCTTCAGTTTTTGAGTGGCTTGAGGATTGTAATGGGAAATACGAGCAGGGTATCTGCGGGTTCACAGAGATTTGCAGAGAAAGGGGTAGACTTATACTATGGAGCAACATTGGGACCTGGTTCAAAAATCAGGTCAAAAAAATTTACTAGACCTGGATACAAGGTTAAAACTAGATTCACCAGGTCATCACACTGATGCTTCTGTTTTGATGCTGAATTGAACTGCTCTCACCCCCAGCCCTGTGACACTCATTGGATAAAGATAGCTCTGCATACAGGGAACTTTGCTTCCATCCATTTCTGCCTCTGGTAGAGACTGTTTGGCACTATTTAAACCTAGCAATGAGAACAAACAGAAGTGGATGTGGACCTGTTTCTAAGCTGAGCACTTCAAAGATCCCACAGGGCCTCAGAATACAACAAAAAGTTGGAATTTCAAAGAGAACATAATTAAGTGACTATAGAGATGAAGTTGGATTGTACAAGTGATGCCAAAGCTCCCAAGGATTAATGAAAGTGGAAAACTGCTTACCATTCAGAGGCCTGAAGGGACAAAGTGAGGAAAGGAAGTCTGGTGAGAGCTGACACTGAGAACTTGAGACCGCGTGACTTAGATCATTCTAGAGGTGCAGGGTTCCTATGACAACTGAGACACTGAGGTCAGGAGACAGCTAGGGGATCATGCCCTGATCTCGCTCTGTTCCAAACTCTCGCTGGGATGACCCGCTAGAAAATCCAATCAGAAACCAGAGAGGAAGGGGTCAGACGTTGGGGACCAGAGCCTGGCAGAGAAGGTAGGATTTGGCTATGATGAAGGACTAGTGGAAAATTATATAAAAGTCTATAATATGGCTATTGTTTCTGTTGTTTAGTCCCTAAGCCGTGTTGACTCTTTTTTGACCCCGTGGACTGTAGCCCACCAGGCTCCTCTGTCCGTGGGATTTCCCAGGCAAGGATGCTGGAATGGGTTGTCATTTCCTTCTTCAGGAGATCTTCCTGATCTAGGGATTGAACCCACATCTCCCACGATGGCAGGTGGGTTCTTTACCGTTAGCACCAGGGAAGCCCATAGCATGGTAAAAGCCATTGAAAACCATTTAGTCTATAAATCTGACTTTCTTCTTCAAATAAATTACCCTCATTGCCTTTAACAATCTTATGCTTATCAAAGGCAAGGCCTTCAATATGACATATTTCATAAATACATTCATATTATTTTAATAATTTCTGAGTGTAGAACCACAGAGATTTGTATGCATTGCTAAAGAAAGAAAATGCAAAAACCAAAAAACCAGAAAGCTTATACAGCTTTCTGTATGAGCTGACATGTAATATGATCTCCATTTCACTGAAAAGGAAGCTCAGAGACCCTGCAGGAGCTGAGGTCGGTCCATATCCCTTGAATGACATCACAGTGAGGTCTGATGCTAAGGTTACAGAACTCCCCAATTGCCAACACATCTCTGTGCTGCCATGAAACTCTGTGAATGCCTTGAGACCAATGCAGTAGGACCAATTCCATTCTGTATTTACTGACCACCTAATATGTCCCAGGCACTGTGTTAGGTGCATAGAATGACAGAATGGCAGTAAGACATGGAATCAGAAACTTGAATCCTTTTAGAGACCTCACTTAAGAGTGCCTGCCATCTGCATACTGCTGGTGTGCTAGTGATGTTTTTCCTATTTTTATAGTAGTGGGAGGGCTTCCCACATGGCTCAGTGGTTAAGAACCACCTGCCAAGCAGGAGATATGGGTTTGATCCCTGGGTTGGGAAGATCCCCTGAAGAAGGAAATGGCAACTGGAAATGACAACTTCTCTCTCTTGCCTGGGAAACCCCATGGACAGAGGAGCCTGGTGGCCTACAGTCTATGGGGTCACAAAACAGACATAATTTAGTGACTGAACAACAGCATGATAGTGGGAAAGATAATGTTTACTCATTTGCTTCAATAATCTTCTCCCTTCGCTATTTTAGATCCTTCCATGATATAATTTTAAGTCCTTCTCTTTCTCCATCTCTTCCATCCTACCCACACCCCCTCACCCCCATTTGCCTTCCCACAGGACTGGGAGCCAGTAGTTGCAGGGAAACACTGTGCCAGGATGAGGCTGCCTCTTGACACAAGGGATCTGAGATATCCTTGTTGCTCTGAGCACACTGGTCCTCTGGATATAACACTATGGAGCTAATTAGCAAGCATCTCCAGGTACTTGGCTCAGAAACAGGCAAATTACACACATAATCTCCTTTAATTTGTTCCTATGCATGGAATTTATTTGCACACATCAGTTCTCTGCTTTCAGTGCTGCTGCCACCAGAATGATTAGTGTCGTGAAACTAACAAAAAGCAAATCATTTCTGATTTCTGACTTTGCTGGCACCAAGTCTCAGTCTCCTTGGGTTATGCGGTTCTCATTTGTTTTAAGGCACACAAGTTTGAATACAAAATAAAGTAAAAATGGCTAAGTGAAGGGAGAACTTTGAAAAGGAAAAATGAGACATCCCATGGCATGTGCTAGACTAACCGTGAACAAGTTTCATGAACACACATAACAGTGATGGAAAGGCAGCTTATAAACTGAGCCAGAACACTTGGTGAGTCCCCCCACTTCCTTATCTGAAGGAGGTCTCTGGTAAGATTAAATTTCTCTCCTTCTATCTTGAGCCCTCTTTCCCTGAAAACCCCTCGTGTTTTTTTCTGCCACTTTTTAGAAAACCAGCCTTGGCTTTGTGGGAGGGGTTCTTCAGCAACTTTGGGAAAAACGGCATTCAGTGACAGAACTGTTTAAGTTTAGAGTCAGGAGGCAGCTTGGAAATCATCTGATTCATCTTCCTCATCTCACCTACTGAGAACCCACCGTCTAGCAATGCAGAAATAGACATTTCCATGAGAATGGAAGTTTTCCAAATACGCACTCTCTGATATGGTAGCCACATGTAGCTGTTGTCCACCTGAAATATGGGGGTCATTTTCATTCAGTCACTAAGTCATGTCCAGCTCTTTGCAACCCCCTGCAGCACGCCAGGCTTCCCTGTCCTTCTCTATCTCCTGGAGCTTGCTCAAGTTTATGTCCACTGAAATATGGTTAGTGTGACTGAATTCTAAATATTATTTGCCTTTCATTTAAATTTAAATTCAGATAGTCATATAGGGATAGAGGCTTCCGAATGGAATAGTGGAGGTCTCGAAAGTTCTTGAATTGTACCCAGTGTCCCACAGCTTTAAAGTGGAAGAACTCACCTGATTGTACCAGCAGCCAGCGACTCAGTTCAGGGATCTTTAATAGTTTTCAAATACTCGAGTGAATCAACCTACTAAGCCCAGAATGTACAATTAAGGTGCAGGTGTGACGTGTCAGCTGCCTTGGCAACGACAAAACATGATGGGAGCTGTCGGTATCTGGCAGGGCAAGAGGAAGAGGGTCCCCCAACAGCATCGTCTTATAATATGATTACACCAGATATGATGTTCACACTGATGAGAAGAAAGAGAAGTTTGGATGTATTTTAAAATTTTTATAAAGACAGATGAGATGGAAGCTAAAATATTTATAGAACCGTAAAAATTAGGAGGTGGGAGAACAAGAAAGACAAGATTGAATGGGTATAAGAATGTGAAATTGATTATTGAGCAGGAAGTTAATAGACAGTGTCCTGAAATGGACAAATTAAAGAATAAATAAACATGAACAGTTACAACATATTTGAGCAGAATAGGTGAAAGCTCTCTCGGGGGAGTGGGGCAATGGATAAACACACAGGGTGTTAATACTATAGAGCATTTTGTTATTCGGGGCTGTGCTTGTGTTTAGTTTTGTTTTTGTTTTTCTATTTTTAAAATATGAGCTTCATAGGTTTAAAATTAGGGCAGGAAATAAATTTATCAGAATTTTTGTTTAATGAAGGGATGCTCAGAAACAACACTGAAGGCGCAATTAAATAGATCACTACTTGTCCTCATGTATTTAGCCAGATATACAAAAATATTTACCCACAGAATCACTTGTATTTGTCTAACATATAAAACCATTGATTTTCGTCTGGCAATCCCAGACTCTGGCTTCAGTTAAGTTAGATCTTCTAAATAATTTTTCAGTGAAGTCAAAATAAGATAAATCAGGTTGAATATTACACACATTCAAACAGCTCCAAATAGACTCCAGTGAAAGATAGGAAATACAAGAGCAGACGTGATCTTGCCTATTGGAACATCCCAGGAAAGAGTGTTCCCCGTACATGGTCCAGCCTGCCTATCTGACACACATGCTGACCTTGAATGGGGCAGAGCGAAGAAGGCCCTCACTTAGGAGATTTACGGGAAGCGAGACAGAGCTGCCCAGGTTGTAGCAATTAAAGTCGTTTTTTGGAGGGGAGGGGCAATCAGACAGCAGGCAAGAACTGGCAAGAACTCAGTGCAGGAGCTGGGTCCTCCTCCTTTGTTTCTGCTCCTTGAAATGCTTGCAGTGCCGCTTTTCCCAGTCCTGCAGGCTCCTCGGGTCCACATGGGACTCCGGGCGCTCCTGGCTTCAGCCTGCGGCCGGCGGTGCACTCTTCTTCCCTTGGCTCCTGCCTCCGCTCCTGCGCTCCTGGCGCTGGCTCTTCCACGAGCTGCTCCCCGCTGGCGCTTCTGCTCCCCCGCTACCAGCTGCACTCACAGCGGCTCCCACGTGGCCTCCAGGCTCGGGTAACACTCGCGCTCCTCAGCCTTGGGCTCCTGAAGCTGTTCTCACCATGGCCACAGGGAAGCCACCCCAGAGACGCGCAGCATGGCCCCAGCTGCCCGCGAGAGGTCAGGGGGTCATCTGGATCCGGCACCAGAGTCCTGGAGCCCGCTTCCAGAGTGGTCACCAGCCAGAGCAGGCGGCGGCCCTGCGTGGCCACCGCCATCTTGCCTCTTCAAGTCCACTTTTGAATGTGGTGTTGAGAATCGGGGACACCTGGTTGCAGATAAGAACTAAAGATGAGCAATTGACCTTTTCCAGAGCTGTTGACAGAGACTGAAGGGCCAGCCTCTTGGTGTGGAGAGTAATGGATCCTAACAAGGCATGGACATCTGCGCAAATAACAGGGTCCATAGGCTGGGGAGCAGACTGGTAAGATGAACTTGAAGACTGGACCCAAACCAGCTAGTGGTCATGAAGAAAGACCTTGCCCAGCACCGTCAGACTGGCCCAGCCATCCCTCCTCTGCAGGAGTTCACTCTCCAGGTTGACACCTGAGTAGAGGTAAGTCGAGGTACAAACGGGTTGCACCATAGTGGAACCTCCAGGACAATGAGTACCTGACCTTCTGCCCATGGTCTGATAAGACTCTAGGAGGTGTGATGAATCTGTTCTTTAGACAGATAAGTGAACACTTTATTCAGCACTTTATTCTTATATGATCCTTGTACTTAAGTTTCACATCTCTATCTTCAAGTCTCCTTTCCTAAAATTTCATTTTGAGTTATTTCACATTCTTGAATATTATCCATACAGTAAACCTCCTAAAAAGTCTGTGTACCTCTGCAGTCTAAAATGCTGCAGGATGCTTTCCATCTAGGCCCTCCCAGGGCAAAGGAAACAAAAGAAAATAAACATTTTATTTGCTTTCATTCCCTACAATCAGTGAATTCTGGAGATGGTCTAGTCCATGGTTTTTCTATGCCTGACAGACATAGAAACATTCATCTCGAGAATTGCATCCTCCTACCTAAGTTGACTGCAGACTGCCAGTCTCACTAACCCAGTGGGCACTGACCCAGTGGACACTTCTGAGTCTCCAACACCAGATTCTTGGCAGAAATTCCCAAGGAATCTGTAAGCTAGCCCTGTGTAGGATCCAGACTTCTTTGCTCTCCTTTAGTTTCTGTAGATCCTTTCTATAAAGTGTGGATCTTTCTTCAGAAACCCACTTGCTTTAGTCTTAGGCTCACTGCTCTTGCAGGATGCCAAGAATTACTGTGGTTGTCCTACATATTTCAAAATTGATTTCAAAAAAAGTCATCTCTCCTGCCAAAGAATTGATGCTCTTGAACTGTGGTGTTGGAGAAGACTCTTGAGAGTCCCTTGGACTGCATGGAGATCAAACCAATCAATCCTAAAGGTAACCAACCCTGAATATTCAAGGACTATTCAATATTCAATATACAGAAGGACTGATGCTGAAGCTGAAGCTCCAATACTTTGGCCACCTGATGTGAAGAGTCGACTCATTGGAAAAGACCCTAATGCTGGGAAAGATTGAAGGCAAAAGGAGAAGAGGATGAGATGGTTGGAGAGCATCGCCAACACAATGAACATGAGTTTGAGCAAGCTTCAGGAGATAGTAAAGGACAGGGAAACCTGGGGTGGGCTGTAGTCCATGTGTTCACAAAGAGTTGGACATGATTTAGTGACTGAATATGTCTACTGTCTCGGTCTTCTTGGGCTATCATGACAAAATACCATAGACTGGGCACCTAAACAACACACTTTAGTTCTTTTACATTTCTGGAGGCTAGGAAGTCCAAGGTCAACATGTCAACAGACTGATTTTTGGTTTACCTTTCTTCCTGGCTTGTATATGGTTGCCTTCTCACTGTCTTCACATGGTCTTTCCTCTGTAGGCACCTGAAGGGAGAGAGAAATAGCTCTCTCTATTCCTCATCTTATAAGGCCTCTAATCATGAGGGCCCCACCCTCACGACTAGTCAAGACCTAATTTCCACCCAAAGGCCCTACATTCAAATACCATCACAGTGGGAGTTAGGCTTCAATATATGAATCTGTGGTAGAAAACAAATATTCAGTCCAGAACCTTCCACCCCTGGCCCCCTTCCCCAAATTCATGTCTTTCTGTCATGCAAAATACATTCATTCCATGCCAACAGTCCCCAAAGTTTTCACTTTCCAGCATCAATTCTAAAGTCTGAGGTCCAAAATCTAATCTAAATATATCTCGATTAGACATACATGAGACTGGAGGTATATTCACCCTGAGGCAAAATTCTGCTCCAGCTGTGAATCTGTCAAACAAGACAAGTGATGTGCTTCTGAAATACAGTAATGGTACAGGCATAGTCTAGACATTCCCATCCCACTGGAAGAAATAGGAAAGAAAGGGTGACAGGTCCCAAGAGAGTCCAAATCCTAGCAAGGCAAATTCCACCTCATCTTAAGCCTCAGGACTAATTCTCACTTATTTCAATGCTCTGACCTCCAGACCCACTGGGTTGGCGGTTCCATCTTCTAGACTCATGGGAGCTGTGGTCCCATCTTCAGACCCCCTGATTGGTGGTCCATCCCTCAAAGCTCTGCCAGGTGGCAGTAAGCCCCCAAGGATGGAGCAGCCCTGTCCCCAGGCTCTGGACAGCAGCCAGTACAGTGAAGGCAGTCCTGGTCATCTCTGAATCACCTTCAGGATTATTCTTTTCTTTTCTCAAAGCATAGCCCACATTTGAACTTCCCAGGGGGCACTAGTGGTAAAGAACTTGTCTGCCAGTGCAGGAGGCATGAGAGATGCAGGTTTGATCCCTGGGTCAGGAAGATCCCCTGGAGGAGGGCATGACAGCCCACTCCAGTGTTCTTGCCTGGAGAATCCCCGTGGACAGAGGAGCCTGGCAGGTTATAGTCCATGAGGTCAGAAAGAGTCGGACATGATTGAAGTGACTTAGCTCATGCGCACACAACACACTTTCACAGCTGAAGAGCTGTGTGGTTCAGTCCTATAGAACCAAAGAATTTTGAAAATTGTTTTTTCTGTCCACTTGATTACCAGATGGTAGTGTTTCACTTGTATAATCCCATCTCTATTCCTGGCTTCTGCTGAGATGGCGGCTTAAGTTTGCAAATGGTACCCATGATCTCTTTTGCAAATGGTTGTTCAGTCATCCCCTTACTCTTCTCCTCAGAACAAGCTTTCTTTCCTTTTTTTTTTTTTAATGGTATGGATAACCTAATAATTTTGCAATATCTGCATGTTCTGATTCATTTTTGCTAAACTATACTATCTGCATTCCTCTTCTTTTGCATTTTACTATAAGCAGGAAGGACGAATCAGGCTACCCCTTCAATACTTTGCTTAGAAAGTTCCTCTGCTAAATATCTGATTTCATGACTCACAAATTCTCTTTCACAAAACACCAGAACATATTTCAGCCATGTGCTTTACTACAAGGATCTCCTTTCTTCCAGTTTCCGATCTGAGAACTGACCAGAATTGCCTTTCGCTTTCGTATTTTTAGACCAGGTCTCAAAACATGATCTTTCTCTGCCCATTACCAGTTCGTAAGTCACTTTCACAATTTCAGATATTTGTTACAGCAGTATCTTCTTCTTGGTATCAAGCTCTGTATTAGTTTGCTCAGGCTGCCAGAGCAAGATATCACATACAGGGTGGCTGACACAATGCAGATTTATTTTCTTATGGTTCTGGAGGCTTGGAGGTCCCAGGTCAAGGTGCTGGATGATTCTGTTTCTGGAAAGGGCTCTCTTCCTGGCTTGCAGGTGGCTGCCTCCTTCTTACATCCTCCAATCCAGTTACCGCCCCAAGGTTCTATCTCCAAATAGCCTCACATTGGGGTTTAGAGCCTCAGTATATGATGTCTAGGGGGACACAAACATTCAGTCCAAACAACTACTTAGCATCAATGTATGTTCGTCGCTCACAAACCTGGCTAAGGGTGGCTAGAGATAATATTGCCTTGCTTTCTGATCCAGCCCTCTGATTTGGCCAGTTTATCCCTCTTGATGTGGTTTCTTCCAGCCCATCCTAGTGTTTGAATTTGATCACACAATCCACAGGAGATGTGTGCATGCATTTTAGCCCACATAATATAATTTATGAATTTCTGTAATCGCTCTTGTCCCTTCTCCAGAGTATCCCCCACCTCAAAACCCAGCTCTTATATTTTTCCTCCACTTCAACTACATCTTCTGGCCAGGATCGAGGTTGCCTTGTTTCACTAAGAAATAATGTGTGCGTGCTAAGTTGCTTTAGTCATGTTCCACTCTTTCCGACCCTATGGACTGTAGCTCGCCAGGCTCCTCTGTCCATGGGATTCTCCAGGCAAGAATATTGAAGTGAGCTGCCATTTCCTTCTCTAGGGGATCTTTCCATCCCAAGGATCAAACCCGCATCACTTATGTCTCCTGCATTGGCAGGCGGGTTCTTTACTGCTAGCGCCACCGGGGAAGCCCTGAGGAATAGTACAAGACCAGAACTCAAACATATTTGATAGGCATGTAATGTGGCTGAGAATTACCCTGATGACAGAGTGATGTGAGGACAGCCAGCCACAAACTTCACATTAACTCTCAGTCTCCAGCTTTGTAAGAGCTCTCAATCTGTTTATTACAGTTTCCAGCACTCCGTGTTATTGGCTTCTGGCATTCTGTGTTCAGTGATTTGACCATTTGGAGGTCAACTTGACCCAGGGACACCGCAATCTGACAGTCTAATTTCTTTTCATGGCACCTGAGGTGTCCTCTAAGTTGCTGCTGGGGGAAATTCCATGCTGAACTGTTTCTGTAATTGTGGATGTGTTGAAAGCTTGAGGTGCCCATCTTCAAAATCAGGTGAGAGAGGTTTCCAGCTGCTAGGACTTCAACACAGTAATTCAAAACTTAAGCTGTGGACCCATGACAAATAGATCCTATAGCTCTCTTCTGGAGAAAGGGAACTATCAGAAAGATATTATTAAAATTTTAGATAGGAAGGATAAAGATCAAAGAGGGAAGGAGGAAGAGATGGGAAAAGAAAGGAAAGAATAGCAAATGGTTTTTACACATGAAGATTTTCTCATCTTATTATGAGATATGGAGAGTTTTTTCCTTTTACTATTGAATCTGCTTCTGATGTTAATCATAATTTGAAATAAGCTATTGGCTACTGAGTATGGGTATTCATTTTTGTCTTTAGCATCAGTGAAGTTGTAACAAGGTGTCCATGGACTTGAAAGAACATAGGTAGTTCAGAAGTTTCATAGGAAGGTTTTTGTGTGTGGGGCAACTTGCAGCTGAGAAATCTTCATTTAATTCTAAACTCTTCAATTAATGATGATTTATGAATTATTTAAGTTCCTGGGACCTTCATATCCATATTTGCCAGCTGAGAGAGTTGATGAAATGACACTGAAGACTTTCAGAAGTTCTATTAGAGGTATTCTACGTTATGCTGTGCTATTTTGTTCCATTCTTCAGTGTTCTTGAAATCATTCATAGATGAGAAAATCATGTAATTTATCATCCAAATCAGGACAGTTTTGATATCCTTCAAAGTCAAAGTGAAATATTGCTTTGTAAAAGACATTTAAAAAAGTTTGAAAGATCACAGAAGGGGATGGGAGGTAATCTAATTAAATTTTCTTAAGGATTTTGGAAATGAAAATCCCATTGCTAGTAGAGAACACTTTACTTGCATGTGTGTCAGTGCTTCTGCACCCCCAGCCCTAATGGTGTTGGAAGCCTTGCCTGGAATTTCTTTTCAGAGGGTTCTTTTGCTAAGAGGAGTGCACTCCTCTCTCCTACACACCCATGAGTCAGGGGCCCCTCCTTGGGTCTCCCACAGCGTCCCTGCAAACCCGTAGCTCAGCAGCCACTGTGCTGCTTTATTTATTCTTGTCGATTTCCTTGCCTCCCTCCTCCAGAAGATGGAGGGCGGAATCTGGGTCTTTCGTCTCTGTTGCCCCAGAATGTGGGCATCAGGGCTGAGACCAAAGGGAGATAAGCCATCTCCTCCTGGGATGGTGCTGTATCCTGTGGGGCCAGCGTTCGAGTGGACCTGAGTGTGATGCTTCCTGATATTGGGTCCCCTGGGTATTTTGCATGCCTCCCTCTAGTCCAGACCCCAGTGGGTTGAGTGCTGAGCAAATAATAATTCTGTAGCAAAGCCAGTGATGTGATCGAATGCTGAACTTTGGATTTGGGGCTTGTGGGTTTTGATTTGTTTGTTTGGCTGCATCGGGTCTTAGTTGCGGAGCGCAGGATCTTTGCTGTATCACTTGGGATCGGCCGATGCGGCGCCGGGGCTCTCGTGTTACGGCATGAAGGCCACGGAGCACGGGCTCAGTGGTTGTGGCTCATGTGCTTAGTTGCTCCATGGCATGTGGGATCTTAGTTCCCGGGCCAGGGAGCGAACCCATGTTCCTGGCATTGCCAGGTAGATTCTTAACCACTGGACCACCAGAGATGTCCCTGGGCCTCATTTTTAAATGTAGGTTTTATTTTTATTTCAGTATTTTGAGGCTAACAGGTCAGAAGATGATTGCCATTGAAATGATGTTTTGTTACTCAGAGTTCCCAAAAGGAGGGGGCATGCCACACTATCCAGGGGTCATGTGGGGAAGCAGTCCTTTACTGGCTGTACTAATTGACTGGTCCCAAGGAGGCAGTCCCTCCAGGTCAGCGAGGCTGCCAGTTGTCAAAACATCAGAATGAAAAGATGTGGAATTCAGGTTTGCCTGAGTTTGAACACACACTGCCATGTATAAGCCCTGTGGCCTAAAGGATACCAACCTGTCTCAGAAAACAGGAGTGTTAATAATACAGCAAGCTTACTGGGTTGCCATGTGGATTAGAGCACAGAGCCTGGCACACAGTAGGTGCTCATGATGTAGCAAACATAGTCAGTATGCACGGTAGGATATGGCATGGCATATGCATTTGTACATGTATACCACAGTTTGTGGGGAGAGAGGGCTCTACTCTTGTTTTGAAAATTACCTCCACTTTTGACCACTTCTTCAAATAATACTCTGAAAAATTTTGCCAAACTAAGCTGCTCCTGGAAGCCTGAGTCTCTCTCCAGGGTCCTGAAACTTTTTGCTTTGAATGAAGCTAAAAATAACCCCAAGTACCTTCCTTCCCTGGGGGATGATGGTGCTACAGACTTCACAGAGGAAGTCAAGAGATACAGGGAACTGTGTATGTGTATTCTAAAGAAAATGTCTGGAACTTTCCAAAGCTTTAAAAAGAAGTTCGTTTTGAATGCCTTGCACATTTCAGAAGAAGCTGTCCCTACGCTGGTACAGGTCCTTCTGACATCAAGCAGGAATTTTTATTAGCACGAGAGCGTGTTAAAGAGAGGCCCAGACCGTGGCACACGGAAGCAGCAGGGGACAGAGCATAAGCTTTGTCACCAAGCATCAGCTTTCACTTGGCAGCGTTTAGGGGCTGGAGGTGATAGAGAGCCATTAACTGCAGACTTCTGCCTCCCAAGCCAGCGTTAACATCAGTGGGTTGGAAGAGAAGAGAAATCACAAATGATGTGTTGCGAGAGCTGCAGAGAAGACGTAGTGTGTTTGTGGCAGAGACACACACAGCACCATTCTCTGGGGACCCGTGCTATTCTCATACTGTCATTCACTGTGAAATAGGAGCCTGATCAGGACTCCTGTCACAGTGAGATGCCTTCCCCTGGGCCTCCTCCAGGGGTTCGCGTGGCT
Organism: Odocoileus virginianus; assembly: GCF_023699985.2. NCBI lineage: Eukaryota > Metazoa > Chordata > Mammalia > Artiodactyla > Cervidae > Odocoileus > Odocoileus virginianus. The sequence continues at coordinate 7,175,898 of NC_069699.1, forward strand.
TTTTGCCAGGCAGCATTAGGAGGCTGACACTGCTTAAACTGAGCCTAAATATATATAAAGAAGAGAGTGTGGGCAGCATAAACATGCTCTTCACTTCTCTCATTATAACAGCCTAAAACATTTCTTTGGAACCTTCCCTTTCATTCCCTCCTGCACCAAGAAGCACCCATGTATTTGGAACAAGGACAATGAACCCATGTTCTATCATGGTCTCGAAAATACTCAAAAACAACATTATTAAATGTTAAGTGGTCTCTTTACTCTTTTTAGTCATTTTTGTGTATTTCTTTTCAGAAATAGCTGCTGTAGCACCTAATATAACTTCTGCATTGTGGAATTTGTTGACAGGATATATGTTACAGCACTGACCTTTGGAAAATTACTTTCCTTATGAGATAATTTATAACCTGTAGAAGATATTTGATGTCTTAATGTTTTCTTTTGGTCTCTTACTCTGTCACTGTTTCTTTTTATTGCATTAAGTAGACCCAGTACACAGCAAAGCTTTCAGGGTGAAAATAGCTATCTATTTTACAAATAGCTTCAGAGGGGTAGACTGAGATAGGGTTCAGGGCTATGCACCCATGAGCCAGATTAAGCTTGTGTTGCTCAATGAAGGTCCTTCATTCAGGTAAAATAAAAAAGGAGGAGGAGGAAGGGAAGATGAAATGATGTTAAGTTTTTATTGTTTGTTTGTCTGAACGTTTACAGAATGCCAGGTCTTTTGCTATACTTTTGCATATTTTCATGGGCAACCTCAGTCACAACTCCTTGATGCAGGGGTTATTGTCCTTGATGCGGGGGTTATTTCATAGATAAGGGCATTGAACCATAGTGAAGTTAATTGTCCAACATCCCAATTACTGAGTCAGTCACAAATTGAACCTGATTCTAATAAAACATTTCAATTATTTTTCTTTATCAAATTATACAAGTAATTTTAATATTAATTAAAATCAAATGGCACCAAAAGGCTTAATGTGAAAAATCTTTCCCTATTTTTCAATCCTGCTCCACAGAGGATTACACTGTTAGCGCTTCTTGATTTCTTTCCTGATTTGTATCTCCATCTTTCTAAAAACTGTGACTGTGTTGGACTTTTAAAAAATATTTTATTGTTAGTTATTTATTTGGCTGTGCCAGGTCTTAGTTGCAGCATTCAGGATCTTATAGTGGGGATCTAGTTGGGAGTTAGTTCCCTGATCAGGTTGAAGCCAGGCTTCCTGAATGGGGAGCATAGAGTCTTAGCCACTGAACCATGAGGGCAGTCCCTGTATTGGGCTTTTTTATTTATCAAGTTCATCACCTTCCTGTGATGGCTCTTGTGAATTTATTTTGCCTACATGTGCCCCCGCTCTAATTTCTCCCCTCTCATTCTCCCAATCACAGTGTTTTATTATTTCTACATAAATGATGTCTTTGCCAATTGAGTGATTCTTTTTTATTCTTTTTATACTTTAAAATTTTTAGAATTAACATTTATCTAATTTACTTCATTCACTGATTTAACTACAATCTCTTAGAAACTGCTTCTCTTATAAATTGTTCAGTAGATCTGTCAAACACTGACTCTCAGGATGAGCTCTGAGTCTTATCAGAGAGCATCCTCTTCCTCTCCCTTCAGGAGATACTGATCTCCTTTCACCACCGTCTTGGTGGATACCCTGCACCTATGTCTGTCTAAGGCGGCACACTCATTTCTCATAGTCCCTAGCCTCCAGTAATTTCTTTTAGAGGGGGCTGTTGTTTGTTTGAGTTTCTTTTCCTTACATTGTTGAGCAATTTGGCTGAATATGAATTCTAAGTTGAAAATCAGAATTCCGACAATGATGCTTCATTCTTTCTTAGTTTCCTGTGTGGCTGTTGAAAAACCCTGTGCTGTTTTAGATCCTACTATATTGCATGCAACCTAACTTTTCAGCTTTAAAGCTTTTAAGAGCTTCTTTTCAGGCTCACTGCTCTGCAGAGTCATTGTGATATGCAGTAGTGTGTGTGTGTGTGTGTGTGTGTGAGATGTGTTTTTGTTGTTGTTGTCTTGGAATCTCAATTCTTTCTATTTCTTTCCTGGTAACTCCTATCCTTCAATACTGGAAATTTTTATTGTATTATTTCTTCAATAATGTAATAATGATTCTTTTATAATTTCATTCTAATTATTCTGTTTCTATTCTCTTTATCCTTTTATTTTCTTATCATATCTTTTCTTTTCAGTCTCTCTCCTTTTTTAAGTTTGGTTATTTGGAAATGCCCTTGCACTTTTGAGATTTAAAGCATTGTAGGTTTAAAAAAGGCTCTTTGTTTAAGATTTTCAACATCTGTGAGATTTTTTTTTATTTTTAAAATTACTTTAGAGCATTCTGCTCTCATGATAGCTTCTTTTACTTTTCATGGGCTATAATAGTCTTTCTTTTAAATTTGTTTGACTTGTGTAATTCTCGCTTTCTACCTTTCCCTGTCTTTTAGGTTTCTATTTTTATATTTGGTTTGGTTTCTGTTCTTTTTTTAATGTTGAACATTGTATTCAATTGTTGGTGCTCTTTGGCTCCCCATTTTACTTTTAAGAAGAAGGCACAAAAATGCTCCCTCAGAACTCTGTTTCCAGGCACATGACATAAACTTTGTGGTTTCAGCTTAAGGTGATCTACAGCAGAGAAAAGGAGAAGGACATGGCCACCTACTCCAGTATTCTTGCCTGGAGAATCCCCTGGACAGACGAGCCTGGTGGGCTGCTGTCCACGGGGTTGCACAGAGTCGGATATGACTGAAGCGACTTAGCGTGCATGCATGCATGCTTTGGAGAAGGAAATGGCAACCCACTCCAGCATCCTTGCCTGGAGAATCCCAGGGATAGAGGAGCCTGGTGGGCTGCCGTCTGTGGGTCGCATAGAGTCAGACACAACTGAAGCGACTTAGCAGCAGCAGCAGAGAAAGCTTTATACTGGAGAATTATCAGTCAACGTCACTGTCTGGAGATGTTTTCTGTGGAGCTATTTTGTCCTTGTAGTGAGGAAGCTTCTTGTCAAAGTGATGGGGTGGATGGAAACCTCAGTATTTACTTGACCGATTTCAGCTGTGTGCAGGTGCATGTCTCATTTGACCCTCCCTGTGACCTGGATCCTCCACGTTCTACACCTGTCTCAGAACTAAAGCTTTTTGCTATTTCCTTTCTGCAGGCACTTCACATACATCTTCTTTTATTCTGTTCATCGAGTACCAGTCGTCCATTGCCTTTCCGACTTCCTCAAATTTTGGCAAGTTTCTTCTTTACTTTTATCATTTCTCCTTTTCCTTTTTGGCTTTGTTGGCATGTCCTGTTAAATTCCCCTGCTATTATTTCTTTAAATATTATTGGGAAAAGAAATACATGTAGCTCATCTACTGTGTTTAATAGCAATCCTTATTGTTCCTCACTGTGTTTTGATATTTGCTCTGTGTTTGCAGCATACTATCTGCATATAATTTGTGTGCTTTCCTCCTATGCACCATGTTTTACATCCTTTTGATTCTTTAAGTTTAGGAGTTTAAGGAGTACATGTTTAGAAGCACAGTCTTATTTTATTCCTAGAAAAATCCTTGGTCTAAGGCACAGGTATATTATTCTGTTTTTCACACTTGACATATGGAGGGACTTCCACCCAGGGAGTTTAATTAACATGCTCAAGATTACTCAGTCAAGTTTTTTCAAACTTCCCCAATTACAGATTTTTGCCTCTCCTCCCCTCTACCACTCAGGCCTAATTTGTGGCAAGTTTATAAAATATATAAATAAAGAGAAGAAGAAAGGGAAGAAGGGAATGAAGTTTGAACACTAAGTTTGAAAACTTTTATTTCTAAACTGTGACTTTTCAAACTCAGGTTGGGAGTAATTTGAGAATTTTGGTGCATTTTGTGACACACAGTCATTACTGCAGTGATCAATTGAGATTTGGCTGAAATAACAGAATGATCTCTAGTGTCCTGATGTCTGTAGAAGCATTTAGAGAGGTAAACAACATGTTGGGCTGGGGGAAAGTTAAAAATGAGGAGCACAGTTCACCCGTTAAAGTCCGTTTGGTATCAACATTAGGTAGGTTAATTGTGTAGCATGAACAGAATCAACAGCCACATCTATAGGGCTTTTTCCACCTCCGGACATCATTTAATGGAACTAATGCATATTTATCATAGCATGGTTCTCTTTAAACAACAACCTGGCCATTAGACATAAATTTCCCATAAGCATCATGATTTACTTTCTGCAAAGGACCTTCTCATCTGACCACAGAGACTCTGATGTGATTATGCCACGTTCTAGGGCCTGGAGGGATGTGAGGCAGGCTTTCGTAGCCCAGTTTGCCTGGGAGCCCTCTGATGGAATTGAGGCAGGCCTGTGCTGCATTCCTGGAGGCAGGGACTGTGGATAGGCCAGGTGGATACCTCCTCCCACGCTCTCCGTTGTCAGATGCCCAGGTTCTGTGGGCTGAGTCTTGTTGAAGATGCCAGCATCCTCTCTTAACGTGGGGCAGAGCTTGCTGGGCTGGAGCATTGCCTGTGGAAGGGGAGCCCTACAGCATGCCCTTTATGAACAATCCCTGCACGGGGTCTCCCATCTCACTGGCTCTGAGACAAGTGGATAATTCCTCAAGCCCTGACCCAAAGAGCAGTCCTCGTCTTGTTCAGTCTAGCTGCCTTCTTTCAGGCCCTGCTTGAGTACCATCGTGTCTATAAAAACTTCTCCAAGTCAGAAAAGACTGAATCTCTCCAGTTCTTACTCTGTGCACTGCTTACTCTGCCTGGTACTTACTGCACTGTGCTCTGCGAGCTAAGGGGCTTCCCTGGTGCTCAGTCAGGAAAGAATCCACCTGCAATGCAGGAGATCTGGGTTCAGTCCCTGGGTCCGGAAGATCCCCTGGAGAAGGAAATGGCAACCCACTCCAGTATGCTTTCCTGGGAAATCCCTGGCTGGCTATATTCCATGAGGTCACAGGAGTCAGACATGACTTAGTGACTAAACCACCCCTGCATGCTGGGGGTAACAAAGGGTTGATGCCAGTGATGTGGTGTGAGGACAACATATGCACCAGAGGCAGTCTTCCCTTTGAATCCTCTTTCTGCTTGCCATGTGGTCCAATCTCCATGTGCTTCAGTGCCCTCATCTTGGAGACAATGACAGTCTCCTTGCCAAGTTGTAATAAAGATTTAGGATAAAAAGGTACATACATTGTCCAACACTAAAGTCTTCTTCCTTTCTTTTTGCTTTTGTGTTATTTACAAGTTATTTATTAATTTGATTACACTTTTTTCATTAAATGTGTCCAACTGGAGTGACTTAGCAGCAGCAGCAGCAACATTATATTTTTCAATGGAGAATCTGCCTTTTGAAAAACTTGTCTCATGCCTATGGATTTTACCTAAGTCTACATGTGTCCCTCTACATGAATTTACCCTTCAGTAAGAAAATACTGCTACTTTTTCAGATTGCTTGCTTTCTGTCACAGGCCCAGGTTTAGACTGACTCCTCTCCATTTCCCTCCGATCTTCTTATTTTTTAACTTGTGCACGTCGGTGTGATGACCTCTTTGGGCTCTTGGATGTTTTGAATGGTGATAACAGAATCAAGACTGACTCCCTGCATTCATGATCTACACCCTCAAAAGGCAGCGGAAGCTCAAGAATTAGAGCTTCATCCCTTGACGGCTGGGTCTCAGGGCTTTGCTCTGGGAGAAGAGGACTAGATTGCCTTAATGACCACTAATAGCAAAGAATGGTTTTGTGTATAGCCATCACAAGTCCTTCTGTTCTGCTCTGGGCACTGACTCGGTGGTAAAGAATCCACCTCCCACTGCAGGAGGCACAAGAGATGCAGGTACGATCCCTGGGTCAGGAATATCCCCTGGAGTAAGAAATGGAAACCAATTCCAGTGTTCTTGCCTGGAAAATTCCGTGGACAAAGGAGCCTGGCAGGCTCTAGTCCGTGGGGTCACAAAGAGCCAGATGTGACTAAGCACGCGTGCACGCGTGCACAGCTGTTATGGTGTCTCAATGGACGCTCTCTACTGCAGTCCATGCTATTGGCTTGGAGGGGGGTCACACACCTCCTCTACGGGTGGGGAAATCAAGGCTCAGAGGTGTATGAGACGACCCTCAGGTCAGCCAGCAGATGCAGGCCTGCATCTCACGTCTGATGGTTCCAAACTGGTGCCTGTTTTCTGTTCCCTCCATAGAGAGAGAGACTATATGGACATCTCCTCTATAGACACTTATGCTACTGGTACCTACTCTTATCTTCTCATACTGATCCCACAAAGTCAGACTGCCAGAAATGTGCAACATACTTGCAGGCTGTGACTCATTCTGCCGAGAACAGGGAGACCAGAAAGATGTCTTGTTTCAGCCCATCTTCTTGGAAGAACTCTTGTGGGACCTCACCCCAGGGGCCTGTTGTAGAACTGTGAAGGAGGATTCCAGCATGAAACAGCATCCTCTGTGATTGTGACATGTCACTCTAGGGGGAGATCTCTCTCCACTTGATGCTGTTGGCCTTTTAGGAGGATGTTTCCCCATTTACTGAAGGCCAGGTCCTCTGAGAAAAGTGTACTGCTGTGCATACTGATTTATATTGATCCTTCCAACAAGTTGTGTAGCAGATTCATTTATCTGTTGGATGGTTGGCAGTTTATGGGGATTCTTACATCAGATCCAACTGTGCCTTTTAACCATTGAGTTCTATTATTCTGTCATTTTTACTTCATCTCTTTAAGAAGGGAATTTCATGTCAACTAGGATGATATGCTGCTTTTTACAACGAAAGTAGTCTCTTAATGACAAAAGGAAGTGCGGGGTCTAGAAAATAGAGCTCAGTCTGATATCAGGTAGATGAAAATCTCAAGTGTCCCTGGGAATGGGGAATTAAAAAGAATGACAAACTCAGACTCACGACAGAGGCAAATCTTGGAGTCTCTCCAGTCACCAGGACCCATGTGAATTGCTATGTGTCTGTGTGTGGTGGTGTCTGGAGGGGACATTCTGAGTGAGGGTCTAAAGTGACAGGTGGTGTTTGAAACCTGCATCCATAGACACAGCAAGGGTGTAAAGCATGGGCGAGTTGGCCAGGAATGTCCTACAGCCTGGACCAGAGTCCCAGTTAAGTCTGCCTTATGAAGAAAGACTTTGGGGTGCTCATTCCAGCCGGTGATCTGGATTCTCCCAGGGCTAAATACAGTCTAAATTAACCCCAGCCTCCAAGCCCCATAGACATTTGGCCAGTAGATCTTTCAGAGAGGCTTTTATTGACCTCGCTCATAGAAACCCTTGGTGAGATTATTTTGTGTGTGAGGAATCACAGAGCTACATTCTAAACACAGTGACTTCTACATGACCAATAAATATGCCTGCCCGTCTGAGGCTAAAATTGGTCTCAGTGGGTATAATTGAAATTGTGTTTTTGATTTCTCATCACTTTGTTTGTTTGTTTTTTCCAGTGTGACCAGCATGTATAGGGGTTGTTGTTCTGTACAGTTAGTTGTATAGATATTTGGATCCTTTAAGAGAGAAAAAGTGAGAAATAATACAATTTGACTTCTGCCGCATAAAGAGAGCTGGAGCTTTGGGAATGTGAGGCAGTAATAGCAAGAATTGCTTGCTTCCTAAAAAGGCATTGCCTAGAACAACAGCAAAACTTTTTTAATATATGCCTGGGGCGACTTTAAAACCACGCTCCAGGGGTTTTAAAACGGGTTTTGCTACCTGTAGTTTGAACACACAGTAAAAAGCAAAACCTTGTGTTTACTAATTCCCTAAAATGTGTCTGTTCTGAACTAGGGTGTTCACAGAGACACAGCAGAAGCTGAACTCATGTCTGTATGCTCAGCCCTGAGGTGCTAGGTTTATGTTCATCCAGATTCTGAGAAGCACGATTCCCAAACATTCTGCTAGCATTTCCCAGGGAACATTGTTTGGGCATAAAAAGAAGAGCTGAAATGTGCTTTTATGAATAAATCCTAAAACACCTTGTTTTTGTACCCCATCCCTCAGGAATAACCCCTTCTGCCTTCACTGCCTCATTCACTACCAATAACAGGTCCATTCCGAGATGCTAACTCATATTAGAATTATACTCCAGACATTGAAACTTTGACTGAGTCTTTTAGCAAAGGCTTCCTAAATACAGAGAGCAGTGCTGTATCCCACGAGTTTAGGTCAGGATAAGAATAAAGTTGGAGAAGGGACTGGCAACCCACTCCAGTATTCTTGCCTGGAGAATTCCATGGACAGAGGAGTCTGGTGGGCTACAGTCCATGGGTGCAAAGAGTTGGACACAACTGAGCGACTAAGACTTACTACACTAAAGGAGAAAATTGCCTGCAGATTTTCATTGTCCCTTTTAGGTCATCACTTCTTAGCGTGCTCTGGGGTCTGGTAGTACCGCTTTCTTTTTTCCTTCCTCCAAAAATGCAGAGACTGAGATAGCTTCTTTCACTGACTTTGATTAATAAATTCATGTTCGTCATGAGACTTATCTTTCCTGTAGGCAGCTGCATAACTGATTTCTTTTTTTATTGAATTTTCCAAAACCCAGCCTATTCTTCCCTCTCTAAGACCAACCATATTATCTCATCCCATGAACTGCTATGCGATGAGTTTTTCTGTTCAAGAACAGTTTGTACTCAATACAGTGGTTCCATTTGCCTGTAATCTTGAGCAAATGGTGAGAAGCAGCTGAGGCAGGTTACAGAGTTTTGCATGTGTGATTCGGGTGTTCAGGGATTTCTAGGAATTCCTCAGGCTGTCTGTGATTGTACAATACCAGCTGGAATGCAGCCTTTCCCTCTTCAATATCACCACCTCCTCAATGTCAACATAGTCCCAGAGCTTAGACTGGAAGGGTTCAGCAGGTTTGCCATGCAGGAAGATGAGTGATGCTTTCCTAACAAGGACTTCAGCACTTTCAAAGACAGTATTTATGAAGTTGCACAGTACATACAGATTACCTGGAGATTTTGTTAAGATGCAGATTCTGATTCAATTGCTAGGTGATTCCAATGCTACTGGTCCAGGGACTACACTGGAAATCAGTGCAGTGCAGTTCAGTTTAGTTGCTCAGTCATGTCTGAATCTGTGCGACCCCATGGACTACAGTACACCAGGCTTCCCTGTCCATCACCAAATCCTGGAGCTTACTCAAACATATCCATCAAGTTGGTGATGCCATCCAACCATCTCATCCCCTGTCATCCACTTCTCCTCCTGCCTTCAATATTTCCCAGCATCAGAATCTTTTCCAGGGAGTCAGTTCTTCACATCAGGTGGCCAAAGTATTGGAGTTTCAGCTTCAGTATCAGTCCTTGCAATGAATATTCAGGACTGATTTCCTTTAGGATGGATTCCTTGCAGTCCAAGGGACTCTCAAGAGTCTTCTCCAACACCACAGTTCAAAAGCATAGATTCTTCGGCACTCAGCTTTCTTTATGGTCCAACTCTCACATCCATACATGACTACTGGAAAAACCACAGCTTTGACTAGGACCTTTGTTGGCAAAGTAATGTCTCTGTTTTTTAATATGCTGTCTAGATTGGTCATAACTTTTCTTCCAAGGAGCAAGCATCTTTTAATTTCATGGCTACAGTCACCATGTGCAGTGATTTTGGAACCCCACCAAAAAAACTCTCTCACTGTTTCCATTGTTTCCCCATCTATTTGCCATGAAGTGATGGTACTGGATGCCATGATCTTAGTTTTTGGAATGTTGAGTTTTAAGTCAACTTTTTTACTCTTCTCTTTCACTTTCATCAAGAGGCTCATTAGTTATTTTTCACTTTCTGCCATAAGGTTGGTGTCAAATGCGTATCTGAAGTTATTGCTATTTCTCCTGGCAATCTTGATTCCAGCTGTCCATCATCCAGCTCAGCATTTTGCATGAATGTACTTTGCATATAAATTAAATAAGCAGGGTGACAATATACAATTAAATAAGCAGGGTGAGAAGATACCATACACAATATACAATTGTTATTGTAATCATACATAGTAGCCTGCCTCAGTGGACCCTGCCCCTTTGCCTAACTGTAAACTAAAGAGCCTTTGTTCAGCTCATAGAGAGATAATCTGACCCTGTTTACCTGTGAATAGTTACAACAAAAAGAAGACATTAACACACCCCTTCCAAAGGTTGACCCTTCTGGAGGAGATGTTTTGCAAGATTCAAGACCCTTTTTACTTTACTTTCTCATTCCCTCTTCCTCTCCATTCTTCCTTTTGACTTTAGTTCTTCACTGTTTCTCTCTCTGACCCTATAAAAGAACCTGGCATCCAGACCCAGACAAGATGGTTACTTTGAGACATTAGTCTTCCTTCTTTTCGGTCGGCTGGCTTTCCAAATAAAGTCATATTCCTGGCCTCAACACTTCATCTCTCAGTTTCACTGGCCTCTCAGTGCAGTAAGCAGAGGGAGCTTGGACTCAGTAACAGGAGGAGGGATAAATTAGGACTTTGACATTAACAGATATATACTGGTATACATAAAATAGATAAAAAATAAGGACCTACTGTATAGCACAGGGAACTGTATTAAATATCTTGTAATAACCTGTAAGGGAAATGAATCTGAAAAAGAATATATACATATATATGTAATATATATTCACATATGTTTATGTGTATATATATATGTATATTACATATTATGTGTGTATATATGAAATTGAATCACAGTGCTAAACATCTAAAAGTAAGGCAACATTGTAAATCAACTGTAATTAAATTAAAAAAATAAATAATAAATAAGTTGAGGCAGAAGCTCCAATCCTTTGGCCACCTGATGTGAAGTGCTGACTCATTAGAAAAAACCCTGATGCTGTGAAAGATTGAAGGCTGGAGGAGAAGGGGATGACAGAGCACAAGATGGTTGGATGGCATCACCGACTCCATGGACGTGAGTTTGAGCAAGCTCTGGGAGATGGTGAAGGACAGGGAAGCCTGGCGTGCTGCCGTCCATGGGGTCACACGGGGTCAGACACAGCTGAGCAACTGAACAGCAACAACATGTCACAAAAAATGAAGTTCTGTGTCTGATCGTGTCTGTGTCCATTCGCATTACTCTAAAACTCTGTGACTTACATTTCCTTGGTTATAAATAGTATTGGCATATTTTATCCCAGTGAGCCTCAAACTTTACTGTACATCACAGTTACCTAGATGACTCGTTAAAACAGATTCCTGGCCTAATGTCAGACTGTGATTGGGGTCAAGACTAGGGTGGGGTCCAAGGATTGTTATTCCTTACCAGTTCCCCAGTGATGTTGATACTGCTGGTGCAGGGACTACGTTTGGAGTAGAATGAGCCTGAAGTTCTTTCTCATAGTGCCTATAGCACTTAGCATACTGTACTGTTCACCTAGTGATGTGGTAAAGCTCTTAAAATAAGTTGTGCCTGTTTTTCTTGGTATCGCCCATGCCCCTAGTTAAATAATTGGTTTTTAAGTTGAAATGAATTGGGTGTAATGGAGTTAATTCTCTCTCTTTCACTTAATTCCCTTACTGGAACCTCTGACAAGCACAAAATACTACATCAGGAATAAAATAAAACAGAGATAAGGGTTGATCTGTTAGCCAATCTATTTTTTTTAATTGATATATATTTTATTTGTAATGTGTCAATTTTTTTCTGTGCAGCAAAGTGATTCAGTTATACATATGAATTCTTTTTAAATATTCTTCTCCATTATGGGTTTATCATGGGATACTGAATATTGTTCTCTATACTCTGCAGTAAGACCTTGTTTATCCATTATGTATATAATAGTTTGCATCTACTAACTCTAACCTCCCAGTCTGTCTCTCCCTCAACCCTCCCCCTCTTGGCAACCACCAGTCTCTTATGTCTGTGATTCTGTTTCTGTTTCAGAGATACGTTCATTTGTGTCCCATATTAGATTCCATATCATATGGTATTAATGTTTGTCTTTATCTTTCTGAATTACTTCACTTACTATAATCATTTCTGTTGTATCCATGTTGCTGCAAATGGCATCATTTCATTGTTTCTTAATGACTGAGTAGTCCGAGAAGGCAATGGAAACCCACTCCAGTACTCTTGCGTGGGAAATCCCATGGACGGAGGAGCCTGGTGGGCTACAGTCCATGGGGTTGCGAAGAGTCAGGCATGACTGAGCGACTTCACTTTCACTGTTCACTTTCATGCACTGGAGAAGGAAATGGCAACCCACTCCAGTGTTCTTGCCTGGAGAATCCCAGGGATGGCAGAGCCTGCTGGGCTGCCGTATATGGGGTCGCACAGAGTCAGACACGACTGAAGAGACTTAGCAACAGTAGTATTCCATGTGTTGGCTGTTGTGAATAATGCTGCTATGAACATAAGGGTGCATGTATCTTTTTGAATTAGAGTTTTGTCTGGATATATGCCCAAAAGTGGGATTGCTGGCTTGTAATAGTAACTGTATTTTTAATTTTCTGAAGAACCTTCATACCATTTTCTATAATGGCTACAGCAACTTATATTCCCACCAATAGGGTAGGAAGGGTTCTCTTTTCTCTATATCTTTTACAGCCCTTGTAATTTGTAGAACTTTTAATGATAGTCATTATGTGTTGATCAGTCTATTTTGCTAGTTTTTAAGTACACTATGTTGCATTTTGTTTCTGTTCCTCTTCATCAGTTTAACCTTGTTTATATATTTTTAGTACTTGAGGTACTGATGCTTAGGGCAATGAGTTAGCCCAGTTTCAAGTGATAGGTGTATAGCTAGTTGGAATTCCAGGAAAACACTACCAATTACTCTGATGAAATTTCAGTTCAGGTGTCATGGGAGCCCAGAGATAGGAGACAAACTAGCCTAATGTGCTGATTAAAGCCTTGCCGCTCAAAAGGACGCTTATTCTTAGAGCAGCAGCAGCAGCGTCACCCAGAAGCTTATTTCAAATGAAGGATCTCAGGCCAACCTCTGAATTTATGGATTAGAATCTGCATTTTAACAAGAATCCCAGATTATCTGTAGACACATTGAAGTTTCAGAAGCACTAAACTGAAAGACAAATGTAGACGCAGGTGCCATTGAAGACTGAGGTGAGCTGTGGGCTGCTTTCCTGCTTTCCCTAAGGGAAGTCTGGGCATTTGGTCTAAGGCAAGTCAGATGGCAGAACGCGGGCAGATGCCTCACACAGATGGAGCCCCATTTCCCTGGGATGAGCAGACCCGCTGCAACAGCCTCGCTCACAACAGGAGCAAATCCCTGAAAGATCTGTGGCTAGGGGAATTAAAAGAAAGAGGGACTCTCAATCTGATGGGGAGGCTGTGGCCGTCACCCAGCAGGAGGCCGCTGCTCCTTGACAGCGTGAAAGGAAGCCCAGCTCCACCAGCCTACCTGTTTGGGAGCCACCTGTCACATGGGAGTGGGAAGGGAATTCACTGCCAGGTAGTAGCAAGATGGCATCACTTCCCTCTCAAGTCGTGGGCGTGAGATCCATGAAATGTGGGACTGAGGTTGCAGGGATTCTGTCACCATGGGAACATCTCCCCAGCTCACCTTCTTTATAGGAAGAAAGCGGTGTGTAAGGTCAGGACCAATTACAGACCAGCTCTAGCAACTTATAACGCTCAGAGGCCACATCAGATATTGGTGTTGAATGTATTTTCTGTAATTGAGAATAGTTAGTTGAGATTTTGATTTTTATTCATGTCTTAATACCATCTTATGATTACAGTAAGTCCCCCACATATGAAGGTGTTCCATTCTAAGAGCACATTCCTAAGTCCAACTTGTTCGTAAGTCCAACACAGTGAGCCTAGGTACCTAACTAACATAACAAACTATACTGTATAGTACTGTATTATAATAGGTTTGTAATAACTTTCACACAAATGATAGCTAAAAAAACAAACAAAAAATAAAACATGTTAAATGTTATAGTACAGTACATTACCTCGAAAAGTAGAGTACAACAGCTAGTATACAGGGGTTGGCATGAAGTGAACAGGCAAGAAGACTTACTGGCTGGAGGAAGGAGAGGAGGTGGGAGATGGTAGCTGAAGAATCATCAGCAATAGGAGGAGATGGAGGGCAAGCTGCAATTTCATTCATGTCTGACATTAATGGAACACATATTCACACCTTTGAAAATTCGAAACTTGAAGGTTCGTATGTAGGGGACTTACTATATTGTATTTTTCATGGAATAAAGCAATTAAAAGAAACATTTAAAAGTGGATGCATCATTGTGACTGAATATCTTTTAGGTGAAGAAGACTTTATAAAAGATTTTTAAATATGATAAATATCTATCATTTAAGAATGTTAGCAACATGGAAAAATAGGTAAAGTTAAGTAGCAATGATGGAAAAATAGTTGAAAGCAAGAATAGGAAATATACTTTAACAATAGGCATAAAAGTTACCTGAGGAATTCGAGAGAGCTTAAAAGTTATCCCTACTGTAACTGGTAGAAATATTCACTTTTAACTAGGTGCTTTTGGAACATCTATTTATTAGCATTTACTCATCCAGTCTTGTGTTCATTTATTCAACAGCCATTCACTGAGCCCCATGCATGTGCCAGTTCAGTCAGTAAGTGTTTCAGATGCATCAGAAAACAAGGCAAATCAAGTAGCCATCCTACATTTGCAGGGAAACAACCAAATCATAAGTAAACCACAAACAAACAAAAAATAATAGCAGCCTGTGACAGATGAGGCATGTATACTCAGTTTCTCAGTCATGTCAGACTCTCTGCAACCTCATGGACCTGCCAGGCACCTCTGTCCATGGGATTCTCTGGGCAAGAATACTGGCGTGGGTTGCCATGACCGCCTCCAGGGGATCTTCCACACCAGGGATCGAATGCACGTCTCTTGTGTCTACTGCATTGCAGGTGAATTCCTTACCCTGTGAGCCACCTGGGAAGCCCAATGCGACAGGTGATAGTAGAGGGAAATAAATCTATATGTGTCAGCTATTGCTGTTTACTGAGTCACCCCGAGTCAGCTAAAACAGCTAGCAGTTATTGAACTCACAATTCAGGAGCTAGTGGTTTTTGCCAGAATCAGCTAGGCTGTTCTTACCTGAGTCAGGCTCATCTGCTCTCAGCTGGGTGTCACCCACGCTTCCACAGACAGCTGCTAGATCAGTTTAGGACTAGTGGCTCATCTCTGCTCCATCCTTCTCACCCTCCAGGCCACCCCAGGCTTGTTCATTTGGCGATGGTGCAGGGATCTCAAATAAGAGAATTGAAATACACAATGCCTCTTGAGGCCTGGCCTTGAAACCCAACATATTCCAGCTCTTTGATGGCAGGATCTACTGAGAATCGATGCCACTTTTGCAATCTAACACAGCAGAGCAGAACACACAGGACCCATTGCCAAAGCATCACAGTGTTTGGAACCCAGTTAAGCAAGGAACCAGCAAGGAAACCAGTAGAGTGTGATGTCTGGGAGTCACCAGAGGAGAGCAGGAGACAAAAGACTCAAAACTACTGAGACAGATAGAGGGAGCACAGATAAGGGACCCCAAATAAATGATCATCTTGAAGGGATATAAAGCATAAAGTTATATACATTATAAAATGGTGGGAGACTATCCTAGAGTTTGCTGAAATAACAAAAAGTAAAAACTCATTGGTCCTCCTGGTCTTTTCATTTTTCACCCAGTCATCTGTATATAATCTGTGATGTAGATATGTTCTTGTATTTTGTGCTTATTGAAAAGGAATTCCTATAGGGAAGCAAGGAATGGAAGAGCATTCAAGAGGGGAGATGTGGTCGCATCCTCATGGGCAGTAAAGGCAGCAGCGAGCTACAGGCAGTGTTTCAGCTCATGACCATAGAGAGGCCGGGTGAGCCTGAGCACGGGGACCCGGCCCAGGCTCAGCAGATACCTCTGTGCACGGCTGGGTCATGATATACTGAAAAGGCACTCAATCAAGAGAAATCTTGGAGGAGCTGGAAACCATCAGGTTATTGAGGCCACACAGGGAGTAGTAAAGAGAGAGAGATCAAGCCCTGAGCCTTTGGAGTGGGAGCACTGACTCCAAGACCCTAGACCACCAGACAACTAACCCTGCTGCTGCTGAGTCGCATCAGTCGTGTCCGACTCTGTGCGACCCATAGGCAGCAGCCCACCAGGCTCCCCCGTCCCTGGGCTTCTCCAGGCAAGAACACTGGAGTGGGTTGCCATTTCCTTCTCCAGTGTGTGAAAGTGAAAATTGAAAGTGAAGTCGCTCAGTCGTGTCCGACTCATAGTGACCCCGTGGACTGCAGCCCACCAGGCTCCTCTGTCCATGGGATTTTCCAGGCGAGAGTACTGGAGTGGGGTGCCATTGCCTTGGAGTATCGAATAGTGAGAACTCACACAAAGGGAACCACTTGAATACAAGACCCAGCATCACCCAACCACCAGTAGCACCCTGTGCAGGATGCCTCATCTAAACAACAACAAGACAAAAGTACAAATCATCAGCAGACAGGATTACCACCCCACTCAGCCTTGCCTATCAGAGGGAAAACAAACAAACAAACAAAAAATTCAGTACAAATCTCACCCTATATGAATCTTACACAAACCACCGGACCAATCTTAGGAGGGCAGAAACCAAAAGGAGGAAAGAATTCAACCTTAAAGCCTCAGAAAAGGAGACCTCAAACAAAATAAGTTAAAAAAAATATATATATATATGTATGTATGTATGTATGTGTATATATACATATATAATGAAAAGGCAGAGAAATACTACCCAAATGAAGGAACAAATTAGAAACACAGAAGTCCAAATAAATCAAGAGGAAATAGGCAAACTACCTGAAAAGAATTCAGAATAATGATAGTAAAGATTATAAAAAACCTTGAAAACAAAATGGAGAAAATGCAAGAATCAATTAACAAAGACCTAGAAGAATTAAAGAATAAACATACAGAGACAAAAACCACAATTACTGAAGGACACTACATAATGATCAAGGGATCAGTCCAAGAGGAAGACCTAACAATTGTAAATATCTATGCACCCAACATAGGAGCAGCTCAATACATAAGACAAACACTAACAGACATAAAAGGAGAAACTGATAGTAACACAATAATAGTAGGAGACTTTAACACCCCAATCATGCCAATGGACAGATCATGAAAACAGAAAATGAATAAGGAAATACAAGTCTTAATGATACATTCGATGAGATGGATCTTATTGATATCTTCAGGACATTCCATCCAAATGCAGAAGAATACACTTTCTTCTCAAGTGCACATAGGATATTCTCCAGGATAGACACATCTTGGGTCACAAATCAAGCCTCAGTAAATTTAAGAAAGTTGAAATTGTATCAAGCATCTTTTCCGACCACAATGCTATGAGACTACGTAATTACAAGAAAAATACTGTAAGAAACACAAACACATGGAGATTAAACAATACATTTCTAAATAACCAACAGGTTACAGAGGAAATAAAAAGGGAAATAAAAAAATTTTTAGAAACAAATGACAATGAAAACAGGACAACTCAAAATCTATGGGATGCAGCAAAAGCAGTTCTAAGAGGGAAGTTTATAGCAATATGATCCTAACTCAAGAAACAAGAAAAACATTGACTAGACAACCTAACTTTACACCTAAGACAACTGGAAAGAAAAGAACAAAAAAAAAAAACCCCAAATTAGAAAGAAATCATAAAGATTCGAGCAGAAATAAAATGAAAAAGAAATGAAAGAAACAATAGTAAAGATTAATTAAACTAAAAGCTGGTTCTTTGAGGAGATAAGCAAAATTTACAAACCTTTGGCCAGACTCATCAAGAAAAAGAGAAGAATCAAATCAACAAAATTAGAAATGAAAAAGGAGAGGTTACAACAGACAATGCAGAAATACAAAGGATTATAAGGGCCTATTATGAACAGCTATATGGCAATAAAATGGATAACCTGGAAGAAATGGACAGATTCTTAGAAAAGTTCAATCTTCCAAGACTGAACCAGGAAGAAATAGAAATTATGAACAACCCAGTTACAAGCACTGAAATTGAAGTTGTGATCAAAAATCTCCCCAAAACAAAAGGCCAGGACCAGATGGCTTCACAGGAGAATTCTTTCAAACATTCAGAGAAGAGCTAATGCCTACCCTTCTAAAATTCTTTCAAAAAGTAGCAGAGGAAGAAACACTTCCAAACTCATTCTATGAGGCCACCATCACCTTGATACCAAAACCAACGACAACACACAAAAAGAAAACTACAAGCCAATATCACAGTTGAACATAGATGCGAAAATCCTCAACAAAATTTTAGCAAACAGAATTCAGCAACACAAGTTGGGTTTATTTCAGGGATGCAAGGATTTTTCAATGTATGCAAATCAATCAATGTGATACATCATATTAAAAAGTTGAAAGATAAAAACCATGTGATAATCTCAATAGATGCAGAAAAAGCCTTTGACAAAATTCAGCACCCATTTATGGTTAAAACTCTTCAAAAAATGGGCACAGAAGGAACCTACTTCAACATAGTAAAGGCCATATATGATAAGCCTCCAGCAACAAGCAAACATTATTCTCAATGGTGAAAAACTGAAAGCATTCCCCCTAACATCAGGAAGAAGACAAGGATGCCCACCTTCCCCACTATTATTCAGCATAGTTCTGGAAGTCCTAGCTACAGCAATCAAAGAAGGAAAAGAAATAAAAGTAATCCAGATCAGAAAGGAAGAAGTAAAGCTCTCACTGTTTGCAGATAACATACTGTACATAGAAAACCCTAAAGATGGTATCGGAAAATTACTAGAGCTAATCAGTGAATTTAGCAAAGTTGCAGGATACAAAATCAAGACAGAGAAATCACTTGCATTTCTATATACTAACGATGAAAAATCAGAAAGAGAAATTAAGGAATCAATCCCATTCACATTGCAACAGAAAGAATTAAATATCTAGGAATAAACTTACCTAAGGAGACAAAAGAACTGTACACAGAAAATTATAAGACACTAATGAAAGAAATTTCAAACTGACAAATTTCAAATAGCAAATACTTGTTAAAAGCTCACTTTTGTAGGGACTAAGATTTTCATGAAAAGCCAAAGTTTTAGAAAAAATTTTAGACAATCAGGCTCTCTAATCTCACAAAAATAATAACAACAGTCAGTTTTGCATTTGAAATAACAAAGGTTTGGAGTCAGTTCTGCAGTTTCCCCAGCAGGAAAATGGGGAGCCTGATGGAGAGGACCTCCAAGGATGCCTTCCAGCTTTACCAACAGCCAGTGTGGGTGGAGCGTGCTGGAAGCAGCAGTTGCATGGCACTGGAGGGACTGTGAGAAGATACCCCACGTCCAAGGGCATAGATGCCCCAGCAAGACGGTAGGAGGGGATGAAATCACATTAAGAATCAAACCCCATACCCGCCAGAGACACTCAGAATGTTCAAACATACCTGTGCACACCAGAATCCAGAGACCCCACAGAGACTGAGACAGAACTGTGTTTGATGTCTCCTGCAGAGGTACCGGTCAGCAGTGGACTGCTGCAGGGGCAGGGGCTCTGGGTACAGTAGAACTGGGCATAGCATAAGCCATCTTGAAGGAGGTCACCATTAACCCCACTATAGAGCCGCCAGAACTTTCACAGGACTGGGAAACAGACTCTTGGAGGACACAAACAGAACCTTGTGCACACCAGGACCCAGGACAAAGGAGCAGTGACCCCACAGGAGACTGACCCAGGCTTGCCAGTGAGTGTCCAGGAGTCTCCGGCAGAGGTCTGGATCAGCGGTGATGTGCTGCAGGGTTGGGGGCACCAAGTGTAGCTGTGTGTGCATGGGACCTTTTGAAGGAGGTCACTATTATCTTCATTACCTCCACCATAGTTTGTCCTCAGGTCAAATAACAGGAAGAGAACACAGCTGTGCCCATCGACAGAAAATTGGATTAAAGATTTACTGAGTATGGCCCTTAGAAGAAATGGAGTAGCCATCACGGTCAACAAAAGAGTCTGAAATGCAGTACTTGGATGCAATCTCAAAAATGACAGAATGATCTCTGTTCGTTTCCAAGGCAAACCATTCAATATTGTGGTAATCCAAGCCTATGCCCGGACCAGTAACACTGAAGAAGCTGAAGTTGAACAGTTCAATGAAGACCTACAAGACCTTCTAGAACTAACACCCCAAAAAGATGTCCTTTTCATTATACAGGACTGGAATGCAAAAGTAGGAAGTCAAGAAACACCTGGAGTAACAGGCAAATTTGGCCTTGGAGTACAGGACAAAGCAGGGCAAAGGCTAATAGAGTTCTGTCAAGAGAATGCACTGGTCACAGCAAACACCCTCTTCCAACAACACAAGAGAAGACTCTACACATGGACATCACCAGATGGTTGACACCGAAATCAGATTGATTATAATCTTTGCAGCCAAAGATGGAGAAGCACTATACAGTCAGCAAAAACGAGACCGGGAGCTGACTGTGGCTCAGATCATGAACTCCTTATTGCCAAATTCACACTGGAATTAAAGAAAGGGAAGAAAACCACTAGACAATTTAGGTATGACCTAAATCAAATTCCTTATGATTATACAGTGGAAGTGAGAAATAGATTTAAGGGACTAGATCTGATAGACAGAGTTCCTGATGAACTATGGACGGAGGTTCGTGACATTGTACAGGAGGCAGGGATCAAGACCATCCCCAAGAAAAAGAAATGCAAAAAAGCAAAATGGCTGTCTGAGGAGGCCTTACAAATATCTGTGAAAAGAAGGGAAGAGAAAAGCAAAGGAGAAAAGGAAAGATACACCCATTTGAATGCAGAGTTCCAAAGAATAGCAAGGAGAGATAAGAAAGCCTTCCTCAGTCATCAGTACAAAGAAATAGAGGAAAGCAACAGAATGGGAAAGACTAGAGATCTCTTCAAGAAATTTACAGATACCAAGGGAACATTTCATGCCAAGATGGGCTCAATAAAGGACAGAAATGGTATGCACCTAACAGAAGCAGAAGATATTAAGAAGAGGTGGCAAGAATATATAGAAGAACTGTACAAAAAAGATCTTCATGACCCAGATAATCAAGACAGTGTGATCACTCACCTAGAGCCAGACGTCCTGGAATGCCAAATCAAGTGGACCTTAGAAAGCATCTTTATGAACAAAACTAGTGGAGCTGATAGAATTCCAGTTGAGCTATTTCAAATCCTAAAAGATGATGCCGTGAAAGTGCTGCACTCAATATGCCAACAATTTTGGAAAACTCAGCAGTGGTCACAGGACTGGAAAAGGTCAGTTTTCATTCCAATCCCAAAGAAAGGCAATCCCAAAGAATGCTCAAACTACCACACAATTGCACTCATCTCACATGCTAGTAAAGTAATGCTCAAAATTCTCCAAGTCAGGCTTCAGCAATACGTGAACTGTGAACTTCCAGATGTTCAAGCTGGTTTTAGGAAAGGCAGAGGAACCAGAGATCAAATTGTCAACATCCGTTGGATTGTTGAAAAAGCAAGAGATTTCCAGAAAAACATCTATTTCTGCTTTATTGACTATTCCAAAACCTTTGACTCTGTGAATCACAATAAACTGTGGAAAATTCTGAAAGAGATGGGAATACCAGACCACCTGCCCTGCCTCCTGAGAAATCTGTATGCAGGTCAAGAAGCAACAGTTAGAACTGGACATGAAACAACAGACTGGTTCCAAATAGGAAAAGAAGCACGCCAAGGCTGTCTATTGTCATCCTGCTTATTTAACTTATATGCAGGGTACATCATGAGAAATGCTGGGCTGGAAGAAGCACAAGCTGTAATCAAGATTGCTGGGAGAAATATCAATAACCTCAGATATGCAGATAACACCACCCTTATGGCAGAAAGTGAAGAAGAACTAAAGAGCCTCTTGATGCAAGTGAAAGAGGAGAGTGGAAAAGTTGGCTTAAAGCTCAACATTCAGAAAAGTAAGATCATGGCATCCAGTCCCATCACTTCATGGCAAATAGATGGGGAAACAGTGGAAACAGTGTCAGACTTTATTTTGGGGGGCTCCAAAATCACTGTAAATGGTGATTGTATTCATGAAATTTACAGATGCTTCCTCCTTGGAAGGAAAGTTATGACCAACCTAGACAGCATATTAAAAAGCAGAGACATTACTTTGCCAGCAAAGGTCCTTCTAGTCAAAGCTATGGTTTTTTCCAGTAGTCATGTATAGATGTGAGAGTTGAACTATAAAGAAAGCTGAGCACTGAAGCATTGATGCTTTTGAACTGTGGTGTTGGAGATGCCTTTTGAGAGTCCCTTGAACAGTAAGGAGATCCAACCAGTCCATTCTAAAGGAAATCAGTCCTGAATATTCATTGGAAGGACTGATGCTAAATCTGGAACTCCAGTACTTTAGCCACCTGATGTGAAGAACTGACTTATTTGAAAAGACCCTGATTCTGGGAAAGATTGAAGGTGGGGGGAGAAGGGGATGACAGAGGATGAGATGGTTGGATGGCATCACCAACTCAATGGACATGAGTTTGAGTAAATCTGGGAGTTGGTGATGGACAGGAAGGCCTGGTGTACTGCAGTCCATTGGGTCGCAAACAGTTAGACATGACTGAGTGAATAAACTGAACTGAATGATATAATTCAAAGCCAACATAAACAGATGGAGGGATATTCTATGTTCCAGGTAGGAAGAATCAATATTGTGAAAATGACTATACTACCAAAGGCAATCTACAGATTCAGTGCTATCCCTATCAAATTACCAATGACATTTTTCACAAAACTAGAACAAAAACTTGCACAGTTCATATGGAAACACAAAAGACCCCAAATAACCAAAGCAGTCTTGAGAAAGAGAATGGAGCTGGGGGAATCAACCTTCCTGATTTCAGAGTATACTACAAAGCTACAGTCATCAAGACAGGTATGGTACTGGCACAAAAACAGAAACATAGACCAATGGAACAAGATAGAAAGCCCAGAAATAAACCCATGCACCTATGGGTAGCTTATATTTGACAAAGGAGGCAAGAGTATACAATGGGGCAAAGACAGCCTCTTCCATAAACAGTGCTTGGAAAACTGGACAGCTACTTGTAAAATGAAATTAGAATGCTTCCTAACACCATACACAAAGATAAACTCAAAATGGATCAAAGACCTAAATGTAAGACCAGAAACTATAAACCCTTAGAGGAAAACATAGGCAGAACACTCGATGACATAAATCAAAGCAAGATCATCTATGACCACCTCCTAGAGTAATGGAAATAAGAACAAAAGTAAATAAGTGGAACCTGATTAAACTTAAATGCTTTTGCATAGCAAAGCACCCATAAGCAGTGTGAAAAGACAACCCTCAGAATGGGGGAAAATAATAGCAAATGAAACAACTGACAAAGGATTAATTTCCAAAATATACAAGCAGCTCATGCAGCTGAATACCAGAAAAAGAAAAAACCCAATCAAAAATTGGGAAAAAGACCTAAACAGACATTTCTCCAAAGAAGACATACAGATGGCTAACAAACACATGAAAAGATGCTCACCATCACTCATTATTAGAGAAATGCAAATCAAATCACAATGAGATGTCACCTCACACTGGTCAGAATGACCATTATCAAAAAGCGTACAAACAATAAATGCTGGAGATGATGTAGAGAAAAGGGAATGCTCTTGCACTATTGGTGGGAATGTAAATTGATACAGCCGCTATGGAAGATGGTATGGAGATGCCTTAAAAAACTGGAATAAAACCACCATATGACCCAGCAATCCCACTCTTAGACATATATACCCTGAGGAAATCAAAATTGAAAAAGACACATGTATCCCATTGTTCATTGCAGCACTATTTACAACAGCTAGAACATGGAAGCAACCTAGATGTCCATCAACAGACATCTGTTGGATAAAGAAATTGTGGTACATATACACAATGGAATATTGAGCTCAGTTCAGTTCAGTCGCTCAGTTGTGTCCAACTCTTTGTGAGCTCATGCAGCATGCCAGGCTTCCCTGTCCATCACCAACTCCCAGAGTTTATTCAAACTCATGTCCATTGTGTTGGTGATGCCACCCAACCATCTCACCCTCTGTTGTCCTCTTCTCCTCCTGCCTTCAATCTTTCCCAACATCAGGGTCTTTTCAAATGAGTCAGCTCTTTGCATCAGGTAGCCAAAATATTGGCGTTTCAGCTTCAATAACAGTCCTTTCAATGGAATATTACTCAGCCATAAGAAGGAATACTGTTGAGTCCATTCTAATGAGTTGGATGAACCTAGAACCTATTATACAGGGTGAAGTAAGTCAGAAAGAGAAAGATAAATATCATATTGTAATGCATATATATATGGAATCTAGAAAAATGGTACTGAAGAATTTACCTACAGGTTAGCAGTGTAGAAACAGGCATAGAGAATAGACTTGTGGACATGGGAGAGGGGAGGAGAGGGTGAGATGTATCGAAAGAGTAACATGGAAATGTAAATTACCATATGTAAAATAGATAGCCAACAGGAATTTGCTGTATGTGTCAGGAAACTCAAACAGGGGCTCTGTATCAGCCTAGAGGGGTGGGATGGGGAGGGAGGTGGGAGGGAGGTTCAAAAGGGAGGGGGTGTATGTATACCTCTGGCTGATTCGTGTTGAGGTTTGACAGAAAACAACAGAATTCTGTAAAACAATTATCCTTCAACAAAAAATAAAATTAAAAAAAAAAGATTGTCCGAGAGAGGAAAGGGGGCAGAAAGGAAAAAAAAAATAATTTAGTTTAATTATCTATGGCTCTAACTCTAGAAGTTAAAAGTGAAATATTTTAGACTGCATCCAAAAGTTTCAATCTGTTTCCTCTTATATATATATATGTTTATATATGTACATTGTTGTTGATCATTGGCTCAGTCATGTCCAACTGTTTGCGACCCCATGGACTGCAGTGCAACAGGCTTTCCTGTCCTTCACTCTCTCCCTGAATTTGCTCAAACTCAACTTCATTGATTGATGATGCCATCCACCCATCTGATCCTCATTTGTCCTCTTCTCCTCCTGCCCTCAATCTTTCCCAGCATCAGCATCTACATATATAATATATTTTGCTCAGTTGCTCAGTTGTGTCTGACTGTGTGACCCCATGGACTGTAGCCCACCAGGCTCCTCTGTCTATGGAATTTTCCAGGCAAGAATACTGGAGCAGGTTGCTATTTTCTACTCCAGGGGATCTTTCTGACCCAGGAATCGAACCTGTGTCTCTTGTACCTCCCCTCATTGGCAGGCAGATTCTTTACTACTGCATCACCTGGGAAACTCATATATATGTGTACCCAGGAATCGAACCCGGGTCTCCTGCATTGTAGGCAGATTCTTTACCAACTGAGCTATGAGGGAAACCCATACATATATATATATATGTGTGTGTATATATATATATATATATATATAAAATAACTATTTTATGTATGTATAATATATGTATACACACATGTGTATACACACACACGTGTATTTTTTATTGTTTGTAGTCCCTTTTGGGAAAGTACACAGTTACTTAAAGTCTTTCCTGGTTCCTTGTTTTTCCACTTTACATTGTGATCTGTCAGTGATGCTGTGACCTATTGCAGACTGCTCTCAGAAGTTTGATCATCAGGATTAGTCAAGCATTGCTAATGAACCAAGAATGATGCGTCCTGTGGTATTGGACATCAGCTGTGATGAGAAATAGCTCTACACTCAGAAGAAGAAAGAAACACTTCAATCCAGCATAAATGGAAGAACCCTAACCTTGCCTGATTCCACATAAGCAGAGGCTGCTTTCTCACTCTGACGAGGAGGCACATTTTGAAATGGAATTAAGAAGTGGACTCGCACACCTGAGTCAGGCTCCCCTAATGCCTCAGGGATTTAACCGTGATGGAGCTTATACTGCATGCAAGCTGGAGTTCATTTGTTATGAACAGTTTATGTCAGAAAGGATGAAGCATATTTAGAACTGGACTCAGTGGCACTAAACAACTTCTCCTTGCTTCTAAAAAATAAAGATGGAGATTAGCTGTTTATGTATGACACAACTGAATCAGAGGAGGTATTTCATATTTCTAACAATCTATTTCTGTAATATTATGCCCAGAGTCGAAGCTTCCCATTTAAGCATAATATCATCCGTGATCATGAGGATTCTGATGACATGATTATTTAAATGAACAAATAATTGGATAACGTAGAACTTCCCAAAAATTCCCTGAGTAAAATAAAGTTTATTTTGTTTGTAAAATAAAATAAACTTTATTTTACTTTAATAAGTAAAATAAACTTTAATAAGTAAAATAAACTTTATTTTACTTTAATAAGTAAAATAAAGTTTATTTTACTTTAATAAGTAAAATAAAGTTTATATTGCATAAAGCACCTAAGAAATTCAGTGTGGTATTCATTAGCATGGGTTTCCAGGTGGCACTATTTGTAAAGAACCCACCTGCCAATATAGGAGACTTTAGAGGTATGGGTTCAATCCCTGGGTCAGGAAGATCCCCTGAAGGAGGACACAGCAAGCCACTCCAGTATTCTTGCCTGGAGAATCCCCATGGACAGAGGAGCCTTCTGGGCTACAGTCCATGGGCTCACAAAGAGTCAGGCACGACTGAAGCATCTTAGCATGCATGCACACATACATGAGCATGGTAAACGGTTTGAAAAATGTCTTATTAAAAAAAATGGTTAGAGACTTCCTTGGTGGTCCAGTTGTTAAGAATCTGCCTTGCAGTGCAGGGACCTGGGTTCAATCCCTGGTCAGGAGCTAGCACCCCACACACGGCAGAGCAGCTAAGCCTGCGCGCTGCAGCTCCTGAGCCCTGGCACTACAACCAGAGCATCCTTGCGCCTCGACAGGAGATCCCACATGCCACAACAAAGACTCAGCAAATAACTTAATAAATATTAAAAAATCAAGTAAATCGGTTAAATGTTACATAATTCGTATTTTACCTATATTTTATTGAACATGGAGCTCTGTTATTTCCATAAAATGTCAATTTAAAATTCATATTACTTGATGTTTCACAGAATACAATTTTGGAAATGCTGAGTTCTTCTTCTTCTTCTTTTTTTTTTCATTTCCTGAGCAAAACCCCAGCCCCTCTGAGAGACGTCGAAGTTGTAAAACAATAACTGGGAATGGGTACATGTGTCTAGCCCGTTTACTCAAGCAGGTGTAGCTCTGAGATCCACAATCTTATGTCCTTCTAGAAGAAAATGCCAGAAAACCAGGATGACAGGGACACAGGGTTTCATGCAAAAAGAGCCAGTAGGGAGCATGGTGACATCGAGAGGCAAAATCATCCTAAGAAACAACGCCAGAGGCAGCCATGTGATCCAGCGGCTCAGGGCAGTTAGAGGGACATCTCCGACACCTTCTGGCTGGGTGGCCTCTGCCAATTAACTCCTTGAGCCTCATTTTCCTTATCTAAAAAAAAATGAGATATCCCTAATACTCAATTCAAAGTATTGTTGTGAGAATTAAATGATGAGAATGATGTCTGACACATGATAAACTTTCAGTAAACATGATTATCAGAGTAAAACAGGAAATGGCGTGGTCACAGTCAGTGTTCCACCTCAGGTAGATGTGGACGTCTATAGCAGTTGTCTCAGGCTTACTGACAGTGACAGCTAGAAAGGAAGTTAAGCTCATTGAGCCCATCCCTGTGATTTACCTCTACACAAACTGGAGCCTCGGTGTGACTGAGCTCGAGACAATTAGGTCTCATGTATTCAGTCTCTAGCTCATGAATCTGTAGGAATTGAGAGACACGGAAAATACTCTTGTGCATAAAATTAGCATGATATTTTTTAACATATATTGACTTTCTCTTTAATTCTCCAAGCATCTTGAATATTCCTAAATATACCTTTGAAGTCAAACATTTCAGTATTATTCCTGTGTTGCTCTTTGCGACCCCATGGACCGCAGCTCTCCAGGCTCCTCTGTCCGTGGAATTCTCCAGGGGATCTTCCCGACCCAGGGATCGAATCTGGGTTCTCTGCTTTGCAGGCAGATTCTTTACTGTCCAAGCCACCAGGGAAGCCCAGTGCTTTTAGCATGCTGCCCTGTAACTTGAACTGGTGTCAATTTCACTAAACTGTTCTTCAGTTTTGTAAGGAGAACTCTACTCTCATTACCAAAGAGTTTTGATTAGAAATGGATGCTAGGAATTTGACCTACTGGATGGGATCTTTTGGATGTATCATCTGTCCTCCATAACTCTTATCGCTTCTCTAATTTTTATTCTTTAGCTTTCTCCATCAAATTCTAGGATTCTGTCCTGTTTTGTCTTTTGTCCCAGTGATGCAGTTTTCTGCAGTATCAAGTCTATAGCCTCACTTTAAAGTCGGCTCTCAAAATTTTTCTTTTTCTTGTGTACATTTCTGACAACAGCTTATTTTCAACTATCTGTCTTGGCTTTGTAAATACATGAATCCTTTTAACTCACATTCTGAGAATAAAATTAAAAGTCTTCAAAGTGTCTCCCTTCTTTCCCTGTAACTTTTTGGTTAAATTTTTGCTAGTCATTCCTAATCTTATTCCTTTGTTACAGAGAACATGGCTTTCACATTTCTAGTTCTTGGAATATACTGAGATGTTCCAGTGTTCTCTTATACAATTGGTTTATGTCCATGTTCTAGGAAAATTACAAAATAATTTTTTTAACTCTGCATGTAAAAAGTCTGTTTAACCATTGAATGGTTACTCTTGCTCACCTTAATTTTAAAAACTCTATGTTTACTTCATTTTTAAATTTTTGAAAGATTGAGATTTATATTAAAAGTATAATAATTATTATGATTTGTCCATTTCTCACATTTTTCATTTTTTTCTTATAAATTGTTTTTAAGCTGCTGAATAATCACCATGTCTTTGATCTTTTTAACTACTCTTGTTTCACATAATACATTTATTCAACATTTACTCCATCCAATACTAATATTGAAACTACTTTCTCATCTTCACATTTTCTCATTCTTTCAATTCAAACTTTGAGTGTCAGATGTGTCCTTTTTAAGCAATTATAGTGGAACTTTCTGATGAAGTGAGGTCGTGTAGAACTGAGAACATTCTTGTTACAAACACTGGATCACTTTTGCCTTTAACCTCACAAGCCCTCATAGACACCCACTCATCACTTTATCTGATTTTCTTTTGCAGGCTAGACCTGCTATGTATCATTTCTTAGTAAGTTACACAGTAGCATAATTAATTAGTGAGGAAGTTTTTCCTTTCTATTAAGTCTTGAGGTAGTAGACTTCTAAGGTTGGTCTATATAAAAGTAGCTTGTAAAATTTTATTATGAATATAATTAATTAATATGTCATATTTCTTATTAAATGTGCCAGAGACTGTTGGATACACAGGGAAAAGTACAAAGCACCTCTTTGAAAATTTCTCCCATGTGACCTTGGGCAGGTCCTGTGAACCATCTGAGACTCTGTTACCTCATCTAGAAAATGAAGCCATTGGTCTGTCTTGACTGTAAAGTGTTCCTTTCCACTGGGAGGTTTTATGACTCTGCAGTGCTAAAAATAAGACAGATCCAAGTACTCAACTAGGACACAAGTATTTAGGAGCAGATGCACAAACTCTCGGAAACATAGTTTAGACTTTAGTGTGGTTTATGAACAAAGGACATGGTAGATGATTTGAATGATGGAGTGTTCTATGGCATGACGGCATGCTATAGAACTGTTTTTTCCCCTGTGCCATTGCGTTTTTAAAAATACATACAGAAGTCCAGTTTGATGAATTTAGTAACTAAACGCATTTCTCTCACATAAAATGTATATTTCTAAGCTCCAGTCAGTGTCGAATGCATTTATCCACGTAATCATTAAATATTAGGTGATCACTGACTCTTAAGTAAAACTGTGTGCTGAGCACTGTGTGGTGATACAAAAATGAATGAGCCGTAAACCCCTGGAGATCCCTGTTTGATGGTTGTGGTTTGGTGACTCTGAGAGCAAAGAAAAGGACTTTGATTTTGACCCTTTAATAATATACGGTGATAAGAAATAGGGGCTCCATTAAATACTAGTTCTATGGGGTATATTGGAGAAGGAAATGGCAACCCACTCCAGTATTCTTGCCTGGAGAATCCCGTGGACAGAGGAGCCTGGTAGGCTGCTGTCCATGGGGTCGCACAGAGTCGAACATGGCTGAAGCGACTTAGCGTGCATGCATGCATTGGAGAAGGAAATGGCAACCCGCGCCAGTGTTCTTGCCTGGAGAATCCCAGGCACGGCGGAGCCTGGTGGGCTGCCGTCTATGGGGTCACACAGAGTCGGACACGACTGAAGCGACTTAGCAGCAGCAGTAGCAGCAGCTATGGGGTATTATAGATGTTATATAAAAACTGAGTATGTATATCTGCATGTATGTACACATTTTAAATATGATAATGTTCCTATTAATCTCCAAGAGAAAGACATATAGCATTCAACGTATCTGCCAAATATACCATGTTTGTGTTTGTTCCTTTGGCAGAATGTCTTCTTGGACACGTTAGAGGGGAAAATCTTTGGGATGTGTTTAGTTGGAGCACAACTATAAGTGGAGATGGACTGAGCACCCTGCATGCCATTCAGGTCAAGTGGTGAAGAGCCTTATTTAAACAGACAAACAAACAAGATCTAGAAACAACCATTTAAGGTAGGTAGAAATGACTTTTGAGTGATTTATTCTCTCAGTGGTACTGTAGCTCCCCAAGGCTCTGAACTAAGTGTTTAAAAAGAACATAGAATCAGACTTATAGGACCCCTACACATAGTTTATCTACACATATAGAGTGTGTCAGTAATTTTGTGGGAAAGCAAGTTCAGATCACATTATCTTGCTCTGTGTGCAAAGCAGTCTAGAAATAACCTCAGAAAATATTGACTGTATCTCGTTTCACATCAGTCTTGAAAATGCTCTCAATAAAGTCATGGAAAGAACCTGAATTTAGAAGACAGAAGCTATTTGAAAAGCCTTTAGATTCTGAGGTAAAGCTCTCCTGGCTTTGGCTTTTTCATGTTCCCACCCACGATGCCAATTCCTGGAGGTGCTTTTGGCCCTCATAATGCATACAGCCCAACATTTGCAGCTGCAAAGAAATTGAGGGGCCAGGAGGAGGAGCAGACATTAATATCTTGCAACCAGAACCACCCCAAAATCAGTAGTAAACTGATTCATGCTGATGACATATGGAGAAGTCAACAAGGTTAGACAGAGAGCTTCGCCAGTGGGTGCTCACGGGTGAAGAGTGACGACCTCCAGAGTGAAGTCATATGGAGAAGTCAACAAGGTTAGACAGAGAGCTTCGCCAGTGGGTGCTCACGGGTGAGGAGTGACGACCTCCAGAGTGAAGTCATATGGAGAAGTCAACAAGGTTAGACAGAGAGCTTCGCCAGTGGGTGCTCACGGGTGAAGAGTGACGACCTCCAGAGTGAAGTCATATGGAGAAGTCAACAAGGTTAGACAGAGAGCTTCGCCAGTGGGTGCTCACGGGTGCAGAGTGATGACCTCCAGAGTGAAGTCATATGGAGAAGTCAACAAGGTTAGACAGAGAGCTTCGCCAGTGGGTGCTCACGGGTGAAGAGTGACGACCTCCAGAGTGAAGTCATATGGAGAAGTCAACAAGGTTAGACAGAGAGCTTCGCCAGTGGGTGCTCACGGGTGAAGAGTGACGACCTCCAGAGTGAAGTCATATGGAGAAGTCAACAAGGTTAGACAGAGAGCTTCGCCAGTGGGTGCTCACGGGTGAGGAGTGATGACCTCCAGAGTGAAGTCATATGGAGAAGTCAACAAGGTTAGACAGAGAGCTTCGCCAGTGGGTGCTCACTGGTGCAGAGTGATGACCTCCAGAGTGAAGTCATATGGAGAAGTCAACAAGGTTAGACAGAGAGCTTCGCCAGTGGGTGCTCACGGGTGAAGAGTGACGACCTCCAGAGTGAAGTCATATGGAGAAGTCAACAAGGTTAGACAGAGAGCTTCGCCAGTGGGTGCTCACGGGTGCAGAGTGATGACCTCCAGAGGGAAGTACAGAACAATAAGGGACAGCAAGTCACATGTGCAGTTTATTTAAATGGGGAAACTAGTGAGAGATAAATGATTTCTCAAATATATATGGCAGTGGTGGGCACATGTGTTCTAGCCAGACAGTGATGCTTCAGCAGGTCACTATTATGAGAGAAGAATGAGGCGAGACAAGTTTGTATGTCAGTTATCCATGGGAGTCACAAAAATAGGCTATGGTTTTCAATTAAATAGCTATCCTATGGTAAAATACTCGCTGATGCTTTTGTTCCTGTGCTTTTTTTCCCCTTTTTACCTCCCTAGGGAAGCACAGGTTAGATTTAGGTAGCATCACTGTTGAATGTCAGCTATTTTAAGCTTTCTCCATATTTTTTTAGTACTACAAAGAGTACGGTATGAAAGATAGACACAGGATGGTGCCTGCTTCATTTTGCACAAAGCCTTTTAAATTCTCCAAATCCTGGTCTGTAAATACTCTGCTGTGGAAAATACCAGGAGAAAAAAAATAAAAAGCACAGGGACAAATAAAGGATAAGATGAATGATGACAATTTTTAAATTTTGGTGTTTTTCCCCCTTTAGAGGTTACATACTCTATGGTCACTGTCCATTACAAATACATTTTGGCCTTTAAATAAGTGAGTCAGAATGCCATCTGGGTATGCCCCTTTCTCACAATTAAGCTGTAAATATGTTGATTTATGAATAAAGTTACACATTTTATATTGCATTATATAAATGTGGTTATAGTCATAGTATTATGCAGACCTTTCTTTGAAAAGGACTTTAAAAAATTCCTCTTCAAAAGTTATCAAATGATTATCAAACTATTTTGTCACTCCACAAACCTATTAAATATTGAAACTCTTAACCTTCCTGGTACACACAGAGCTCAATCCATTGAGTTTGTTTACTGTTCTCCCTCTTTCCGTCTCAGGAAACAGAAGGGAAAAACATACAAAAAGATTCCACTGAGACAAGAACTACATCCTTTCTATAATGTCAAATTTTGCATGATCTTCTAAAATTGTGGTTTGTTACCGAGTTCAAGTTTGTACTGCTCCTCAGTGTGACAAGACAATAAATCCAGAAAGGAAGTGTTGGGGCAAAGAATTGCAGCCTTGTTCAGAAAGCTTCAAGACCCAGATGATGGACTTGTGTCCCAAAGAACCATCTTACCTCTGTTAGAATTCAGGTTTCTTTTATCCTAAAAGGCGAGGGAGCTGCTGGTTGTTGCAAACTTCTGGGTGCTGGAATTCTTTGTTCTTGCAGCTGTCCATGTAGGTGTGGTCACCATGTTCCTATTGATAAGGCAATTGTCATTTTCTAGTCTGTGGCTTTTTATATCTCTTTGAATGGAAGTGTTTTACCTTTAAAGGTCAAGCCCTCTAGGGAAGAGCCTTGAACGTGCGCTATCATGCATCTTTCAGGCTACAGGCAAGGTTCTTTTGCAGAGGTGCACAGCCAGCATGGCAGTAAAGTACAAGCGATAGAACACAGGGTTAGAGCTAGCAGACACGGTCCGGTATGAAGTCAGGTTTGTTCTCCTCTGTTATAGTTTCACATCAGGTGCTAATGTATCTTGAGTTAGGGAATGATACTCAGTTCAGTTCAGTCGCTCAGTCGTGTCCAACTCTTTGTTACCCCATGGACTGCAGCACACCAGACCTCCCTGTCCATCACCAACTCCTGGAGCTTGCTCAAACTCATGTCCATCGCGTCGGTGATGCCATCCGACCATCTCTTCCTCTGTCATCCTTTTCTCCTCCTGTCTTCAATCTTTCCCAGCATCAGGATCTTTTCCAGTGAGTCACTTCTTCGCATCAGGTGATCAGAGTATTGGAACTTCAGCTTCAGCATCAGTCCTTGCAATGAGTACTTAGGACTGATTTCCTTTAGAATTGACTGGTTTGATCTCCTTGCAGTCCAAGGGACTGATATTAGAGGAAATCTGACATTAGTGAATGATATTAGAGGAAACAAATAAGGATAAGGTATTCAGTGTCCCCACCACTGCCCTCTACCACCCTCAACACTTTCCTCCACTGGCCACCATCAGTGTTGCTCCATAGGGAATAGAGTCACACTGAATAATTATTTATTTATTTGGCTGCACTAGGTCTTTATTACAGCATGTGAACTTTCTCTAGTTGTGGCAAGCAGGGGGCTACTCTCCAGTCGTGGTATGAGGACTTCTCATTGCAGTGGTTTCTTTGGTTGCAGAGCATGGACTCTAGGTTTCAGTAGTTGTGGTGTGAGGGCTTAGTTACTCTGCAGCATATGAAATCATCTCAGAGCAGGGATCAAACCCATGTCCCCTGCATTGGCAAGGTGGAT
Organism: Odocoileus virginianus; assembly: GCF_023699985.2. Classification (NCBI taxonomy): domain Eukaryota; kingdom Metazoa; phylum Chordata; class Mammalia; order Artiodactyla; family Cervidae; genus Odocoileus; species Odocoileus virginianus. The sequence goes on from NC_069699.1 coordinate 7,210,253, forward strand.
TCCTAACTATTGGACCACAAGGAAAGTCCAACCCATTGGTCTTAACTGCAAAGTAATGTAGCACTAAGTTTCAAAAACTTGAAAAATATGGTAGATTAAAAAGGAGCATGTATCTTTGTCAATTCTGTCTCTTACTGGGTTTGTGATTTACTCAAGAGTCTAGGTTTCCTCATCTACAAATGAGAGATAACATTTTCTTCTGCAAAGAGTTTTCTGAAAACGAAGGAATCAAGGGCTTACCCGATGACTCAGTGGTACAGAATCCACCTGCACTGCAGGAGACACAGGAGATAGTGAGTTCAGTCCCTGGGTCGGGAAGATCCCTGGAGAAGGAAATAGCACCCCACTCCAACATTCTTGCCTGAAACATCCCATAGACAGTGGATCTGGGGTGGCAACAGTCCAGAGGGTCACAGACAATCAGATACAACTGAGTTACTGAGCACACATGAAAGACTCAAAGCTTTTAGATGTACTTCTCTAGGATTTGGGACTGAGTAACTGGGTAGTAGCCGTTCTTTGACTTAATGACTAGATAAAAATTTAGTGGCCCTGCTCAACCTGGTTAGTTTTAAAACATCTTTGTTTCATTTGATAAAAGGCAAAATCATGTCACAGGAAAATTGGTAGATAGGAAAGGATAGAAAAATAGTTCCCTGTTACGTATTCCATAACACATAAAAGTTTTTTCCAATCTTCCTTCATTATCACATGTCTCATTTTATCAGTAACCATCCTGTACATACAACTGGCTCATTCCTTTTTCATACTGTTTTCTCTATTGCTTCATAACCATGAAATTTAAATACCCTCAGAACACTTCACATCAGAAAAATTATATTTAATATTTAAAATTTATCTTGTTTTTGAAACTTCACAAATTTATTTAAGACAAATGTACTGTCATGCTGCAGTTCATGGGGTCCCAAAGACCAGGGCATGAATTAGCAACAGAACAGCAGCAGCAACTTGTAACAGTTACCTTCATGTGTCTACTAAAATGAGTATATGGATTTATACTGTGCATGGATTATTATATCACGTCCTTGCTACAGAACTTTTTTTAAAAATCTTTTCAGAGGAAGCAATCATTAAGTTACCTAGAGTTTATGTTTGAAATATCTTTCAGCTAAAATAAATGCAGCATACCAAGAAGATAGCACAAACCCTGGATACGCTAACCTATGCATTGTATGTGGAAATGATGGATTTTACTTGGAAGTAAATTATTTACCTTCATGGTTATCTGAAAACATTAACCAAGCAAAAATAGTTGCTAAGAATGCAGTACATTTTCCAGCAAACTTTTGTCCTTGATAAAAGATTTTGAGAAATCTGTGGATCAAAGAAAAATTTTATTCTCCTCCCATTGTTCTTTCCTCCCATTCCTTCCTATCCATGGAAGAAATTCTTCCCTCTAAGATTCATGGGCCTTGCAGCAAGTTATGGATTAACATTGCCTAAAATTGTAGGCCAAATCTAGGACTTTTATACCCATGTGAACTGGCCTTGGGAGAGGGAATGGACTTGCTTCAGAGGATCTAGCGCTGAATTTGATGCTATTTCAGTTTCCTTCCTGCTGTAAAGGGATGTGGTCTCTGATGGTCTCCTGGTTCGGTCTTGTGTGTGGAAAGGTGTGTGTACATGCTGAGACTAGTCCTACTTTTCCACTCTCCTCTAAATCCTGCCTGAGAAAAATTGACTGGGCTGTAGGAAGAGAATGTGAGTATGGAACTCTCCCTGGTATCATGGAGAAATGAACTAGAGAGGTTTGGGGTGGGCTGCTCGAAAACAAATCTCAAACCAGTTTCTCCCCCAATGGCAGACTGTTCAGACCATGTGGTGGTGGTTAATTTCCTCTTCCACAGATTAAAAAAAAAAGAAATATATATATATATTTCTCTTTGGAGGGGCTCACAGCTTCTGAAAATTGAGGAAATGTGCTAGTTACCTCAATATTGCATTCTCTTCTTTAAACTTGCCCCCCAAAAAAACCTTAAAAAACACTATCACTCAGAGAATTGAGCCCAAACCAGTACATTGTAAACATTCCACATTTCTTTTCTTCTCCTTTTTAACAATATCTGTGCATGTGCCTAAAAGTAATATGAATTATTCCATGCTTTTTCTTTTCATTATGTTAAAAATGTTTAAATTGATGGGTACAGAAGGATCTTTTCTAAAAGTCATAGAGTTTATGCTATATTTCTAGAATATGCAGTCAGATCCAGGGGGCATCAATTTTTATTTTGATGCCTAGAGTTTCCAAAACAGTGTCAAAGAAAACTAACATGGGCATGCCAGTGGTGTGCATAGAGCTGAGCTAAGAGAATTACTTACATTATTTCATTGAATCCTTATAGAAAATTGAAGAGGCTGTGATTTTCAACCTTATTTTATTTATGAGAAAGTAGTCCCAGAGATATTAGGTAACTTGCCGGAAACCTCAAGGCTAGTAAATGGCCAGAGTTATATGCAGGTTTTTCTGATTCTATTGCCCTTAGTCTTTCCAAACTTTACCTTTCCCTTAGGGAGACTAGTGATTCTTTTAAGATCACATGTCAGAAAATGCATATGCTGGTGTGCTCTGTGGAAATAAAACTGGCAAAGACTGGGGTGGTTAAGTTGGTAGCAATCAAGGCTGAGCAGAAGCCACCTTGATGGATCCAGTGTGGGGATGTGGGGAAGAGTAATTGCCTCAATTGTCTACAAAGCAATGCTTTCACTACCTGATGGGGGACCTATGATTTACACAAAGAATGCTCTAAGAGAACCACCTCATCGATGTGTCATGTGTATTTTCCTGGAAAAATGGATCTACTTAGATACAAGGTTTGTCATTACTCCAAATTTGGACCTAGCCATGCTTTCATTTCTCTAAAACATCTACAAAGTGAGAACTCATTCACTCTTAATGATTCTCCTATAAATTTGTTTATGGGTGATTTCAGCTGTGGAGTGTCAACTGGGACATGGAGATTTAATGAACATGGGTATGCCAAATCCTCCATTACAGCAGGCAAATGAGGCATTTTGTCCAAGACAGTTTACTAAGTGTGCTCTGGTATAATGAGATCTGCAATGTAACAAAGTGAGCACGTGTCTCCCGTTTGATTTAGGAAAGAACTGTCGCAGAGTTGGTGGCTGACCAGAGCAGTCTGTACAGTGGTGCTGTCGGGGCTATAATATGACAAGCTTTCAGAACAGCCTGGCTCCAGACTCACGTTTGTCATTGCTAAATTAAGGGCTCTTGCCATTATACTTGGTCTTTTCAGGTGGTTCAGTGCCAATGCAGGAGGCATAGGAGACGTGGGTTTAGTCCCTGGGTCAGGAAGATCCCCTTGAGAAGGAAATGGCAACCCACTACAGTATTCTTGCCTGGGAAATCCCATGGACAGAGGAGCCTGGTGAGCTACAGTCTAGACGGTTGCAAAAGTAGGGTAGAAAAAGTTAGACATGACTGAGGACACACCATGGGGTGCGGTCCTTATACTTATGGGGTGTTGGGGAAATTTAAAGAGATATGCATCTTTCAAAAAATTATGGAAGCATAATTGATTTACACTGTTTGTTAGTTTTTTGCTATACAGCAAAGTGATTCAATTATGTGTGTATTTTTTCATATTCTTTTCCGTTACGGTTTATTACAGGGTGTTGAATATAGTGTCCTATGTTATACAGCAGGACCTTGTTGTTTCTCTCTTATATACAGTAATTTGTGTCTTCTAACTCCAAACTCTTAATTTATCTCTCCCCTACTCCCTTTCCCCTTTGGTAATGATAAGTTTGTTTTCTATGTCTGTGAGCATGCTTCTGTTTTGTAAATAAGTTCTTTCATCTCATTTTTTAGATTCCACATATGAATGATATCAATAGTTAATTCTCTCTCTCTTTCTGATATACTTCTTAGTATGATCATCTCAAGGTCCATCCATGTTGGCACAGATGGCATTGTTCCATTCTTTTACATGACTGAGTAATATTCCATTGTATGCATATGTGTGTGTGTATCTATGTATGCCATATTTTCTTATTCTCTTCTTCTTCCTCCATTCCTTCATACTCTGTCTCTCTCCCAGTATCATTCTCTCTTTTTAAAAATAAATACACATTTACGGTAGGGGTGGGTGCTGGAAGGAAGAGATCTAGTTCAGGTGATGATACTCTTTTTCTGTAAAAGGTCAGACGGCAGATATTTTAGGCATGTGGGCCATATGGTCTCTTTCGCAATCATTCAACTCTGTTAGAGCAGAAAAGCAGTCATAGACAATACGTGAATGGAAGAGCAGGACTATGTTCCAGTAAAACTTCATTTTTGGATTCTGAAAATTTGAATCTCATGTAATTTTCACACATTCAAGAAATATTCTGCTTTTTATTTTTTTAAACAACTTAAAAATATAAAGCTTTCTTAGCTCACAAGACTTACAATCACAGGCATTAGGGTAAGTTTCTGTCAAAGGTCAGTGCAGCTCTGGTGTCTGCCTGACTCCATATACTGATAAATCTGGCATACAAAGTCTCCATCAAAGACATTACCTCTACCTCAAAGATCTCTTCCCCAATTCTATTCCATGCTTAAAATTCTCAGAATTATCTTTATCTGCTGAATAGCCAGACTCTTTCAATCCTTTAAGACTACTCAAATGACTTCATTCATGACATCTCTCCTTACCCGCTGTATTAGTGTGCTAGGGTTTTCATAATAAAATTCCCACTGACTGAAAGGCTTAAAGAACAGAAACCTATTATTCACAGTTCTGGAAGCTACACGTCCAAGATTAAGGTTTCACATGAGTTGGTTTCTCCTGAGGCCGTTTTCCTTGGCTTATACATGGTCCCTGCTTACAGCAACATTATATTTTCTTGGTGTCTCATCCTCTTCTTATAAGGACACTAATTCCATTGCTTTAGAGCCCCATCTTTTGACCTCGTTTAACTTTAATTACCTCCTTAAAAGCCCTATCCCCAAATACTGTCACATTGGGGGTTAAAACTTCAACAGGTAAGTTTTGAATGGACACAGTTCTGTCCATAACACTCTAGGTCAGATGTGTAAAACCTAAGGGAAAAAAAACTCAATAATCAAGATAAATACCTTTTTAATACAATATTTTAAAAAGTAAAATCAATGCAAAAAGTCAATGATTTTTTTTTTAAATCAAGGCTTTAAATCAAACACGTTCTGTATTACTGATTTTTCATTTTACCTGAGGCTTCAGTATGGCTAGCATGACTTATTTGGCTTTGCTCCTTCAGCCTGTCCTTCTTTTTGGTTCTTTTTTCATTTATAATATGTGGCTTCCTTTTCCTTTATTGATTGTGAATTTTTTAAAACAGATATTCTATTTCATGGCTGCATTCATCTCCCCAGTCTCTAGTGTACCACCTGACCCAGAGAAGATGCCCAGTAACTATCTGTTGACTCAAATGCACCCACTACATTCTCTAATGAGGCACCATGGCATTCATGAGGCATTTCAGTTTTTGGAGCATTTTTTATTTAATCAGAAATGTATAAACAAAGAGGCTACAATGACCTTTATTCTGGTCTTTATGATGAGGACGGTTTGAGACTTTTGGAGGAAATGGAAGATGGATGGGAGGAAGAGCTTTTATCTTTCTGTGCAGCAAGTGGGGCATGGGGCTTATCATATGGGACACCTCCTTAAACCTCCCACCTTTGGTTTAAATTTATAGGTGAGAAAACAAATGAGCAGAGAAGTTAAGTACCTTATAGCCCAAAGCCAGTGAGTGAATTAAAGAGTATTTGAATTGCCCTGAATCCCATAAGAGCTACTTCCAGAAAATTATATTTAGGTACGCATTAAGGAATAGACGTTCTTCTTCTCTTAAGGGATTTACATTTACATAAAGGAACAGCGAGAAGCAGGGCACATCATTAATGGCTCTGGGGTTCTGGAACAAAATGTTCTCTGAAATCAGCCATTCTGCTCTTTCAGATTTCTCCTATCAGATAATTAGCAGCTTGAGAATTAGTCATGCTCTGTTGAACCATGTATTTACCATGATGTCATGGGTTACCAATGAGTCCATTGCAGCCACACAGTGGGCTGGAAGAAGCAGGGGGTCTGTCCGTTTCCCAGATTAAACTAGCGTGTCCATCCTTTGGATGTACTCAGCCATAGAACCCCAGTAAGGGTACCCCAACGGTACTTTGATAGTTCCTTAAGGAATGTATGACTTCTTCCAAAACAATGGCTGTGTTATTGTGATTCCCTCCTTGGCTTCCATTCATTAGAGATCTTGTTCTTGTTCCTTTGCAACCCTGAACTTGCCTCTTGATAACATTCTCTTACCTCCAGCCTCCCCAGCATCTTAATCACCACTGCTACTCAGGGATCTAAATTTCACTGATCCTTATTTCCTATCCTACAGCAGGCATCTTCCCTGTTTTGACAGAAAGTGTTAACATGTGTCAGTGTGTGTTAACATGCCCAACACATGCTTCTAAGACTGTATTCTTAGAACTCCTGGTTATTCTTTCCCACATGAGTGGGCTGATGAGACAGAGGGAGATTCAGGAGCTCGGGGAGCACCTCTTGTCATGACTTGATTTTTCTTCTGGCTGCACTGAGTCTTTGATGCAGTGCACAGGATGCTCTCTATTTGTGGCAGGTGGGCCTAGTTCCCCCATAGCATTTGGGATCGTAGTTCTCTGACCAGGGATTGAACCTATGTCCCTTACATTGCTAAGTGGGCTCTTAACCGCTGGACCAGCAGGGAATGCCCTCCTGTTGTGACTTTAAGGATCATATGTTTGCTCAGCAATCATCAACCCTCGCTGGAGTTGTATATTTCAACATTCAACATGGTTCCCAGTAATTCATAACCCAGTGAGAATGGCAGGCTGCTCTCCATGACCTCTCATAGCAGCGGCAAAACCTTAAAAATGGGGAAACCCCTGATGTATGTAGACATTGAGAAAGGGGCAACTGAACAAAGGAGGTCCTCTTTGGACCCCTGTTTCCTGTTGGCCTGTAAGAATAGAGGAAGCTGGAATGTGGAGGCAAAGAACACTCATCTCAGAGCCAGGACACTCATTGTTTATACAGCTCAACATTTAGCAAGTTACTCTGTGTTTCTTCATCAGTATGTGGGCGATAATAACATCCTCATTTTAGGATTGTGAAGGATATTAAAGGAGATGCTGATGAAGCTTAAGCTGCAGGGCCTCTCACTTGCATATGGCTTGCAACTCATTTCATAGTTAAAATGTGTGTGTGTGTTGAAATGTATAAATTTGAGGCCCAATAAAATCTAGATTCATGCTTAATATTTCTCATCATAGAACACATTTACTGTCAGATCGTAGGAGAATATAAGATCTTAGAAAGAAATAATGGCATTCTTATTTTTTTAATAAACCCTAAAATAAAAAAACACATGAGTATAAAGGAAGAAAGATGTTTACTTAGAAATCTAACATCATAACAGAAATTATATATATTTATTCCAGTCCCTTCCCAATCTGTATGTGTGTATATATATGTATACGTATATAATATATATAGCATCTTGCATACAGTTGTTGACATATCCTGTTTACATTTCAACATTCCCTCCTGTGATCTTCCCTGGTGACAGAGCTAAGGCCGATCTGAACACACAAGAGATTAGCTCTGTGTAAGAGGAGAAGTGCTTCTTTTAAAAATGAATTAGTAATCCGTCTAACATTTACTAAGCACTTACTGTGTGGCAGGGGTTGCTCCAAGCACTTGAACAATGATAATTCAGTTAATCCTGTGAGGTGTGTTGGGAGTCTATCACTGTCTTGATTATAATGAGGCCACAATAAAGATACAGAGCGGTTAAGCCAGTCCTCTCTTCCCGCGCAGCTCCTGAGGAGGGGAGTTGGGTCTTAAAGCCAACATATCCTACTGGAGAGGCGGAGTCCTCAACCCCCATGGTGAAGAGGACCCATAGGTTTGTGGGTGGGAAGAGGTAACTCTTCCATGTTACGAATTTTACTTATTAAAGAAATAACTTGGCCTTCAATTAAAAGAATGATGCCAAATCAATAACCCAGAGTACACTGGGGCAAGGAGAAGATATCAAGTAGTTACAATGGACAAGGGAAAAGTGATTTACTAGAGACATATAAGTAGGACTTTAGGGGAGTCCTAGCTTAGTTCTTTTATTGTCGGCCTAGTCTCATAACAAGGGTTCTTACCCAAGAGCATTGATTTCTCATCCTATTGTGTATATTATTGCTTTCTAAAAAAAATGCTTAGCCTATATTTGTTAGTTTTTTATATTTGCAATATATTTGAGATTCCCAATATCTTTATTATTTTATTTCTCTATCTACCTACTTATTTCATTCAAAGTACATTTCCATTTTCCTTATAAAATTTATTCTCATACTACAGAAGATAACATTGAGACATTATTCTAGTATTCAGGACAGAATTCTCAATTCCATGTTCCAGTCTTTTCTCTGCATAACCCACATTATACACACATATATATTTTTTCTATTTCAAATGAAAGTGCATCTTTCCCACATGTTTTCCTTCATACAAATAGGTGTACCAGCCATAGCTCATCTACTTTTGATGTGGATTCAGGTTAGTTATTCCTTCACCTGATCTGTAGCTTGAGAGTATCACTGTGTATCACTTCTAGTCCAGTTAACTGTGTTTAGCAGAATTTTTCTGCTAAGGCCCTGAGAACTTGAAGAATTGTTTCCTATCTTGATATTGACTAAACTCTAGACTATGGGGTGCATTTCTGAAGAAATGAGCAATCATTATGTGTTGTCTCTAGTGATCTTACAAATTCCACATGCTCATGAAATATTTTGTTTCTGGGGATTTTGCCTCCAAAGATTTACAACATTGCTCCCACTTCCCTGAAAGTCTCCTCTCACTGGTTATTTTGAAGAAGTTGTTGTCTCTGAACACATAAATAGAAGGGATAAAGGGGGATGAACATCTTCTCAGCCTCAAAATAATATCTATTATAATTAATAGATATTCATAATCTTTGGTACAGCCTGAGCCAGGGAGCATTACGGGAAAAATGGGAAAAGAAAGTGATTTGTTAGCAAGTGTTCTGGTGCAAATACCAGATACCCCTTCAAGACAGAAGCACATACTCTCCCAGCAGCTGGAGGCACTGACTGCTCAGTTACCCATCACTGGAGGGAGCTGGACCATCAAAGCTTAAGTGTACTTCCAGGGACAACCACAGTACCGTGACTGATCAGGGTGGGCGTGCAGAGGTCCTGCTCCCAGTCGTGGGCAGCGTGCAGAGCCATCCAAGCTCCAGAGCTGGTAACTAAACTTTTCCCCCGGTCTCAACCCATCTCCCTACTCCCTTGTAGGTGTTACTACTACAAACCCTTTGGAATATTACTCAGCCATAAAAGGGGATGAATTTAAGTCAGTTCTAGTGAGGTGGATGAACCTGGAGCATTTTATACAGAGTGAAGTTAAGTCAGAAAAACTAATATCACATATATATATGTAAAATCTAGAAAATGGTACTGACAAACCTCTCTGCATATATAATGTAAAAAATGATGCCAGTAAACCTCTCTGCAGGGAAGGAATAGAGACACAGACATAGAGAAGAGACTTGTGAACACAGTGGGGGAAGAAGAGAACGGGACAAACGGAGGGAGTAACGTTGACATATATACACTACCATACGTGAAATAGAAAGCTAGTGGGAAGTTGTTGTATGGTGCAGAGAGCTCAGCCTGGTGCTCTGTGATGACCTAGGTGGTGGGACGGGGTCGTGGGAAGGAGGCTCGAGAGGGAGGGGATAGACACAGATACAGATACAGATAGTTACGACTGATTCACGTGGTTTCATGGTGGAAACCAACATGACATTGTAAAGCGATTGTCCTCCAGTGGAAGCATCAAGGAAAAAACCCTTCCTAACAAAGCTACTGCCTGCACATTTCCATTCAGGAAAACTGGGTGTAGAAATCTTCTCTCCTTATTTCAGCTGGTTAAGGTCATTTTATTTCTGGAGCCAAATGTTAGATTTCCATTTTTTCCTCTTCAATCCTACTGAATTGTTAACATTAGGGAAACTACTTCCTAATATTTGGTGACAAGTTATCTTCTGATGACCTAGAGGGGTTGGGATGGGGTGGTGAGAAGGAGGCACAAGCGGGAGGGGATGTGTGTGTGTGTGTGTGTGTATATATACACACACTTATAGTTATGACTGATTCATAATGTTGTATGTGGAAACATGCAATTTTACTCTTGTGAATTTTCCTCTCATTCTGTACCTTCATGATCTGTCAGCAGGGTGCTAGGTGAGCTGCTTCAGGCACTAGTAGCCTTTTGTCATTTTAAATGCAACTGTTTTCTCATTAATCTTCAAATGCTACAAACTATATGGAGATTCCTAGCAGTTAAACACAAATGGACGTGTCAAAAAATCCTAGCCAGGTGATAATTTTAGTCATTATCCTCTACCCTCTTAAATGATACATGGAATTTCAGGATGCATGCTTGAACCAAACTCCTTTTTGTTTATTTCCTGGGTTTTTTTTTTTTTAACTATATTTTAATGAGATCAAGAAGCTGACAAGCTCACACTTAAGACTTCAGTTTGAACATACTCTGTAAGTACCAAGCCCTAGGCCATCCTGGGGGGAGTTCAGGGCCCACAGGGCAGTAAAGAAGTCCCTTTAAAGCACTTTTATATGTGCGCCATAAAAGGAGAGATGAAGGAAGAAAGAATGCATGACAGGCAAGCTGGTGCCATGGAGCTTAAGGGGAAAGGCATAAATAAAATAAAGACCAGGGTTCAATTACAACTTAATTTACTAGCTATATAATTTGGGATAGTTTCCCTAAACTCTGTAATTCATTTCTTTAACCACAATATGAGGATCATCATACTTATATTATTGGGTTGTTATGAGGATTAAGTGATATAATGTAAGTAAAGCCCCCAGAACAGTAATATGATCTTATTGGAAAGCTTGAGGTCAAAAGCTGTATGTTATAGACAAATCCTTTCTCTCTTCCTGGCCCCATTATCCTCATCTTTATATGGGGGGAGGGGGGATTGAAATTGAGTTATTTTATGACCTCTTAGGAAGCACATTTTCAGTTGTGCTATAACTCTATAGCAATTTAAATATGATTTTGCTCATTTTTTCAGAGGATACTGATAAAATTGAAAAGCCAGGTGGGTTTTCCCATAATTAGTCACACAAATAGAAAATGGCCAAGCTAAAGTTGGAAATCAAATCTTTGGGCTTCAAGTTTCCTGTTCTCGATTATCTATTTATTTGAGTACACAGACTTACAATCATCCATATTTGCCTGGAAGATTTAGACACAGTGGGTACAGAATGTATTCAAAATAGGGGACCCTTGTTTCTTCTTTGTCCAAAAGCAGACAATTAATAAATGCTTTTATTTATCTCCCAGTGTGTCAGTTACATGATTTTCTGGGTCAGACAGAACTTGTCTGATTATTTTTTTGTCCTGGGATAACAGCACATGTATCATGGGAACATGAAAAAAAATGAGGCAACATATCTGGACTTTTTTTTCTTTTACCATTACCATCAGTCCTTCTGGTTCATTTCATAATTGTACTTTGCAGATATATGTGATTTGGGGGAAATGATATTAAACTGATCTAAATTTTGACTTCAAGCTCTGAAAACAGAGATGTTAACTGACATCTAAGCAATTTACTTGACCCTATGAAACATCATAGTTCTGTTACTGAGGCAACAAGTAGAATTTTGACTTCATTCATTTCAATTATGTTCCATTTACCCCTTCCCCCCACACAGACTATAGATCAGAATCCTTGAAGAAAAGCTTGAAAGATGATGTTCAATCTGGTCCCTGCCAACTTCTGTAGGCTAGACATGGCCATCCCTCACCATCAATCACTGTGCGTCAGACACAGTGACCTTCTCTTTGGTCCTTAAACATTCTAGATTATCTGCATCCTCTGGACCTCTTTTTATTCATTCATTTATTTATTTATTTTAAATTGAAGGATAATTGCTTTACAGTGGACTTCTTCATGGATGTTTCATCTGCCTGGTCTTTCCTCATCTTTTTTCCTTGCCAAAGGCTATTTGTTCTTCTGGCCATCTTGCTATTTGTTTTTCTTGCCTAGAAGATATCTACCCAGATATCTTCTTTAAGCACCAAGACCAGGTTAGGTGCCCATTTATAAGCTCCCAAATTATGCTGAAGCTCCTCTAATTTTCATAGCACGTTTATTATATTTTCTGTGGCCACTGTCTTAGCTAATTGCACACTCCAAGATTGTAAATACTAAGGGTGGCTTGTTCATTATTGTTTTCTGGATGCCTTTCATGGTGCTTGATATATGTTAGAAATGTTTGATGAGTAAATGAGTAAATGAATTTAAAAAAAAGAAAGAACATTAGAGGGGGAAAAAAACCCAAAATACTAAATGCCTCAACCACCAGCATAATCAAAGGCAAAGTTGATTAACATTCATTGAATAACAACTCTATAGAGTAACACTTCATTCAGTTTATATAATAACCATGTGATACGGCATATCTAGGTTTATTTAGTAGATAAAGAAAATAAAGTCCTCAAAGATTATGTAAACCACCCAGAGTCACACAAATTCCAAGTAGCAGAGATCGGTTTTTAGCACAGCTTGGCCAAGATGTTTCTGCACAGGTCAAATGGGTGAATTAAAGAGGATGTACTATGACAACACCCCAGCATCTTCCAGTTCTTGAAGATGGTTCTAACCCATACAGTCCCTCCAAGAAGTGGTACTGAGAGAGTGAGTTCTTATGTAGGTTGATAAGGAGTCTGGGGCCCTCAAGGAGGAGAAAGGGACAAAAGTGTTTTGTTTTGTTTTGTTTTTTTGCTACATTGCTTTGTCTTAGTCACATTAGACATTTTTTCTTAAGCTCTGAGTTGTTATGACAACAATCATTAAGACTAACTTTCTTTAAGCCTAGAGCAAATGATTGCACAACACAACAATATATCTTGCTCAAGGACATGTTTCTCCTTCTTAGCAGGAATGTTTTGACTAATCTTGTTATCTTAAGACATGTTGTGGGAGTGGGTCTGCTAAGGCTTTTCTATTGTTAGTAACCAGTTGAAAAAGTATACAAGGCCTTGATAAGACTAATGAGTGAGGCAATCTCTGCCTCCTTCAGAGGTCTATGTCAGAAGTTTTCTCCATCCCTTTGTCACTGTAATAAAACTTTTGCCACATGAAGCTCTGAGTACCTGAAGCCTCATCTCTGATCCTGAAGCTAAATTCTCTTCTTTGGGGATCACAAATCTGACACTGTTCACTGTAAGCTATTGGTACTTGCTTTTGTTTCACTATTTTGCAGGTAGAGACAGTTTTATTGGCTTCCACTTGGCCTCTCTCTTTGTCATAATAGCCTCCACTCCACAAATCAGAGAACCAGTATAGGCATTCTGTCAGTTGCTGAGTGTGTCTGTTTGAACTATACATTCTAGAAGTGGGAAAATTAACACAGGATGGATTTGGGAGACTGAAACTTCAATGATGACCTGACCTCAATATGTTCTTACTCTGACTGGTGAACGACAGTGATGCTTTGGGTCTCCTGGAAGTAGTGTTAGTTCAGAGACAGTGTTGTATAAATCACTAAAAGGTCTGATCAATTGCCTTTCTCCATGGCACAGTTGCCCTGGTAAATGCCCTTAGGTCCTTTTAGAGGAAATCTAAGAGAAAAATTAATAGTGGAAATTTGGAATGTTGTTCCTCCCACAAGTGGATTTTTCTCCTCCTTAATTCAAGGGAATTTGGATCTGCAATCTGGCTCAAGTCAGGGAATTGACTGAGGGGCCGTGATTCTACTTTGGTTATTCAAGTTAGACTCCTGTTCATAGACCTCAGATTCTACTGCTTTTACAGATCAAGTGAAAATTAGTAGATTTTCCATCTACTAGTCAACTAGTCAGCTAACTTGTTCAACTAGTTAATGTCACAGGTCTCTGTCAGAATATTTTGATCACTTCTTTGGCTTTGGTTCATTTTTTTCAAGTTTATGTGGAAAAAATATGAAAATATAAATAAATCAGTACCATAAAATGAAATATTATTTTTGTAGAGTAGATTGGGTTAGAGATCAAAATAAAATAGAGAAAATGAAAACTCTTTCTGTATTTAAAATTATAGCTATATATTTCTAGATGATTTTTAAGTTGAAGACAAAATCATACTAAAATTATAAAAGTTTAGAGAAAAATCACAATAAGAAAAGATATGTCAAATATATAAACAGTTTTTTGGAAATTTGTAACCCTCAATGCACATACTAGGGAAAAATTTTAAAGGTAATAAATTAATGAGCCAAGTTACTAATCAACAAATTTGAAAGTGAATAATAGACTAAAGCCAGACAAAGTAGATGGAAGGATGATAAAGATAAAAGACACAAAAATAATAAAATAGGAAACTGAAAATTTAAGAGGGTAAAGAAAATCAGAAACTGTGTTTGTCAGTTTTTCTTTTTAAATATTATTAATTTTCACTGAAGTATAGTTGATTTACAGTGTTGTGTCTCTGGTATACAGCAAAGTGATTCAGATATATACATACATATATATATATATAATTTTCATATTCTCTTGCATTATGGTTTTATTACAGTATATTGAACATAGTTGTCCATGCCTAACAGTAGGACCTTGTTGTTTATCTATTTTATATACAGTAGCTTGTATCTGGGCTTCCCTCATAGCTCAGTTGGTAAAGAATCTGCATTTACAACTATTTTCTTAAAAACATAAGAATGAAAAGGAAATCAAGTAAAATGTTACCCAATGTTGAATGTGGGAGTGTCTGTGTTATTATTTTTTCATACTTTAATATTTGAAATGTTTCATGAAAATTTTTTAAATGAAGAAAGGGAAGCTAGCTTGAACACTTTTCCTTGTTCCTTTTTTTTTGTCATTTTTAACTTACTAAAGAACTAAGGAAAAAAAAAAGGAAACATGAAATATACTATCCTCAATAAGCAGAATATTTCTGTATGAAGTTAGAAAGAGATAGGAAAGAGAAGATATGACAGAATAGTATATATTTAAAGCAGTTTTCTTTTTGTAATGGAGAAAAAGAAAAATCTTTTAATAACTTTGTCATTCTGTTTCTCTTTGTCTCTGTTGAGGAGGAAGAAAGATTTTGTTTTTTTGGCAGATTGTATTGTGTTTATCATGAGCTACTCTTCTAACTGCTTAGGTGGCTAATTGTCCATCCTATTCGGAGGTATCAGAACTTACAGTCAATTTATTTCCAGTCTTCTGGCCCCATTTGGAGCAGCTAAAATAAGGGAGTCCACTCAGCCATGGGCCCAGTTCACTTCTGTTGACTTCAGTCCTGAATTTTCTCTTATGTAATTCAAGGAAGTTTGGGGAAATTCATGTCATGTACAAAGAGTTCTTGCTAGTCAAATTGTTATCATTTGAAGTTGATTGCACCTGTTTGAAAAAAAAAATTATTAGATGTACATATTAGACACCATTAAATAATCTGCCAATGTTTCTTGCATTAATATTTGATAAAAGACGACTAAACTAGGCCAGTTTTTTTTTTTCCCCCAAAACAAAAACAGCATCATCTTTGGAAAGGGTATCAGTATGCCTACCTTCCTTCTTTTCCTCCCTCCCTCCTTCCTCTCACCCCTCCTTCCTTCCTTGGATTCTTTGTTTCTTCTCTGCAGTCTTTTCAAAAGATGACCTAAAACTGTCATCTATACAAGAGAAAATCTGAATATGAAGAAGGGCCGTCTCGAGTACTACCACAAAGATAAATACGATTGCTAAAGTATTGTAAGGTCCTTGTTCCAATGCAGTCTCACTCACTTTAAAGAATATTTATGGATTGTTTTATGGTTTGAAAAATGTTTTCACATATATTCCATCATTTATATTCACAGAGCTTTGTGAGGCAGATATCATATCTCTTTTACAAATGAGAAAATTAATGTCCCGTGACTTAAAATGTGTATATTTATATTGTTGTAAGTGGTAGAAGCAGAACTCAAACCCTGGGGTTCATTCTAGATCCTCTGTCACTGGTGCTCTTTCACACAGGTGGTTTCATGGCATGGGGAATGTGGGTGGGGGACTGGGGACTTGTAGGGTGGACGGTCAGCATTTCTTAGAAGGTTCTGTCATGTCCTTGTGGATTTCCCCAAGTGAACCATCAATGTTACATACTATTTTTAAGGGCTTTAAAGTTCTTTCAGTTTTTATTTTTGATGCAACACTATTTTATTGTGGTGTAAAGTTTTAAAAGTCTCTAAATCTATTACCAAGAGATTGCATACTTATTCAACATTAAAAATTCTTTTTAAGTACACATACATGCTAAGGTGGGCTTCCTAGATGGCTCAGTGGTAAATAATCCACCTTCAATGCAGGGGATGCAGGTTTGATCCTTGGGATGGGAAGATCCTCTGGAGAAGGGAATGGCAACCCACTCCCTTACCTGGAAAATCCCAAGAGCAGATTTTAGTGGGCTAGAGTCCATGGGGTCACAAAAGAGTCAGATATGACTTAGTAACCAAACAATAGCATGCTAAGACCATTTAAACAGAACACAAGCATATGGAATGGAAGATAAGCACCTTGGTCTTTGTATCAATCATTCTTTCACCCTAATTTAATCATGATCAACAGCTTCTGGTGTATCCTACTAGAAGTTTTGTCTACCTGTCTGTCTTATTTTTCTACCACATGTGAATATATATGTTAGGTTAATGTGAGTATATTTATCACATGCTATTTACATAAGAGAGATCATATGCTACGTACTGTTTGTCACCTTATCTTTTCACTTAATGTGTGTATGCGTATTAGTCACTGTCATGTCTGACTCTTTGCAGCCCTATGGACTGTGGCCTAACAGGTTCCTCTGTCCATGGAATTCTCCAGGCAAGATTACCGAAATGGGTAGGCATTCCCTTCTCCAGGGCATCTTCCCGACTCAGGGATCGAACCCCGTTCTCCTGCATTTCAGTTAGATTCTTTACCATCTGAGCCACCAGGGAAGCCCCTTTCACTTAATATATCTTGATGATCTTTCCATAGTGGGCAGTGGTTTGTGAGATCAGTATCCACTCACTGCTGTAGCCTGACTTGCTCTGGCCTTAGACCTCCTCATTCTTGTCCACAGCATCATCTGATGTTGTCGTGTCTGAGCTCCTTCTAAGGCTCCTCACTCTGGGGAACACGAGTGAGTGTTCCCCATCATGGCTTCTGCTGCATCCTCATTGTGGGGGCAGGGGGTGTCTTCCCTGTGTACTTTATATCCAGGAGTACTGCCCAGCTCCCTGTTTTTAGTCCTAATGGTTCAATATGAGTAGGAGTCTTAGGTGCACTTTTCTGGATGTGCTGTGAACTGACCTGTGTCCCCATATAATTCATCTGTTGAAGCTCTAACCACCAATGTGACTGCATTTGGAGGTCGGGTCTTTAGGAAGAATATGAGGTTCAATGAGGTCATAAGGCTGGAGCCCTAACCCTCTAGGATTGTGGCCTTGTGAGAATAGAAAGAGCTCTCTCTCTCCTCTCTCTCTCCCCCACTTCTCTTTCCACCATGTGAGGACACAGCAAGATGGTGACCATCTGCAAGCCTTCTTGCAAGATGAGAACTTCCCCCAAGAGCTGTATCAGCCAGCCCCTTGATCTTGGACTTTCCAGCCTCCATAGTTGTGAAAAATATATTTCTGTTGTTACCACCCAGCCTGTGGTGTTTTGTTATAGCAGCCCAAGCAGATTAAGGCTCTGAGTATGAAAAAAAGCCTGGAGAAAAATCAGTAAGGCATGAAAGAGATGAACTAGAGAGATGAGGGCCAGGATCTTACTGGTACCAAGTATGATGGGATTGGAATCTTGGGCCAGGAAGCCCAGGTATGCATGAAGTTCAAAATAAAACTGCTTCAGGAATTGAAGTTTACAAACCCTCATTTGCAGAGGATCATGCCTTTTATGTGTGTGAAAAGTCAAAGTGTTAGTTGGTCAGTCATGTCTGACTCTTGGTGACCCCATGGACTGTAGCCCACCAGGCTCCTCTGTCCGTGGAATTCTCCTGGCAAGAATACTGGAGTAGATAGCCATTCCCTTCTCCAGGTGATCTTCCTGATGCAGGGATCAAACACACGTCTCCTGCATTGTCAGGTAGATTCTGTACTGTCTGAGCCATAGCCACAGTCATCTCTCCAGGGCTGAAGTGAAACTTTCTGGAGCAGAAATGTTCAGATCTTTCAGCACATACCCCTGTCTGCAGAGCAAAAATGAAGGCACATCCTGAGGGTTCTAGGGGAAAAGTAGAAACATAAGTAGCTTATGAAAGAAGTTTGAAGTTTTAATCCTACTGTGTTTATCTTACGGTACGTGCAATTTGCATTCTACTTCTTAATATATCTGTATTTATTTTACCATGAAATAACATTTAGATTTCCTTACCCTGGTGCTCCAAAGAGATAGGACACTAAGCTATGTTTATCCTGTATTTCTGGCCTCCGTTGCCCCTGCCCCACTTGCACACCACCTAAGGACATTCATCCTGGCCCAGGAAGCCCAGTAAAGGAGGCCCAGAGAGCAAGAGGAAGAACTTCTGTCTGCACGGAGGGGCATTTTGCTGCCATCTTACAAAACAAAAACAGAAAACAGATCACACGCCCTTTCTAGATTCTTGCCAGACACAATTCTTCACAGTTTTCCATTCTGACTTTCCTTTTAGCAGAGCAGCAATCACAAAGACAGAGCTCAAATCTAAACCACAGCCCCGTGAGACAAAGCCCCGCTCAAGGAAGGGTGGAATGAAGAGAACTAAACACAGATGATCTGAAGCCCTGGAGCAGTTGCAACTCATCTCCATCAGTTTCCAAGCACTGATCTGGGCAGAGAGCTCTATCCTGTCATTGGAACAAGGGCCAGAAAGTGAATCAGCTTGCCCTGGAGTCAGGCCATTCCTCTGGTTTCGCATCTTCTGCTTTACAGTGGCTTTTCAGGACTGCCGTCCTGGTGTGTGCGCACAGGATTTCACGCGACCAGAGGGACTCGAATGACTCACTCGGCAGTGCGATCCGCACTCTCTGTCACTGCCTCACCTTCATGTGGTCTCTTTATCCTGGAAACAGACGCTGCATCTCCTCCTTATAGATAAACATTCGCAGTAAATGGACCGCACATCCTCATCTATTCCAGTTCTGGCTAGCATATGGAAACTGTTCCTTGCACTTTGCAGAATTCAAAACGGTGAGGCTTTAGCACAGTACATTTTTTATTAGGTATGTCAGAAAATAGGCACATTTCGGAGTGTCTGCGGGCAACAGATATTGTACTGTTGTGATGGGTGTGGGTTGTGGAGATTCCTAACTCACTTCCCAAATTCAAGTATGAGTCAGGATTCGAGGTGAGAACTAGAGTGTCTGTAGAGAATTCTCAGTCATGCTAAGGTCTAAATTTGAAGGAGCAGTTTCTGATTCACAGAGGAGTTGGAAGGTCTAGACACAGCATCCATCCATCCAGTCAGCCAGGCTTCTATTAACTTATTCTTTCATACTAGTTTATGAAGGTAGGATAAAATCACTCATTTTCTCTCACATAATCAAATGGTACTAGTGGTAAAGAATCTACCTGCCAATGCAGGAGATGCAGGATATATGGGTTTGATCCCTGGGTCAGAAATCTGCCCTGGAGAAGGAAATGGCAACCCACTCCAGTATTCTTCCCTGGAGAATTCCATGGACAGAGGAGCCTGGCAGGCTATGGCCCATAGAGTCACAAAGAGTCAGACACGACTGAAGCAACTTAGCATGCACGAATCTAAACAAATCTGCAGGCCAACCCGTGCCTTTAAAAACCACAACACATGAAAACCTGTTAGGTCTGAAGAGTTTTTTTTGTTTGTTTTTTTAAAAGCAAATGAAATCAGTGGAATCACTTAAATTTTTAAATAAAATAGAAATGGTATCTTAAATATGTTTACAATGAAAGCAGAAGCAACCAGAAACAAAACCATAAAACAATACAATACAAAAGGTCATTATAAAACTAAGAGTATTATAAGGAGAATTATTTTTGGAGTTGTTTATGTGCACATGATACATTTAGTGTTGTACTTTAATAGTGGTCGTCAAACTGTGTTTACTTGAAACAATGATATTCAGCTGACTGGACTGAGGTCTTCTGTTCTTAAATCATAACCATCATATTTTTGCAATCATGTGTATTATTTGTCACCAGTACACAAAGAGATAGATACAGAGATTGAGGAACAGCTGGAAATTTTGGTTGGCAAAATAATTTAATATCTGTTTAATCTAGTAATATAACTAAATGGGGTTTGCATTTTTTGAGCTTTGCTTTTTATTTTATTTTTTAAATAATTCATTTATACAACATTTTACTAAAATATCAGCCCATGGTGGAATGGGAATAAAACAAAACAACAGTAACATCAACAACAACAAATCCATCTCATTTGTTAGAGGAGCATTGTTCTGAAATTCTCTTGATTAATCTGGAGTTTTTCAAAAAAGCGAATTTTTCAAAGCTCCTTGTCTCCATGGCTCATTTGGCACATTAATTTATTTCAGTGCAAGGCTAAAGGTAAAAGTGCCTCCTCTATTATTGTCTTAGCCTTAATAACATTTCATGTTTTCACTTAACAAAGCCTATTTAATTTTCCTAGTTTTTAGAATGATTTTTAATGGAGAGAATACTTATTTAGAAAACACTTTCTTCTGACAAAGTATACCTGACCTTTCAGTCGGCATTGTACAGCAGCCTGTGAGCCACAATGACGATAATAGGTTTTAATACAAACTATCTTCTGCTTTTCCTGGTGGAGTACCAACATTTTTGCTGACACTCATGTCACACTATCTTGGTGGTGATGCCAGGGAGGGGAAAGCCTGTTTGAAACTGCAGAAAATCTGCCTGCTTCTCTGATGGGCTATACTTCCAGCGGCTGGCTTATCACCTGCAGAGAGAGTGTCTGAGGGCCTGTCAAAGCTTTCATCACCTTTGGGGTGCAAACAGCCCGAGTCCCCTGGGTATCTCTGGGATTTTGAACCAGAGTTTTCTACTGGCCCATTACAAGCAGCATCTCTTCAAGGTCCTTATTAAAATCTCACAGGAGTGCCTCACAAATAAAGCTCTCAAGCATGGCGGTGAATAATGACCCTACCTCACACTGACTGGGGATGTTTCAGCCAACAAAGTCAGGATTTTTCTAATAAGGGTTGTTGAGCAAATGGCTTGAAGGAAGTTCAACTATGGGGATGATGGAGCTCCTGTTGGAAGTCCTTCATAAATTCAGCCCGTCCCTGTCTTCCTCACTTTCTATAGAGGTCTTCTAAGGTGGAGACCCTATTGAAATTCATGGAGGTTCCTCTGTTTGATCAACTTTCTGGGGCAGTGTGAAGACAGGATGCCAGCAAGTAAGGAAGGGAAACCACATAGCACATACTGTTCTCCACACTTGGATGAGGAAGTTACTGCTTTCTCTACTTTTGTTAATATGACCTGGGTGCCCCTCAAAAGTCACATATTGAAGCCTCAACCCCCAGGGCCTCAGAATGTGACTGCATTTGAAGACAGGCCCTTTAAAGAGGAAATTGTATTAAAATGAGATGACTACTGTGAGTCTTAATCCAAGTTCTTAATGTAATGTCCTTAAAAGCAGAGGAAGACCATGCCAAGACACAGCAAGAAGGCAAGGGGAGAGACATCAGAAGAAACTAAACCTGATGCCTGGGTGATGTCGTGCAGCAGAATTGTGTGAAATAAATGTCTGTGGCTTAAGCCATCAGCCTGTGACATTTTGTTATGGCAGCCCCTTGCAAAGGAATGTGCTTAACGGTGTGATCACAGGTGAAACCATGCTCCGCTTTTGTGTCTCAAGTTGTTTGATCTCAGGATGGACAAAATATAAAAGCATGTGAGTAAGAATGTGCATATGTGGTCATATGTGTGATGTGAACATTAATTACTATGACTGAGTCTGTAAGCCATGTAAGTTCATTTCTGCACAACTCTACTGTACAGCTAGAGAGAACAGTCCACTCTTACAGAATGACTTGACTTTCATGATTTTCTTGGGCTCCAAAATCACTGTGGACAGTGACTGCAGCCATGATATTGAAAGAAACCTGCCCCTTGGAAGAAGAGCTTTGACCAGCCTAGACAGAGTATTAAAAAGCAGAGACATCACTTTGCTGACCAAAGTATGTATAGTCAAAGCTATGGTTTTTCCAGTAGTCATGTGTGGATGTGAGAGTTGGACCTTACAGAAGGCTGAGTGCCGAAGAATTGATGCTTTTGAACCGTGGTGTTGGAGAAGACTCTTGAGAGTCCCTTGGACCACCAGAAGATCAAGCCAGTCAATCCTAAAGGACATCAGCCCTGAATATTCATTGGAAGGACTGATGCTGAGGCTGGAGTTCCAATACTTTGACTACCTAATGCAAAGAGCTGACTCATTAGAAAAGACCCTGATGCTGGGAAAGATTGAAGGTAGGAGGAGAAGCAGGCAACACAGGATGAGATGGTTGGATGGCATCAGTGACTCAGTGGACATGAGTTTGAGCAAACTCCAGGAGATAGCGAAGGACAGGAAGCCTGGTGTGCTGCAGCCCATGGGGTCACAAAGAGTTAGGCACAACTTAGCAACTGAACAACAAAAAGGGCTGCCCTTGGATCTCTCACCTGCCATAGTGTGTGAACGGTCCCACACTAGTAAGAGAACTGACCTGCAGAGATTTTTCTTGGTGGTTATGTCTGAAGAGAGTAGTCTTTGTTTTTTATTTTTTTTATTTTTTTTTCCCTTTTTTTTTTTTTCCATTTATTTTTATTAGTTGGAGGCTAATTACTTTACATCATTACAGTAGTTTTTGTCATAAATTGAAATGAATTAGCCATGGATTTACATGTATTCCCCGTCCTGGTCCCCCCTCCCACCTCCCTCTCCACCCAATCCCTCTGGGTCTTCCCAGTGCACCAGGCCCGAGCACTTGTCTCATGCACCCAACCTGGGCTGGTGATCTGTTTCACCCTAGATAATATACATGTTTCAATGCTGTTCGCTTGAAACATCCCACCCTCGCCTTCTCCCAGAGTCCACAAGTCTGTTCTATACATCTGAGTCTCTTTTTCTGTTTTGCATAGAAGGATGAGGAAGCTGTGGTACATATACACCATGGAATATTACTCAGCCATTAAAAAGAATTCATTTGAACCAGTTCTAATGAGATGGATGAAACTGGAGCCCATTATACAGAGCGAAGTAAGCCAGAAAGATAAAGACCATTACAGTATACTAACACATATATATGGAATTTAGAGAGTAGTCTTTGAAGTTCTGGTCATGGAATACAGCTTATGTCAAAAGCTGTGACCTGAACAGAGCTTAAAGGTGGTTCAATATCTCCTCAAAATAAAGAGTCTCCCTCTAGTTGGTGAAATCATCTTCCCAATTCCATATTTAAGTTGGTGGTTTTCTCCGTACTTTCAACATTTAAACACTCCAAAACATGTCATTGTTATTATGATTGTAGTAGAAGATGGAAATTTGTATACATTTCAGAGGCCACTTATGTATTGGTGGTGGTGGCTCAGATGGTAAAGTGTCTGCTCCCAATGCGGTGGTGATTTAGTTGCTAAGTTGTATCCAACTCTTGCATCCCTATGGTCTGTAGCCTGCCAGGCTTCTCTGTCCATGTGATTTCCCAGGCAGGAATACTGCAGTGGGTTGTTATTTCCTTCTCCAAAGGATCTCCCTGGCCCAAGAATTGAATCCATGTCTCCTGCGGCTCCTGCTGTGGCAGCAGATTCCTTACTGACTGAACCACCAGGATTCCACTTATATATTAATTTATTCATTCGTCATATATGTATTTAGTACCTACTATGTGCTAAGCATTTTGGTAAAATCCTGGGGTTACTGTTCTTTATGAAGTGAAAATTCCAAAATGTCTAAGAGAAGTATGAGAATTGGGGAATGGAAACCTGCAAGCGATCCCTTAAATAAATACAATTGTAATAGAGTCTCTAAAAAGAGAATAGTGGAGAATGAGAGCTCTTTAAATAAGGTCTAAATGGCGGGAATAAGAACTCTAGTGAAGGGACTTCCCTGGTGGTCCAGTGGCTAAGACCCTGCACTCCCAGTGCAGGGGGCCCTGGGTTCGGTCTCTGGGCAGGGAACTGGGTCCTTTGTGCTGCAGTGAAGATCCTGTGTGAAGCACCTAAGAGGTGGTGCAGCCTAATAAGTCAATAATTTTCTAGAAAGTCCAGTGAAGAAGAGCTAAGTGAAGACAGCTCCAGCAAGGGGAAAAAAAGGACCAAGACTCAGGTGCATGTGTTCAAGGCTCAGGAGGGAGAGTGTGACTGAGAGAAAGGAGTTGGAGACGGTAGGAAGTGAAGTCAGCCACATCAGACCAAGCCACATAGTTCGGAGTTACCCTGAGTATGTGAAAGCCATTGAAGGGCTTTATGGAAATAGGCGAATATTTTTAAATAATTCTTTTATTTGTCGGATACTGATGACACGTTATCTCAGTAGTGACACTGATGTAGGGCTGCCTGGTTTAAACTATAGAGAAATAACTGCAGGAGATAACTGAGATGAAGGTAATTTATATGATATTCTCAGCTTCCCAAAATGGCTCTAAAGGAATGGCATGGCCCTGCTAAGGAATTTAAACTACTCAGTAGTAGTTTCAAGGGAGCCATTAAAAATTTCCATGGCCAGAACTCTTCCTTGGGAAATCAGATAGGAGGAGAATGTGGTGGATTAGAATGGACTATGCTGGATCTGGAGAGTCAAGTCAAGAGGTCCTTTCAGTAGCTCGAGAGAAGAGGTGATGTGGGTTTCTGCCAAAGCACTGTCAGTGGGGAGTAGTGAACACTGGGGTAAGAGTAGTATTGAAACATCTACATTACCACATGTAAGACAGGTAGCCAGTAGACATTTGCTGTATGCCACAGGGCGCCCAAAGCCAGTCCTCTTGTGACAAAATAGGGGGGTGCGGTGGGGAGGGAGGATGTATACCTATGGCTGACTCATGTTGATGTATGGCAGTAACCATCACAATATTGTACAGCAATTATCCCCCAATGAAAAATAAAATTAAATTTCAAAAATTAGGAGTAATATGAGAGTGGATCATCAAAAAAGCAAGAGAGTTCCAGAAAAACATCTATTTCTGCTTTATTGACTATGCCATAGCCTTTGACTTTGTGGATCACAATAAACTGTGGATAATTCTGAAAGAGATGGGCATACCAGACCACCTGACCTGCCTCTTGAGAAACCTGTATACAGGTCAGGAAGCAACAGTTAGAACTGGACATGGAACAACAGACTGGTTCCAAATAGGAAAAGGACTACGTCAAGGCTGTCTATTGTCACCCTGCTTATTTAACTTATATGCAGAGTACATCATGAGAAATGCTGGGCTGGAGGAAACACAAGGTGGAATCAAGATTGCCAGGAGAAATATCTATAACCTCAGATATGCATATGACACCACCCTTATGGCAGAAAATGAAGAGGAACTAAAAAGCCTCTTGATGAAAGTGAAAGAGGAGAGTGAAAAAGTTGGCTTAAAGCTCAACATTGAGAAAACTAAGATCATGGCATCCAGTCCCATCACTTCATGGCAAATAGATGGAAAAACAGTGGAAACAGTGGCTGACTTTATTTTTCTGGGCTCCAAAATCACTGCAGATGATGATTGCAGCCATGAAATTAAAAGATACTTACTCCTTGGAAGGAAAGTTATGACCAACCTAGACAGCATATTAAAAAGCAGAGACATTAAAAAAAGAAAAGCAGAGACATTACTTTGCCAACAAAGGTCCATCTTGTCAAGGCTATGGTTTTTCCAGTGGTCATGTATGGATGTGAGAGTTGGATGATAAAGAAAGGTGAGCACCGAAGAATTGATGCTTTTGAACTGTGGTGTTGGAGAAGACTCTTGACAGTCCCTTGGACTGCAAGGAGATCCAATCAGTCCATCCTAAAGGAGATCAGTCCTGAATATTCATTGGAAGGACTGATGTTGAAGCTGAAACTCCAATACTTTGGCCACCTGATGTGAAGAGCTGACTCATTGGAAAAGACCCTGATGCTGGGAAAGATTGAGGGCAGGAGGAGAAGGGAACGACAGAGGATGAGATGGTTGGATGGCATCACCGACTCAATGGACATGGGTTCGGGTGGACTCTGGGAGTTGGTGATGGACAAGGAGGCCTGGCATGCTGCGGTTCGTGGGGTCGCAAAGAGTCGGACACGACTGAGCGACTGAACTGAACTGAAGTGATAAGAGTAGAGTTAATGCAGTCATTGCAAAGGCAGCCTCTGTGTGATTAGTAATGGAATGGTAGAGCAAAGGAGAGAATGAGTGAGTCCTGGCTTGTGAACCTTTAGATATCTTACTGGTGATAATGATGGTAGTAGACAAGATGGGACAAAAATGGTAAAGTCGTTTGAGTTTAGAAAAATTAATATGGAGCCATTTCTACTTGCATGTGAAACACACAAGTATTGCCCAAAATGTATAAATATTTGCTTTATATGACAGTAGAATGGACTTCCTGACAAAAGAAGCATAGTATCAATGGTACCCATTCATCAACACATCATTAGTAAACATTAGGTTGGTCAAAAAATTTGTTTGGGTTTTTCTGTAATAGAAACTCAAACTTTTTTACCAACCCAATATTTTTCGGCCCCCAAAGTACTGCAATACTTACTACTTTTATAATTATCAGTTTGTATTATGTAGGAAATTGTTGCAGATTGTTTGCAAAAAATGGCCACCATTATAGACTTCGTGTATCCACGATCCTTTGAAATGTGCTGACTTCTCTCATAAAGAGGTGAAATTGATTTCTCTGCCTCTTAAATCCAGGCTCGTTGTGATTTGCTTTGACCAACAGAACAGGGAGCAGGGAAGGAGTAAGTTTGTACGTTTTTACACTAGGTCTCACTAGCTCTCAAAACTCTCCCCACTGCCATACGAACAAGCCTGAGCTAGCCTGTTGGATGGTGAGAGGTATGTTTTGCCAGATATATCTGGTATCCATTCCAACGTCACACACACACATACGTATAAAGCTATCTGAGACCAGGCAACTATAAAAAGCCTGTCAGCTGACAGCAGAGAGCTGGAGCCCAGTCAAGGTCAGTCCAATCCTGCCCAGATCCAGATCTGCCCAGGTGACCTGTGGATTTTTGAACATCAGTAATATATAATTATTTTAGGTCACTGAGTTTGGAGATGCTTGTTATACTAATATAGTGTTATACATGTGAACCCTGTAAATAATGTGAAATATAGATTAAAAGATAAAAAAAGATAACTAAAACCACTTCCACCCAGCTCAGATATCAGGTCTGTACTATGGTACAACTAAATCCTTTCGCAATTAGGTACTCACGATGTGATACTGGGCTGAATGTTTGTGTCTCCAGGAATTCATCTTTTACAGCCTCACTCCCTAACGTGATGGCACTTGAAGGTTGGGATCTAGGTTTGGATGAGGTCATTGGGGTGGATTGGTGCCCCGTGATTGGACTGGTGCCCTTAAAAGGGATGGAAGGATTTGTGTTCACTCAGCCATGTGCGGGAACCAGGAAGAGTTCTCACCAGAACCTCACGCTGCTGGCACCCTGATCATGGATTTAGCAACTTCCAGAACTGTAGAAATAAATATTTGTTGTTTAAGCCACCCAGTCTATGAGATTCTTTTTCAAGTTATTTAATTAATTGTTTTGTCTGCACTGGGTCTTTGTGTTGTGCACAAGCTTTCTCTGGTTGTGGAGCCTGGTTTTATCGCAGTGGCTTCTCCCGTTGCAGAACGGCGTGGGCTCCAGGGCACGCGGGCACAGCGTGGGGGATCTCCCAAGACCTGGGGTCAAACCATGTCCCCTATCTTGTTTATCAACCTGAGTTGACTAAGATGCAAAATGAAAAAAGGAATGGCTCTCAGTACTTTGATTGAAACCAATTATTTTTGTTTAATATGCAGTATGGTTCTCTCCACAAGAGTAAAACCACTTCTACCTCAGTTTACCTTTTGTACTTTATAAATGGACTCTGCTATAAATGGACACCTAGAATGCTCTATTCATCTTATTCTACCCTGGATGTCTTTATTCCATCAAATGTCTTCTTTGACTGAGGCAACTTATGTGAAATATCCAATATCTTAGCAGAAACTAGCACAGAGTTTTGTCTGGAGTGGCCCTGGAAATAGGAAAAAAAAATGCCTTTAATGTAAGAAAAACATGATATAACTTAGATTAAAGATCCAGTTTGGTGAAGTGTGATCTAATGAAGTTCATGGCTCATAGCTAGACTGTCTGAAGAAATGCAAGAGCTGATTTGTCAATATTTTTCATTTGTCAGATTAAAGGAATAATGTTTTCTTTTTTAGTAAGAAAGGAATAGAATGGGAATGTGAATCAAAAGACAGAATATCTTTATTTGGGTTGGTGGTGCAGGCCAAGAGATTAAAAATTGACGTACAATGGTAGGAAGATACTTGGTTTATTTGATCTTCTATTAAGGATAGGCTTGACATAAACACTCAAGGGAAAACTGTCTTCAGTAAATGTTTATTAGACACCCTCTTGTTTCTCATGGCACATGCAGTGCTGAGAGGGTTACAGATGCATGGATTAGCCAATGACTGCTTTGATCTCTTACTGTATGTGTGCATGCATTCTAAGTTGCTTCTGTCGTGTCTGACTGTTTGTGACCCTAGGGACTATAACCCACCAGGCTCCTCTGTCCATGGGATTCTCCAGGCAAAAGAACCAGAGTAGGTTACCATGCCGTCCTCCCGGGGATCTTCCTGACCCAGGGATTGAACCCATGTCTCTTACATCTCCTGCATGGGTAGGCAGGTTCTTTACCACTGGCATCACCTGGGAAGCCCCTCTTACTGTATATCTGCAGTCATAACCATATTTTTACCTGTTGCCTCACTGAATTCTTCCCAGACCCCTGTGCTCCTGGTATAATTTCCATGACTTTCATAGGAGACATAGATAATCTAGCTATTTTTTTTAC
The DNA here is from genome assembly GCF_023699985.2 of Odocoileus virginianus. Classification (NCBI taxonomy): domain Eukaryota; kingdom Metazoa; phylum Chordata; class Mammalia; order Artiodactyla; family Cervidae; genus Odocoileus; species Odocoileus virginianus. The sequence continues at coordinate 7,239,339 of NC_069699.1, forward strand.
ATTGTTTTGATAGAAATTTAGTGGATTATGACCAGTGAGAAAAGTCAGAGTCAGCCAATCAATAAATGTTTATAGAGCATGAATTTTTAGTGAAACAAATCACGAGGTACAAAGAACATATGGACCCCAAAAAGGTTTCCTCTTTTTGGAGGTTTGCAAAGTATTTGTCGATGCCCTTGACTGAACTCAACATTTGATGTGCAATACCCACATGGAAATTATGAACAAACCCTGGGGCTGCGCTTTGCTGGAGCAGCCGTGAAGAGATGCCCCACATCCAAGGTAAGAGAAACCAAAGTAAGACGGTAGGCACTGAGAGAGAGTGTCAGAGGGCAGACAGACTGAAACCACAGTCACAGACAACTAGCCAATCTGATCACACGGACCGCAGCCTTGTCTAAGTCAATGAAACTAAGCCATGCTGTGTGGGGCCACCCAAGACGGACGGGTCATGGTAGAGAGGTCTGACAGAATGTGGTCCACTGGAGAAGCGAATGGCAAACCACTTCAGTGTTCTTGCCTTGAGAACCCCATGAACAGTATGGGAAGACGAAAGGATAGGACACTGAAAGATGAACTCCCCAGGTCGGTAGGTGTCCAATATGCTACTGGATATCAGTGGAGAAATAACTCCAGAAAGAATGAAGGGATGGAGCCAAACCAAAAAACAACACCCAGTTGTGGATGGGACTAGTGATAGAAGCAAGGTTCAATGCGGTAAAGAGCAATATTGCATAGGAACCTGAAATGTTAGGAACTGTGGTGTTGGAGAAGACTCTTGAGAGTCCCTTGGACAGCAAGGAGATCCAACCAGTCCATCCTAAAGGAGATCAGTCCTGGGTGTTCATTGGAAGGACTGATGTTGAAGCTGAAACTCCAGTACTTTGACCACCTGATGCGAAGAGCTGACTCATTTGAAAAGACCCTGATGCTGGGAAAGATTGAGGGCAGGAGGAGAAGGGGGCGACATAGGATGGGATGGTTGGATAGCATCACCGACTCAATGGACGTGGGTTTGGGTGGACTCCGGGAGATGGTGATGGACAGGGAGGCCTGGAGTGCTGCAGTTCATGGGGTCACAAAGAGTTGGACACAACTGAGTCACTGAACTGAACTGAACTGGGCCAGCAGAAGGTTTGGAGTTCAAGTGTGTAGGAGATTGCTTCTCAGAAGGGGAAGGGCACCTTCATTGAGAATCAGGGTGGCAGAGGAGGAGGGTTTCTAATTTTAGGTGAGTGCTTCCCATAACCCTCCCCACCACATTTCCCTAGAGGAGTCACTGTTAACTCTCTCAGCACAGAGAGAGGACAACCAGCACCCGACCCAGTTAGCTGAGGCAACCAGAAGTCCACATACCAGTATGGCCGAGAACTCCTCAACAAGGCATATGGCAACACGATACGTGATAAAGTTGGTGATACAGACAAGTAAACAAATGAATAGATAAGATATTTAAATGGATGGTAATGGGAAAATAGGGACATTATATTAAGATTTTATTTTCTTGGGCTCCAGAATTACTGTGGACAGTGGACTGTAGCCATGATATTAAAAGACGTTTGCTCCTTGGTAGAAAGCTATGACAAACCTAGACAGTGTATTAAAAAGCAGAGGTATTACTTTGCCAACAAAGGCCTGTATAGTCAGAGCTGTGGTTTTTCCACTAGTCATGTATAAGACTGGAGTTGGACCATAAAGAAGGCTGAGCACCAAAGAACTGATGCTTTCAAACTGTGGTGCTGGAGAAGACTCTTGAGAGTCCCTTGGACAGCAAGGAGATCAAATCAGTCAATCCTAATGGAAATCAACCCTGAATATTCATTGAAAGGACTGATGCTGAAGCTGAAGCTCCAACACTTTGGCCACCTGATGCAAAGGGCCAACTCATTGGAAAAGACCCACATGCTGGGAAAGATTGAAGGCAAAAGGAGACAGAGACAGAGGATGAGATGGTTAGATAGTGTCACCAACTCAATGGACATGATTTTGAGCCAACTCCGGGAAATAGTGAAGGACAGGGCAATCTGGCATACTGCAGTCCGTGGGGTCACAAAACTCAGACAGAACTTAGTGACTGAACAACAACATGTTAATAAAACTATAATTTCATTCCTACCTCACACAACATAAATAGGGAACTAAAATTACAAAGCTAGTAGAATAAAAATGTTAGTGAATATATTTAGGACCCTGGAGTGAAGCATGAGTTTTTAAATAAAACAGAAAAATGTACAGAAACTAGATTATTCAAAGAGACATTGAAAGTCATCGTGAAAGCTGAAACACACTCATGTTCATATCCTTACACACTCTCCCTGCTGCCTCTCCTACATGCAAAATGATTCAAGACAGTCTAGATGGGTGAAAATCTGAATGGCAGGAACACTTATAAAGACATACTGTCTCACACTGTTAATCAGAGAAACAATAGCTGAACAATAAAAGATACATCAGATTGAAATGATGTGAAATGAAAGTTGCTCAGTCATGTCCAACTCTTTGCGAGCCCATGGATGATACAGCCCATGGAATTCTCCAGGCCAGAATACTGAAGTGGGTAGCCTTTTCCTTTTCTAGGAGATCATCCCAACCCAGGGATCGAACCCAGGACTCCCTCATTACAGGCTGATTCTTTATCAGCTGAGCTGCAAGGGAAGTCCCAAGAATACAGGAGTAGGTAGCCTATCCCTTCTCCAGTGGATCTTCCCCACCCAGGAATCAAACTGGAGTCTCCTGCATTATAGGCAGATTACATCAGATTGGCAAATAATAAAACATCAGTTAACACAAATATTGATAGTGCGGTAGGAAAGAGAAACTTTTCATGGACTTCTCATCATGGCCCGTTAGCGACACTGTGAGCACTGAGTAGCTCAGAGTTCTCATACTTCCTAATATCTGAAATCCATGCCAAACAAGATCACAGATGTGCCCTTTTGAGGACATGTTTAAGGGTTTTCTTCACTACGCTCTTTGTGATAGTGGGGGAGTTGAAGACTGCCTCTGTGTGTGTGTGTGTGAGTTGCTCAGTCGTGTCTGACTGTTTGTGACCCATGGACTGTATCCCACCAGGCTCCCCCATCCCTGGGATTCTCCAGGCGAGAACACTGGAGGGGGTTGCCATTTCCTCCTCCAGGGGATCTTCACCCAGGGCCTGAACCTGGATCTCCTGCGCTGCAGGCAGGCTCTTTGCCGTCTGAGCCACCTGAGAAGACCAAAGACTGCTGAGGGTAATGGAAATGCGAAATATGGTAGGTGCCTTTTTAAATACTCTGCAACCCTTAAAAACAAGTTACGGGGCATGCCGTAGTGAGTGGAGAAGGACATGGCAACCCACTCCAGTACTCTTGCCTGGAGAATCCTGTGGACAGGGGACCCTAGTGGGTTGCTGTCCATAGGGTCGCTCAGAGTCAGACACGACTGAAGCGACTTAGCATGCATGCATGCATTGGAGAAGGAAATAGCAACCCACTCCAGTGTTCTTGACTGGAGAATCCCAGGGACGGAGGAGCCTGGTGGGCTACCATATGTGGGGTCACACAGGGTCGGACACGACTGACGTGACTTAGCAGCAGCAGCAGCCATAGTAAGAATGGGGTTTTAAAAGCATAGTTTTGAATTTTAAAAAGGTTATGAATAAAAAAGATCTATAGTGCAATAACATATACATGAAATTAAAACACACACACACATATGCAAGACAACCCTGTATATTTTTCAAAGAGACATGCATAGCCAAGTGTTTGTAACAAACATCTATGCCATTGATGAAAAAGAATGAGAGGAGCCTCAGAATGAGGAGAAAAAGACAATAAAAAAAATAAAGGAAGTATAAATATAATGAAAATCTACCAAGGGGGAATATTGCCTGAGACATATTGTGGGCAAGGTCACTGATATGTGTGCTTTGCTTCCAGTTCACCTCAGATCAGATTAAACCCAGCTTAGACCTTACCTGCTGTAACTGGCAGGAAACCGAATTTCAGTTAGTTTTTTAAATACTTATTTATTTGGCTGTGCTGGGTCTTAGTTGCGTCACACAGAATCTTCAGTCTTGCAGCATATGAAATCTTTGGTTGCAACATGTGGGTTCTAGTTCCCTGACCGGGGATTGAACCCGGGAGTCTTAGCCATTAGACCATAGGAAAGTCCCCTACTTTCAGTTAGTTTTAAAGTGTCATCCCTGTTCTAGTTGATTTTATCAGAACCCCACACACTTTTGTGACCAAACAAAGTTTCTGAAGGTCTTGTGACTTTAGCTTGTCATGTTCCACTATGCTCTTTGGCTTACCACTGCTCTGTATAGAGCTTGACTTTATTTTCCCTCAGTAGTGCCACTCCTATGGGTAGGCTGCAACAATATCTGCTTTCTGTGTTCTGCCTTATTATTGTGAATGGCTCTTAATATAGCATTCACCAGGGCCTCCCTCCCTGTGAGGTTAGGCGACTCCGTATTGTTAGGTACTTGTCCATCCTCTATCCTCCCAATGAAAGTGAAAAGGAAAGTGTTAGTCACTCAGTCATATTTGACTCTCTGTGACCCACGGACTGTAGCCCACCAGGCTCCTCTGTCCGTGGATTCTCCAGGCAAGAACGCTGGAGTGGGTTGCCATGCCCTTCTCCAGGGATCTTCCCGACCCAGGGATCAAACCTGAGTCTCCTGCATTGCAGGCAGATTCTTCACCACCAGTCTGCCACCAGGGAAGCCGTATTCTCCCAATGAGTCTTTATTAATTTCCCTTCCAGCCTGGCCAGGGCAGATAAAGATGACACTAGCCCTTGGAACTTCAAGAACCTGAACCATAGAACAGAAAATCCTAAGTCAGTTCAATCCCTGGTTTGGGAAGATCCCCTGGAGAAGGCAATGGCACCCCACTCCAGTAATCTTACTTAGAAAATCCCATGGACGGAGGAGCCTGATAGGCTACAGTCCATGGGGTCACAAAGAATTGGACACAACTGAGTGACTTCACTTACTTTTTTTCTTTCTTTCCTTGAGTTAGGCAAGGGTGGAATGAAAGAACTGGAGAAAATTATCACTTTATATAGCTATCCCATTATAACTACTAGAACCCGGTACAAATCAGTGTCTTCATGGATCAGCCAAACATAGATATGATCCCGGCATCTTTACTTCAGGATTTCCTTACTACTTATTTATTTTTAAACATTTATTTATTTATTTATTTTGGCTGTTCCCAGTCTTAGTTGCAGCATGTTAACTCTTAGTTGCAGCATGCAGGATGGAGTTCCCTGACCAGGGATCAAATCCAGGCCCCCTGCCTTGGGTGCCTGGAGTCCTAGTCTCCGGACCACCAGAGACGCGCGCCCCCCCCCCCCCCCCCCGCCCCCAACCACCACCATTCTATTTATTTTGCTTGAGAATTGCAAGGGGATCTGTGCAGACAATTTCACCAATTTATCCTTGAATATTTTTTTTTCTTACAGTATATTATAAACACTATTTGGGCAACTCCAGTTGGGGAAATTTTAAACTCAGGAATTGCTTTGCTTCATTAAACATCATCGTAGGCTAACTTCAACTCAGAAGCTGAGCTGCACATGAATTATTTGCTGACCCAGAATTCATGCAAGCCCAGAGCAGAGTTGTTCTTTCTAGTATCATTTCTATATTGTATCTCTTCAATGATGAAACAATTATATCATCCTGTTTTTCCAGATACAGCAGGAGAAATTGATTCTGCCACATGGATAAGCAGGAATCAATAATATTTGATCTTGTGCAATCCACTGGTATTTGCTCAATTAGTTCTTACAGAAGCATGTTATTCGCTCTGTTGGATGTAGAGTCATTTTGTGTTAAGTGCAGTTGAGGGATAAAAGCTGAGTTTTCCTTTTAAGTGAAAATGTTTTCTCATGTTATTACTACTATTTACAGTAATATTAAGTGATTGGATCCCAAGAATTGTTGATAATAAGGTACTAGTAAGGAACTTTTAGTTCAGACTTGTAATTTTCTTGATGGGGGAACAAGCTTTAATTGTCAGGTTCTCTATGTCTACATCAAAGTAGCCCACCCCAGTGACACATTTGAACAGAAACAGGGTCAAAGTAAATACAAATCCTTTTAATTTGACTTGTTTAGCAATAATAATTTATATTTAAATAGTCTATAAGTTTATGCAAAACACTTTTTTTTCTTTTTTTAGAATTCTAGACAGGAGTAAAACATGAGCAAGGAGAAACATCTAAAAGACATCAAAAGTCTTCCTGGATATTTTTTTTTCTGTGTTTTTGCTGGCTGGCTAGAAATGAAGAATGTCTACTGCATCGCTTCTGTATGTGTAGTGAGGTAAGGTGACAATTTACACCAATATATATTTTTTGATGATTCTCTTGAAACATAAACAATTGTGATGAAAGGACAAGGACATATATTTTCTTATACACCAAGAGTTATGTACAAAGTTGAGCAGAGCAGCATGATTTTAGTAGCTGAAGACTGGAAACTAGCAAATATGCATCAGTGTTGTTCAGCCACCCAGTTGTGTCTGATTCTTTGTGACCACATGGACTGTAGCATGATAGACTTCCCTGCCCTTCGCTATCTCCCAGAGTTTGCCCAAGTTCGTGTCCATTGACACTGAGTCAGTGATGGTATCCAGCCGTCTCATCCTCCTTCTGCCCTCTCCTCCTTCTGCCCTCAGTTTGCCCTGGCATCAGGCTCTTATTTCCAGTGAGTTAGCTGTTCACATCAGGTGACCAGAATATTGGAGCTTCGGCTTCAGCATCAGTCCTCCCAACGAGTATTCAGGGTTGATTTCCCTTAACATTGACTGGTTTGATCTCCTTGCTGTCCAAGGAATTCTCAGGACTCTTCTCCAGCACCACAGTTTGAAGGCATCAATTCTTTGGCACTCCCCCTCCTTTACAGTTCAGATCTCATAACTGTACATGACCACTGGGAAGACCATAACCTTGACTGTACAGACCTTTGTTGGTAGAGTAATGTCTCTGCTTTTCAACACATTGTCTAGGTTTGTCATAGCTTTCCTGCCAAGAAGTAATGGTCCTCTGATTTCACGACTGCAATGGTTTTAGAGCCCAAGAAGAAGAAATCAGTTGCTACTTCCACCTTTTCCCCTTCTATTTGGCATGAAGTTATGGGGCTGGATTCCATGATCTTAGTTTTTTAATATTTCATTTTATGCTGCCTTTTCACTCTCCTCCTTGACACTCACCAAGAAGTTCTTTAGTTCCTCTTCACTTTCTGCCATTAGAGTGGTATCATCTGCATATCTGAGGTTGTTGGTTGTTTCTCCCACCTATCTTGATCCCAGCTTGTAACTCATCCAGCCCGGCATTTCTCATGATGTGCTCAGCATATAGGTTAAACAAATATGGTGGCTGCAGACCTGTCATACTCCTTTCTCAATCCTGAACCCATCAGTTGTGTTCTAACTGTTGGCTTCTTGACCTGCATACAGGTTTCTCAGGAGACAAGTAAGGTGGTCTGGTATTCCCATATCTTTAAGAGTTTTCCAGTTTGCTTTCCACCCAGTCAAAGACTTTAGTGTAGTTGATGAAGAAGATGTTTTTCTGGTATTCCCTTCCTTTCTCTATGATCTATCAGAGGTTGGCTATTTGATCTCTGGTTCCTCTTCCTTTTCTAAACCCAGCTTGGACATCCCTGGGTCAGGAAGATCTCCTGGAGAAGGAAATGGCCACCCACTCCAGTACATCTTGCCTGGAAAATCCCACGGACAGAGGAGCCTGGTAGGCTACAGTCCATGGGGTCACAAAGAGTTGGACACGACTTAGCAACTTCACTTTCTTTCACTTTAATAGTCCTACTTTAAAAAATTGAGAGGTGTGGGTGGGTAGACTATTCACATGTCAAATCCTGAATCAGGCACTCACTAGCTTCTATGGCCTTGAGAACATGTTATTGCATTATCTGCATCTTGGGCTGGGAAAATAAAGTTCAATACCTACCTGTAGACACCTATGGTTGCTTGACTACTGCCAGTCTGCTCAGCATTAGTCCCTCAAAAGGCACCAAGAGGGGCCTGATTATAAGACTGAGTAGAAAAGAGTGATGTAAGACTGATTATAAGACTGAGCTTTGGCTGAAAAACTCAATTTGATTCATAGATCAACATTGATTAATCAGTTCAATTCAAAATCCATTTTACTGTTGATGTGTATTTGCTGGTTTCCAGCCTTTAGCTACTAAAATCACGCTTCTCTGCTCAGTTTTGTACATAACTCTTAGTGTATGTGAAAGTCTATTTTCCTGTCCTATCATCACAATAGTTTCCATTTCATGAGGATCATTAAAGAACACCAATCGATCACTGAGTGAAAACTCTGTAACTTTATTTGGATCAAAATCTTTACTCTCAAGAAAATCCATGAAGTTTGTATTAGTATTTTTTGCATGTTTACATAATGCATTTGAATTTGACACTCAGTGTCAATTTTCTGAGTAATTGTGGGCTGACATGGTAAAAGTTGTTACTTGATTTGATTGATTGATTCAACCAATAAATATTAAGGACTGATTTTGTGCTGATTCACAGTTCAGTTTTGCTTTGAAGACAGGACCGATTGTTAATACACATTTAAAGAAAGTTGTATTCAATTAACCACCTTCAGTCACACAGACTTACAGTCTTCTATTTGAACGAAACTTACAAAGTTGATGTAAACTTGGGGCTTCACATCCATTTTCAAAAGTTGTTCAATGCTTCAGTGCAGAAGGAGACCCAAATCTATCTTCATAATTTCATAGAGAGATCACCTGATTTACAAATCTATAAAATCTTAACATATAATAAAGCTGGGACTAGAACCAAAATCTTGTTTTAAACCTGCAAGCAGGTCAGTTAATAATTATTCAGAAAAAAAAAAAAAGCTTAGAAAGGATGAAACAGTTTTAAAAATAGATGTAGAGGATTTTGTTTATGTCTACATTTTGTTTTAATTTTATGTTAAAATGAATCAAGGCATTGTGTTAGTACATATTGCAAAATCAGGATAGCTCATTAGCCTCAGTGAGTAAATTTACATTTTAAAAACATTGTCTTCTTTGTGGTGAGCAGTAGGAGGAATGAGGAAGAAAGATTGGTTCAAGTGTTCTATTGGACTCAACTTTTTGTATGAGATTCTTTAGGGAATTTCAGAATCATGATACTGATATGGTGTGAGGATAGGCCACCGTTAAAATTACTGAAAACTGGAAGACCCTGATGTCTTCTTTCTTGGCCTTTGAAACTGGTGAGCTTCATCTTCAGTAGAAAGAAGACAAACTAGCATGACAGATGACAGTCCTCCTGTAACGCCTTCTGAGCAGAGTGTACAGCGTGTCCTGGGCAGATGGGAGATATTAGGGAGCAGTGGTGTCAGGACGGCCATTGTCTTTGCCAGTTTTTGTGTCTGTCTCTTCCATTAAATGGCTATTTCCTTGACAAAAGGGATGGGTTCTTTTTTTAAATTTTATTTGTTTATTTTTGGTTGTGCTGGGTCTTGGTTGATGCACGCAGGCTTTCTCTAGTTCTGGCGCGCCGGGGCTGCTCTTTGTGGAGGTGGGCAGGCTTCTCATTGCAGTGGCTTCTCATGTTGCAGGCCATGGGCTCCAGGGCACAGGTTCAGTACTTGTGGTGTGCAGGTTTAGTCGCCTTGAGGCATATGGGATCTTCCGGACCAGCGGTCACACCCATGTCCCCTGCATTGACAGGCACATTCTTAACCACTGAATCACAAGGGAAATCCAAGGGCTTGCTTCTTAATCGCCTTTGTGTCCAAAATATCAAGTCAGGGACTTCTACATAGTGGATGTTTGATAAATAGTAGTTAATATCATTAAACAACAAATGATTGTCATGCTCAATTATGTTTGTCTCCATACCATCTCCAGGAGATGGTGACGGACAGGAAAGCCTGGTATGCTGCAGTCCATGGGATCACAAAGAGTTGAACATGACTGAATGACTGAACAACAGCAAACTCTACTAAAACCTCCCTAAAGGAAGAGATTTTCATTCTAGCTGTGTACCTAATATTACATCTGGCAAATTATAGATGCTTGAAAAATATTGATTGTTGGAAATATACTCTCTTTTGATAGATTTCCTCTGCTTACACATCTCTCACATGACTGAAAATGGTTGCTCCAGTGTTTGAACCTGTATGGTATTCTAGGTCCATCATCAATTATAAATATATATATATATACATATATATATATATATATATATATGTATATATATATATAAACCTCTCATTTTGGTTTGCTTGCTATTAACATGGCTGTCTATTCCCTGAACAATGTATTATTTCTATTGACAGAATTACTTGTTAGAGAATGGATATTTATAGAGCCTCAGAATATCTTCCCCAAGAAGGAGGAGCTTTGGATGAGGCAGGCCTTTCAGAATTCCCAGAAAAAGAGTCAGTTACAGGTTTCAAGTATGCAGCTATATATTCTCATTAAACATAATGCTGGCAGTAGTCAGTTCTACTTCACTGAACTTTTCCAACAATCCAATTTGAAAAGCTCATAAGAATAATTGATGCCCAACTCATTGGAGACAGATATTAGAAAAGTCAAAGAACTTAGCATTTATTTTAGATGCATTTATACCCTAGTGGAAAGAACAAGGAATATATCCTTGAAATGATATTACAGGCAAAGTTCCATCAAGTGAAGATAAACAAAATTTAAACTGTACCTATAACGCCCACCTGTCTCCATTTCTGATAGCAAAGGAAATTGGTGTAACCTTTTTTTTCAGTATAGAAACAGAAAATACAAGCAAATATGAAAGTATAATGTGTATGAAATTAGTTGTAGGACTGATGATATTTGAGGCAACTTCTTTCATGTCGCAATAGATACTATACTTTGGGGGTGGGAATAAAGCCTAAAGGATTAATAAATATCAGAAGGAATGACTTCCAAATTTAGAGCATTGGAAATAGATTAAAAGCATCTTTCTTATTGATTTATTATATTTGACTGCATTAGATCTTTGTTGCTGCATTTAGGCTTTCTCTAGCTGTGGTGCATGGGCTTCTCATTGCAGTAGCTTCTCTTGAGGTTGCAGAATTAGTATAAAGTTTATGAAAATAAACCCCCAAATACCATGTTGAGCAAAGGCCAGCTGTAGCAATTCAAAGGTCAAGTGTTGGAGGATTCCTGTAAAGTCCTATACTCTAACAGGTGCAGAAATTCAAGCTTTGAGTGGGAAAGCTATTTTGGAAAGTCCCACTTCTCTGGGGTCTGGAGTCAGAGCTGAATCCTGGGTAACTCTTTGCTGGACTCTTTAGTTCAGGTATGTTGTGTGGGCTAGACATTGACAGAGTATGAAAGACTGAAAATAACAGTAAGATCAGGCGTAGAATTTAGGTATTAGGGCTGTGCAACTAGAAACCACAGTGTGATGTTACACATCAGATTGTTTCCAACTTAGTGTTCATTTGAAAATATCATTTACTGTGCCCACCTAAAGCCCATGGAAATAAGAAGTGGCTAATTAAGGAGCCTGGGAATATGATTTTGAAAGATATATACTCTGGCATCACATAGCTGAAAGTAAAATGCAATCTCACAACTACCTACTACAGTGATCAGTCTAAATTTCTAAGCAAGATGACTAACGGAAAAAAAAGCTTTTTGGAGACTTAAAATATAGAACTGTATGTCTATCCTGTTTTTGTTTTTGGAAGATGTCAGATATCTTTTCACTATGAAGGTGTATGCTTTTATCCACCACTTAAAACCTTCCTTAAAATCTGCAGGAAGAAAATAGCTTGAATTCTGTATTTGCTATATGTCATGGAACCTCATTACTACATACCTGGCATTCTGACAGAAGCTAGAGAAAATTGGCACCTACAGTGTAGCAATGCTTCCATTTAAGAGGTTACTTCGAACTGTTCTTCCCACCAGCCTGATTGTCCTTATGCTCCAAAGGGGAAACAATGCAATCTATTTTTTTGCTGCATGAACTCCATGAAATATTGCCATAAATGGATTCCTTACTCCTTACAGCACAAGCCTGAGATGAATGTATTCTATGGAGTAAGGTGACATCATTATTTTACCATGTCTTTGTTTACTAAAACATTGTTTTATGAGGGAATAATTCCCCTATGGAACCAGCTCCTGAAGAAAGGTCTTGATTTATACCCATTGCTCAACCTGCCTGATTGTATCTTCTGCACCAGGGTATAGTTTTTCAGCAAGATCTATATTTTATGACTCTTGGGCAGGTGTTTGACTCAAATACTGCTGGACTGTGTCACTCACTGTTTTCCCCTCTGGTCAACCTTTCCCCCCTTTTTAAAATCTGTCAAATTGAAAACAATCAAAAAGGTGTAAATAATTACTGGTTGTTATATCTATCTAAGTGAAACTTTCATTAGGAGTGGGGACCACATGCCTAGGATTTCACACATTTTCCACTTCCACAGATGAACCTTTCAGAGAATCTTAATTTGGAACTAAATAATAAACTGCAGGGAGAGATGAGAAATCTTTGAAAATACATTGGAGAACAGCCACTCAATGAAATGGATCAAGAACCGACTGGGACTTCCCTAGTAGTCCAATGGGTCTCTGTGCTCCCAATGCAAGTTTGATCCCTGGTCAGGGAACTAGATCCCACATGCCACAACTAAGAGTTCATATGCAGCGGCTAAAAGATCCTGCATGCTGCAACAGAAGATTCCACATGCCTCGACTACGACCCAGCAAAGACAAATAAATGCATTTTTTTTTTAAAAAAAGATCAAGAGCCTACCAACTTCAACCCAGGAATGAACTTGGCTTTTCCTCAATGGGCACTAAGGAGGGAGTTGAAGTTTGCTTAGCCTCAATATGCTTTACTGAAAAGATAAAAGGAGGCATGATTTTTTTTTTTAAATCAAATGAAGTTGTGTCTTAAATTTCAAAATATGAGAAAATGTTGTGTTGTTATTATCGTTTTCTTAGCTTGTCCAGTTATTATCCATTGAAATGTATTCAGGTTAAATTGTCATCAAGGTTCACTTCTTCTATAGTTATGCAGCACAAACTTGAACCTAACATTGTTCTAGGTTCTGTAGACAGAGCAGTAACCGCTCCTGCTGCTCCGAAAAGGGAGCAGTTAAAAACATAATGCGCCAGGTACCACCAAGTACTAAAATGAACTAAAAAAGGAGCAGAGAAAGGAAAGAGGAAAGGGGCTGTTGGATTGGGTTGACAAGAGAGTCTCCTGCATTAAGGTTGCATTTGGGAAGAGATCACAAATAAGCAAGGGTGTCAGCCAAATAATGAAAGAGAGTCCTGGCAGGGGAATCAGCAAGTGCAAAGGCAATGGCAGGCATTATGTGTTACAGGGAGAACAGGAGGTCATGTGCATGGAGCATGGTGAACCAGGGGCAACTGGGTAAAAGACCAAGTCAGAAAGCCAGCACAGGGCAAGATGACGTGGGGCCCTATGTGCCAAAGGGTTGGATTGAACTCTGGGGCAGCAGTGAGGTGTCGGAGGGTTGAAGCACGTGACCTGACATGGATTGTGCTATCAGTTTGGTGGAGAAGAGACCACAAGGGGGGCAAGGGTGGAAGCAATTATAAACAAAAGACCAAGTGACAAGTGATGGGAGGAGGGGAGGAGAGGGTGACAAGTGATCAGATTCTGAGAATATCCTGGAGGCAGAGCTGACAGGATCTCCTGAAAAGACTGTATTGTGGGGTAAGAAAGCAAGGATAGTCAACTCACAGTGATGCCCATAAAAATTATAGGTAATTAATTGGAAATGACACTCCCAGCCGATATCAAGTGTTTGTCCTAAGATGCATACTGAGCTTAATTGACTTCTCTTTCACTTGACTTTTACTTAATTTTCATGTTACTTGTGTTTTATGTTAATATTTAAGGATCTCAGGTATATAGAATTGAATTATTCATGAGCCTTTGTCTCTGGAACATCATTATCACTAAGACAGGCAAGCCCTGTTTTACTTATTTAATTTTGTTTTAATATTTTCACCCTTTCATCTATGATTCTTCTTTGTCTTTTCACCTTTTCGCTCAGTTACATAACAAAATACATCTGCTATTTGTCCTTGTGTACTTACCTTTGAAAAATATATGGGGTTATTTGTAAATCTATGCCTAAAATTTAATATAAATAATATCATGCTATAGATTATGCTTTCTTTTTTAAAAAATAACCTTATAGTTTTTTAAGAATCTATTGATGTTGCTTTATGTGCTCATTGTTGATCATTTGTGAGGGCTGCGGAATTTTCCATAGCATGTATCAGCCCAGCTGAACTCACCCAGTCTCCTAGTTCTCTCGTCCTCCTTATAGCTAACAATGCGGTGAGAAATACACGTTTACGTGTCTTCTTATTATAGTCTTGGATGGTGGCTTCTGGGGAATGTGATTAGCACTTAGTTTTTGTTTAAACGCTATTTATCAACATATTCACAATGAATCACACACAATCAATGATCATTTCACGTTGACAACAGAGAATTAAGAGTGTTAGGTCAATTTTGAAAAGATAACTCAATAAGTTTATTTTTATTGATCTTGGAACAGTGAAGTTTATAGAATGCTTCCATACTCGGCTTTGGCGATTAAAAAAATTGAATAAGAATTCTACCTGGAAGAGAAAATGAAAACCAAACTTTCACTTATGAGAATGAAAGAAAGCAGAATGACAGATAGTAACAGTCATTCTAAGATCCAGATTAAATTACATCAGAATCAGATCCATTCCTTTGTTCATTGTTTCCACTCCCCTGGAGAGGTTCGTCACCCCAGATCAGAAACTGTCCCCCCACAACCAGTGTCCGTCCGAGACTGCAGAATAAACTGCCAGCAAAAGTGTTATTTGCTCGGTGGTGACTGGCTCTTTGTGACCCAATGGACTCTAGCCCACCAGGTTCCTCAATCCATGGATTCTCCAGGCAAGAATACAGGTGTGGGTTGCCATGCCTTCTGACAGGAGATCTTCCCAACCCAAGAGATAATCCTCTGAGTCTACCTCAATATGGGCCACAAAAATGCAAAGCTTGAGATTCTTCAGGCTACCAAGCAAGCTGATGAAGAGAACTTATTTTTCTGGATGCACCACTGCCCTTTCCCCCACGCTAGGTAACAGATTCTTAAGAGGAAATGAGTTGATGGATGTTGATGATGAAGTGTCTGCTTATGTGTCAGGTGCTGTTCTAGACACTGGAGATTTGATTGGTGAGCAAGAACCCAGCGTGGAGGACTTCCCTGGTGGCCCAGTGGTTAAGAATCTGCCTGCCAATGTGGGGGACACAGGTTCGATCCCTGGTTCGGGAAGATCCCACCAGCTGAGGAGCACCTAAGCCCATACACCACAACTAGAAGCCTACAATCCACAAGGAAGAGTAGCCTCCACTTGCCACAACTAGAGAAAGCCTGAACGCAGCAAGGAAGACCCAACACAGCCAAAAAAAAAGAACACAGTGTCGAATGGTGTCTGATGATGATAGCTAGCTTAGCTTTGGCAGTGGAAAAGGTTCTGAATGTTCCCAGGTCTAATGCCCTTACTGGACAATGACAGAAGCTTAGGGAAGGGAATTCTTCCTGAGTTCCAGGCTACAGTCTTCATCCTGGCCACCTTTGTGTGACTGTTATGATTAGCCTAGATGCTAGAGCTGCCATCCACAGATATCATCAGGATGTTTTCCAACTTAAAGAAAACACTAAGAAAAACCTGTCCTTCTGCTTAGGAATATGGTAGTTAAGTGTAGGATTGCTGTTACAGATTTGGGCTTGGTCTTTCAAGCTTTGGGCTAGAGTTCCACCATGTTGATGGGCCCTGCTGCTTCCCTGACTCCACCCTGAAGCTCCATCCAGTCTTCTTTGTGTGTGGTCCATATAGCAAACAGATTCCCAGGTGCCGATAAACACCCTTCCTCAAGTCTGCAAGTATTGCTAATGTACAAGTGAGGTTTTTCTCTTGGGTTGATATAGGGATATTTCATTCTGTTTCTAGTTTAACACTCCTCCCCCTCCCCCCATCCTTTCCAGCAGGAGCCAGAGAGATCCTGATTAAGCTAAGCAGCAATTAAACAGCCTAATGCTGTCATTATCTTTCCTTAAGTAGCCACTTCAGCCATGAGGAGAACATTAAACCAAAATTTAATTTTCTAAGGGGGTTAGGTAGGCTTTCAATTTTCCTTGTTCTGGATTTGTCAAAAGGAGCAGAGAGGCCTTTGTTTATCCTAAGAGACCCTTTAGATTGAATTTAGAATTCATGGGGATGATCTCTTTGGATCATATTTGTAAAATATATTTCCATCCAACAGTAAAGTGCTATCTGCAAGAAAGAAAGCTCATCTCGTGCCGTCTAGCAATGCTCTGTCAGGCCGGCATCGGTGGGGCAGACAGGTGGCCCACAGATCAGCACTGACTGTCAAGGCGTCACCTTCTCCGGATGACTCCTGTATTTGTACTTCGACTGACTGTGAATTCTGGGCTCAGACATCCAAGAGCTGGAACTTCCCTGGTGGTCCAGTGGTTAAGACTTTGCCTTCCAGTTCAGGGGTTGCAGGTTCTATCCCTGGTTGGCGAGCTAAGACCCCATGTGCCTTCTGGCCGAAAAACCAAAACAGACAACAGAAACAATATTGTAAGAAATTCAATGAACACTTATAAAATGATCCACATTAAAAAAAGAAAATCTTAAAGAAATCCAAAAGCTACTGCAGGCTTCTCTAGAGAAAGATGAGCTCAGTTTTCTCCACTCTTCTCAAGGCTGAGTCCCCATTCTAGTTGTTCCGTCATGCTGCTCCCAAATTGGTCCTTTTTCTCACAATGTGTAATGGTCACACTTCAGCCTGATGAGGCAGAATTCCATGACTCAGGTTTCACAGGCTATGGTACTAACTCGGGAACATGAGATACTCTCTAAGGGAAACAGAGCACAGAGCTGGGTTTGCAGAATCTGATGTGATTTCATTTCATGGCAAAATGGCCCATCTCTCTTGCAACTCTTCTTGTTCCTCTGATCTCCCTGCCAGCACCTTCTGGATACAAGAGCCTTTTTTGTCCTGGAAACTCACTAAGATGGTCCCAGATTAGAGTCTTTGATGACTCACTCTGCTTCACTACCTGTAAATACTGTTTCTTCTGACCCTCCCACACATTCATCTTGTTCATTTAATTCAAATATCAGCTTAATGTCTTGTTAGGGACACTATTCCTGAGTTCCCAATGAGAGGCACCACCTAGTAACTTCTTTCACTTACTTTTTGTACGTTTGCATGGGTAGCTTTTAATTTTACTTTTACATTTTGATTTTTCATGTTAAAAAATTCAAAAGAAATTTTGTTCTGGGTTCAAATTCTGCCTTTGTTTTCTTCTGTAGTAATTTCAGGATAATCCAAAAACAAAGGATTTCCTGGGTTGTCGGATACGCTCTAACAAGCCTTGAAGAAGTATTAATATTATTCTAAGTGCTTTTGGTAATTGAATATGGTGGGGGATTCATCCAACCACTAACATCAATGAGATAGCCTGGATTCTCAAAGACCAGTCTTCCATGTTCACCAAAGCTAGATTGCTTATAGCCAACATTACTTTTTAAAGAGTATGACCTGAAAAAGCCCCAAAGCACCAGGCAAATTGTACCTGAGAAGAATTAGATGAATTATCTTCGTCACAAGGAAGATCTCTGTTGAGTCCCTAAAAACGATCAGAGCCCTGAGACTAGTAGTATTACCCCTAAGAGGGGTAAGAGGGGTAATATACTTATCCAACATATACTCTCGAGGTCACTGGGAAAACTTCTAAAGAATTTCCATTAAGCTATCCAGTGCAATTCAGTGAACATTCATTATGTGATAAAGTTCGTGATGGATATTACAAACAGGAAGAGGACTTGGTCTCTGCCTTCAAGGAGTCCATATTCTAGTGCAGAAGATGGGCATGGAGATTCATGACTGGGGGCATAAGGTGCATTGCAGAGCAAGAGTTCTCACCAAACAGCCAAGGGAGGACAGACCAAGAAGAGATACTTCCCAGATGGTGCATCTGGCCAGCACCCAACTGTGGATCACACAGCCTAACTAGGGAAAGAGGCTTAAAATGAATGAATGTCCCTCCTATGCCAGTGTTGGAGAGATTATCAATTTCCACCTGAGGATTTCAAATACTCATAGCTTCTGATGAGCTTAGCATTCTTAACACTGGGCTAAGGATAGCTTCCCTGGTGGCTCAGAGGTTAAAGCATCTGCCTGCAATGTGGGAGACCTGGGTTCGATCCCTGGGTCAGGAAGATCCCCTGGGGAAGGAAGTGACAACTCACTCCAGTATTCTTGCCTGGAGAATTCTGTGGACAGAGGAGCCTTGCAGGTGCACTTTGGTATGTGTCTGCTTAGTCACTAAGTTGTTTCTGACTGCATGGACTGCAGCCCACCAGGCTCCTCGGTCCATGGGATTCCCCAGCCAAGAATACTGGAATGGATTGCCATTTCCTCCTCCTCCAGGGAGTCTTCCCAACCCAGGGATTGAACCCAAGTCTCCTGCAAGTCTTCTGCACTGCAAGTGGGTTCTTTACCACTGAGCCACTGGGGAAGCATCTTGGTCCCTTACAGCTAACTTGGAAAAAGTGTCCTTGTCCAGGTTTAACTTACTCCTTCTCCATAGCCACATTGTTCATTCCCAGATTCCAAAGCTCCAAATATCAGTTAAGCGTTCTGCTACAAAACTCATTTTGTAGTTCAAGGTATTTAATCTTTACTCAAGCAAACATCAAAAATTTAGGTATTTCACTCCATACTACCTTGTGCTTACTCCTATGAAGGGTAAATCATTGGCAAGTGGAATAATTATAACAATTTTTGGAATTGTGTCCTCTACCCAGGAGGGTATTGTGCCTGTATCTCCTTAGTTGAATATATGTTATGAGCTTAAGGTTCAAGCAAACAGGTGGCTTTGAGTGGAAGGCTCTTTCTTTTCCAGTTAGCCACTTGCCTCTACATGTGTCTTTTCTGTTATGATAATGCAGAGGTCCAAGACAGTCAATGGTGGTGTTCAAAGGTATCAGTTTTGTCCCAGGATGGAACAGCTTGTTCACCTTTTATATCTGGAGAAAATAAATTAGAAGTAATTATGTCAGTGTTGAGTCCTGGAAAATAATTCAAAATTGTGTGTTTTACAGTAGAAAATTTGGCAAATAAAACTATTATTTATATCAACAAGTTAAATTGACTTTCATACTATTCTTTATCACACATTCATACTATTCTTTATCACACATTAGAAATTTGTTTAAAATGCATCTAGTAGAATATTTAAAGAAAAGTTATCTTGACATGGAGTCCCTAGATTCTACTGAATGTTATGACTGTTGCAAAGTATTTTCCATTACCATCACTAATCTTCCTTAAAGCGATGTGTTGTCATTAACTTGTAGGAGAACAGATCCCAAACTTGTTTCTTGTGTCACCAGAGGTATTTAGGGTTCCACTGTGTCAAGTATTCTATGGAATTCAAAAAGACAGAAGACTATGTATTGTTTAGTTGACCTCAGAAAACAATGAGGAACTTTGAGCATAGTCTCCTCTTTCATGTGGGTGCCCAGTGTAGTTTTTGTGGCTTTTGGTGAAAGCCACAATCTAAAGGAAGCATAAAGCTCTTGGTGATCTTTTCCTCATCTACTTTCCAGCTCTTTACTGATGAACCTAAGAATGAACATTTTCATTAAGGAAAATGTGCCATCACAAATTCAAACTGCTTTCTTGGATTCTTCCACAATTCTTAGTTTTTCCTCTGCCTGGAGTATATGTCACCATGTCTTTCATTTTTTATTCAAATTCTGGGTTCTTTGACATCTCTGTCAGTTTGCTCTAATAACCCCAGGGGTTTCTACTCTGTCCCTACAGCACTTGACTCAAGCTACTGACACAACACTTATCTTGCAAATTTATCGATAATAACTTTGTGATTGTCTCTCTTCATCCAAACAGTTCCATCTAGGCCATCCCATTCATTGGGATAAACATGATTTTCTGTGACTTCACTCCTCAAAATTAAAGTCTAAATTTCTTAGCATGATTTTTCGTGATATGCTCCACCTGTTGTTTTCTGAGCCTTTTCCTATCCCATGTGTATATCACCCTCATGACATCCTGACCTACTAGAAGTTTTTTGAACATACTGGATCCACTTCTACATCCCTTGTTGAGGATAATTTTTGAACTATTCCCTCTTCTATCCCAAGCCCCTTAGCCTAATTTATGGCACATGGTAGGTTCTCCATCAATGTTTGTAGAATATAAACTAGATAAGGAGTAGAGATGATATGTCCTGAAGTTCATGGCTCCGAGTAACACGTTGCATTACCAGCCTGGTCCTCAGAGATGTTTTCCAATCACTTGTGAAGAACCTCCAACTCAACTTTCAGTGCCCAAAGGCATGTTATTCAAATTTTCAAACTGTCCAGGTCATTGTCCTGGCTTTGCCACACTTGCCTTAGGATATTTTAAAGTCAGTGAGAAAAGGTATGATAAAATATACCATACATGGTATTTTTGTCATGTTGGTCATTTGTTCAGTGGTCATATCTATAAGCTCTGTGCTCTTAGACATGAAACATATGAGTGTTGGTTTTCTTCTTAGCAAAATACTATAATGATGATTAGCTCATCACATTATTTAAGAATTAAGAATAATAGCCTATGTATAGCAGGTAGAACTTCAAGACAGTCAATACATGTTTGCTTTCCTCTTTTATTATTTTGTGACCATAGTCTAGTTTGGTCTGAGATATATTTGAGATGCTGAACCAAGTTTTGTTTGAGATGTTTGAACAATTGCCAAAAGCAGAATATAAAAATACATGGCTTACAATTATTCATTCTCTTTCATCCCTTACACTGCTTTAGGTATTCAGATATTGTCTGCTTCTCCAAATACATATTAGTTTAATAAATAAATTGAGAGTGAAGGAACATTATCCTAGAGCAATATACACTAGTCTCGAATAGCCTGAGAGAAATGCATGACTTAGTGTAGCATATTTGTAAAGAACATTGGTTATAATTATGGGAACTGGAGGTTTTATCCCAGGATTACTGTTACCTGAATTTGGACAAAGTTCCTCATATTTGTAGGGACTGTATTATTTTTGCATACAATAAAATAATAGAATATTGATGGTTGGAGGTGTCTCAAATAACTCAAGCTTTTAAAAACTCTCTGATTCTTTTTGAATAATTTTATTTACTTGTGTACTTTTATTTTTGGCTGTGTTGGGTCTTGGTTGTTGCGTGGGCTTTTCTCTAGTTGTGGTAAGCAAGGACTATGCTCTAGTTGCCGTGTGCAGGCTTCTCGATGCAAGTGGCTTCTCTTGTTGCGGAGCACAGGCTCTGCAGTGCATGGGCCTCAGTAGTTGTGGCACTCGGGCTCAGGGGTCGTGGCTTCCAGGCTGTAGGCTCAATAGTTGTGGTACACCAGCTTAGTTGCTCCAGGGCACGTGGGATCTTCCTGGATCAGGGACCAAAGCCATGTGCTGTGCATCGGCAGGCAGTCTTTACCACTGAGTCACTAGTGAAGCCTCTCTGATTCTTTTGTGTTTGTCAGATAGAGTCAGCTGTAAAGCCACAAAGAGATAACTATTTTAAAAATTATTGATAAGTAATAAGATAACACCATAACTATAATGAGTGATTTTGGCTTACAAGGAATGCTTTATGAGTTAATCCTTGTGAGTTTGTATCTGTGCGGTGCTGTGCCTAGTTGCTCAGTTGTGTCCAACTCTTTGTGACCCCATAGACTGTAACCCTCGAGGCTCTTCTGTCCATGGAACGCTTCAGGCAAGAATCCTGGCGTGGGTTTCCGTGTCCTCCTCCAGGGGATCTTCCCAAGCCAGAGATCCAACCCAGGTCTCCTGCGTTGCAGGCGAATTCTTCACCAACTGAGCTACAAGGGAAGCCTGTGTGTGTGTGTGTGTGTGTGTGTGTGTGTGTGTGTGTGTATAAAATTGTTCAAAACTGAATTAAAAAGTGATGCTGGGTGGGGGGAAAGTTTCCCAGGGAAGAGATGCTGACTGAATCATCTTTTAACGTGGCTGGAAAAAACTTTTCTTAATGTAATTGTGAAGACAGTACTATGTGTAGAACATTCTGCCATGGCTTTATTTGGCCCATTTTCTAATTTTAAAAAGAAAACATATTACAAATGAAATGAATGGGCCATAATACATGCCGTATGCCAGTTAGAATGATGGATGGGCTCCCGGAAGAAATAACCAATGTCCACAATAGGCTTGTGAGAAAAGAGTAAGTCCTTGGTTTTTTGTAGCCAATAGTAGTGAAAGCGTTCAATGACCCCCTCTAACAAATGAATAATTTTCATTATCTGTCAGTATTCTTTTATCTTCTCTTCCTTACATTATTCTATTCAACTTGGTCTCCTGGTTTTATAATTAGAAGTCCTTGAATATGAGTAGAGAGGAAAGAGAAAACCTATAAAAAGGAAGACTTTTTCTAAAGGCAAGTATTGCCTTTCAGAAAATTGCGGAGGTGATCCTTCTTTGCAGTAGGCAAGGAAAGCATTTTGATGGAGTGATGATGGATCTGTCTGAAAGTAATGATGGATGTTTGTTTCGTGTTAAACAATGCAGCTTTTCAGAATGTTAAATATAGCTTTTTATGCCCTCTGGCCAACAAAGTGCTGTGTGGGTGTGCTGTGAAGTTCACTCCCAGGCAGAACAAGGGAGCTCTGATGAGGCATCTTAAGTAGGGGAAGAAGTTATTGCCCTGAAGTTGTGCAAGGACTAGACCAAAAACTGCACCCAAAGTAGCACAGTGATACTGGACTTAGGGGGCTGAACAAAGGAGAGTCTGCCTGGGTGAAAAAGGGCCAGGGCATTTTCAGATAGAATCAATATCTGAGGTTATTAGGTAATCATGCATGGTTCTGGGTGTTCTCCTTAAGTGTAGTAGAGTCCCATTCTGCACCACAGTGGAGAAGGAACAATGCACCCCCATTGAGAAGGGCTGTCTATTAAGTTATTTTTTTCTCAGCTGCAAACCCGCCCTTCTGCATTCTTCTTTGTGGTACAAAGCTTAAAGATTTGCAATCCACATTTCTCCTTTGGAAGCTGAGTTTATGTCAGTTTTCAGCAATAGGAGTGCAAGAGGAAGCCAAGAGTCTGGCTGAATTAAAAGGATAAATGCAGGGTTACCAATAAACACCTAGGATGCTTTAGTGTGACTGAAAGAGGACTTAGGAGGAACTTCTTTGTTTTTTTTCATGTTTTCATTTGAAAGTGAAAACTATGCTGCCCATGCTCTGTGCAAATGGAGGACAGGTATATTGTTCTATGTACTGACTTTTAGTAAATCATCTTCTAGCCTATTTCTCACTCCCACCCTCCATCAGATATCCCTTGCTGGGTCCAGAGACTCTCTTGGTCCAGGATGAACATGTCTGAGGCTTCCTTTGCAACTTTCTCATACTTGCAGTACTCTGGCATTAGTTCAACATTTTCTGGAATTTTCTCACCTATTCCTGAGTTCTGTTCCCTTTCCCATTGTGGGTTTATTCCTTTGGAAAACTCCAAAGTTCGATTTCATTTGAATTTGGCTCTGAACTAGAGGTGAATGTATGTGCTCTCTCCATCTTAAAGCTAAAGTTTTAAGTCTTCTTTAAAGAAGTTGTTACAAATTATCATTGACATTGATTTGTGCTTCCATGTCTTACTCATTCAGTAAAAAGGAGTTTGATGATATCTTCTTTGATTTTTCAATATTGCCACATTGCTTCAGGTAAATACGTTATTGCTATTTATTGAGAAATTGCAGATCAGATTTATACTATGTGCAAGAAAAATATGTAAAGATAGTGTTTGGAATAAGCCATTATCTCAGATGTATCTTCTTATTTGCGATTCACTTTTCACTTGCTGTTCATCTTAACAAGTCACTTAAACTACCTGAGCTGCTAAATTTCTCATGCTGAGAATAATGATACTTATCTCATAGACATATCTTAAAAAATCTAAATAGATAATGTATATTCTAAAGCAAATAAATTACCAGGAAACCAAGGAATTTTTAAAAAGAGTATATTAATTAAAATCACAGAGGAAGACCACTGCATTGTATAGTTGATTTGTTGTTGTTCAGTTGCTAAATTGTGTCTGACTCTTTGCAATCCCATGGGCTGTAGCCCACCAGACTCATCTGTCCATGGGATTTCCCAGGCAAGAATACTGGAGTGGATTGCCATTTTTTTCTGCAGGGGATCTTCCTGGATCAGGGGGATTGAACCTGTTTCCTGCGTTGGCAGGAAGATTCTTTACTACTGAGCCACCAGGGAAACCCATAGTGGTTGATATGAAGTGATAAATGTAGTCCTAACCAAACATATCCATTTTTTGAACTTAAGAAAGTAAAAACTTAGAAAAACTTGAGTGCAATGTTTTCTGTATACAAGAAGCATTTACTGGGAATGGAAGAAGAAACACTTGCGTGAGGAAAAGCTCCACATTTCTGATGATTTTGGAAAAGAAGTTGTGTAGTTTAAGAGAAGAGGAAGAACCAGCCACATAGATCTAAGTGTACAAGTATTGTTGGCAGAGCAACCCCCCACCCTCACTCCAAAACTGTCATAATATAGTCCCTGGAACCTGTGAATACATTATATTACATTGCAAAGGTATCCTTACAGATGTAACTAAGGTTATGAATTTTAAAATAGGGCCATTATCCTGCATTAACCTGAACTTAGCATATTAAAAAGCTAAGAGATACCACTTTGCCGACAAAGATCCATATAGTCAGAGCCATGGTTCTTCCAGTAGTCATGTATGGATGTGAGAGTTGGACCATAAAGAAGGCTGAGCACCAAAGAACTGATGCTTTTGAACTGTGGTGCTGGAGAAGATTCTTGAGAGTTCCTTGGACAGCAAGGAGATAAAACCAGGCAATCCTAAAGGAGAGCAGCCCTGAATATTCCTTGGAAGTACTGATGCTGAAGCTGAAACTCCAATATTTTGGCCACCTGATACAAAGAACTGACTCACTGGAAAAGATCAGATGCTTCGAAATATTGAAGTCAGGAGGAGAAGGAGGTGACTGAGGATGAAGTGGTTGGGTGGCATCACTGACTCAATGGGCATGATTTTGAGCAAATTCTGGGAGATAGTAAGGGACAGGGAAGCCTGGCATGCTGCAGTCCATGGGGTCACAGAGAGTGGAACATGACTTAGTGACTGAACAACAAAAAGGCTACCCTTGGATCTGATACCTGCCACAGTATTTGAAGGGTCACACACAAGTAAGATAACTGATCTGCAGGGATTTTTCTTTGTGGGTATCTCTGATGCTGGGAAAGGTTGAGGGCAGAAGAAGAGTGTGTCAGAGGATAAGATGGCAGGATGGCATCACTGATGCAATGGACACGAACTTGGGCAAACTCCGGGAGATGGTGAGGAACAGGGAGGCCAGGCATGCTGCAGCCCATGGAATCGCAAAGACTCATTTGCGATTGAACGACTGGGCAACTGAACAACAGCAACATCTCTGAAGAGTGTAAGCTTTGAAACTCTGGTCATGGAATACAGCTTATGTCAAAAGCTGCAACCTGACCAGAGGTTAAAGGTGATTCGATATGTTTGCAAAATAAAGAGCCTCCCTCTATTTTGTGAAATCATCTTCCCAATTCCATATTTTGTTGCTGTTGTTCGATCGTCAGTAATGTCTGACTCTTTGCCACCCCATGGACTGCAGCATGCCAGGCTTCCCTCTCCTTCACCATCTCCCTGAGCTTGCTCAAACTCATGTCCATTGAGTTGGTGATGCCATGTTTACTTTGGTAGTTTTCTCCCTACTTTCCACTTTTACGGAATCAAAAATGTGTCATAGTCGTTATTACTGTAGTAGAAAATGCCAATTTATGTCAACTTCAGAGGTCACTTATGCACTGGAGGTGGTGGTTGTGGTTTAGTTGCTAAGTTGTGTCTGACTCTTGCAACCCCATGGTCTGTAGCCTGCCAGGTTCCTCTGTCCATGGGATTTCACACACAAGAATACTGGAGTTGGTTGCCATTTCCTTCTCCAAGGGATCTTCTGAACCCAGGGATTGAACCCAGGTCTCCTGGGGCTCCTGCATTTGCAGGCAGATTCCTTACTGACTGAGCCACCAGGTATGTATTAATTTATTCATTCAACAAATTTGCATTTAATACCTACTATATCCTGAGCATTATGGTAAATTCCTAGGGTCATTGTTCTTTTGTTGCTCAGTTGCTCAGCTGTATCTGCCTCTTTGCAACCCCATGGACTGCAGCATGCCAGGCGTCCCTGTCTTTCACAATCTCATGGAGCTTGCTCAAACTCATTTCCATTGAGCCAGTGGTGCCATCCAACAATCTTGTTCTCTGTCATCCCCTTCTCCTCCTTTCTTCAATCTTTCCTCGCATCAGTGTCTTTTCTAATGAGTCAACTCTTCACATGTGGCCATGAGTAAGCTCTTCTTACAGGTGGCCAAAGTATTGGAGTTTGACCTTCTAATAAATATTCAGGATTGATTCCCTTTAGGATTCACTGATTTGGTCTCCTTGCAGTCCAAGGGACTTTCAAGAGTCTTCTTCAATACCACAGCTCAAAAGCATCAATTCTTCAGCTTTCATTCTTCTTTATGGTCCAACTCTCACATCTATACGTGACTAGTGGAAAAACCATAGCTTTGACAAGATGGACTTTTGTTGGCAAAGTAATGTCTCTGCTTTTTAATGTGCTGTCTAGGTTTGTCATAGATTTTTTTCCCAAATGGCAAGCATCTTTTAATTGTTCTTTATGAAATTAAAACCCCGAAATGTCTAAGGGAATTATACATTAGACATTCCCCATGAGTATTGGAGAATGGAAAACTGCAAGCTATCCATCAATAAATACAATTGTAATAGATTCTCTAAAAAGAGAATAATGGAGAATGAGTCTTTCTAAAAGGCCTAAATGATGAGAATAAAAACTCTAGTGATGAGACGTCCCTGGTGATCCAAAGGATAAATCTCTGCAATCCCAATGCAAGAGGCCTGGGTTCGAACCCTGATCAGGGAACTAGATCCCACATACTACAGCTAACACCTGGTGCATCCAAATTTAAAAAAATTTGTTTTGAAAAAAAAAAAATCCATTTCTTAGGATCAGTTCAGTTTAGTCGCTCAGTCCTGTCCAACTCTTTGTATCCCCATAGACTATAGCACTCCAGGCCTCCCTGTCTATCACCAACTCCTGGAGTTTACTCAAACTCATGTCCATTGAGTCAGTGATGCCATCCAACCATCTCATCCTCTGTTGTCCTCTTCTCCTCCCACGTTCAATCTTTCCCAGCATCAAGGTCTTTTCAAATGAGTCAATTTTTTGCATCAGGTAGCCAAAGTATTGGAGTTTCAGCTTTAGCATCAGTCCTTCCAGTGAATATTCAGGACCGATTTCCTTTAGTATGGACTGGTTGGATCTCCTTGCAGACTCTCTAGAGTCTCCTCCAACACCACAGTTCAAAAGCATCAATTCTTCCGTGCTCAAATTTCTTTACAGTCAAACTCTCACATCCATACATAGCTACTAGAAAAACCATAGCTTTGACTAGATGGACTTTGTGGACAAAGTAATGTCTCTGCTTTTTAATATGCTATCTAGGTTGGTCATAACTTTCCTCCCAAGGAGCAAGCATCTTTTAATTTCATGACTGCAATCACCATCTGCAGTGATTTTGGAGCCCAATAGAGTCTGTCACTGTTTCCATTGTTTCCCCATCTATTTGCCATGAGGTGATGGGGCCAGATGCCATGATCTTAGTTTTCTGAATGTTGAGCTTTAAACCAACTTTTTCACTCTCCTCTTTCATCAAGAGGCTGTTTAGTTCCTCTTTGCTTTCTGCCATAAGGGTGGTGTCATCTACATATCTGAGGTTGTTGATATTTCTCCTGGCAATCTTGATTCCAGCTGTGCTTCATCCAGTCTGGCACTTCGTGTGATGTACTCTGAGTATAAGTCAAATAAGCAGGGTAACAATATACAGCCTTGACATACTCCTTTCCTGATTTGGAATCAGTGTGTTGTTCCACGGTCAGTTCTAACTGTTGCTTTCTGACCTGTATACAGATTTTTCAGGAGGCAGGTCAGATGGTCTGATATTCCCATCTCTTTCAGAATTTTCCATAGTTTGTTGTGATCCACACAGTCAAAGTCTTTGGCATAGTCAATAAGGCAGAAGTAGATGTTTTTCTGGAATTCTCTTGCTTTTTCAATGATCCAATGGATGTTGACAGTTTGATCTCTGGTTCCTCTGGCTTTTCTAAATCCAACTTGAACATCTGGAAGTTCACAGTTCATGTACTGGTGAAGCCTGGCTTGGAGAATTTTGAGTATTACTTTTCTAGCATGTGAACTCAATGCAATTGTGCAGTAGCTTGAACATTCTTTGGCACTGCCTTTCTTTGGGATTGGAATGAAAACTGACCTTTTCCAGTCCTGTGGCCACTGCTGAGTTTTCCAAATTTGCTGGTATATTGAGTTCAGCACTTTCACAGCATCATCTTTCAGGATTTGAAATAGCTCAGCTGGAATTCCATCACCTCCACTAGCTTTGTTTGTAATGATGCTTCCTAAGGCCCACTTGACTTCACATTCCAGGATGTCTGGCTCTAGGTGAGTGACCACACCATTGTAACTATTTCTTAGGATAGTGGTAAGGATTAAATGAGATAATACATATTCACTTTTAAGTGAATAATTTTGTATAATTACATGAGATGATAAGTGCACGTCTTGGGTTAATGTGCTGCCCCCCAGAGAACACTCAATTGAGATGGGAAGTAATTATCTTCATTTCAACAGCTTCTGCCACTAAAAAGAGACAAAGCGTGGCTATGACTGACTATCTTGTCACAGCATTTCCCCACATAAGATTTCCTATCTCCAGAAGGGGGCAGATTAACTGTCCTTTCCCTTTTTTAAAATAGACAACCTTCCTTAAGATAGATTCTCCAGTTACTTAAGTTGTCTCATGAAGTGGAAGCTACTTTTCTTACTGAGCACTAGGAAAAGTGATGGCAAGTTCTTTTTCAGAGAGGAATCACTCAATCCTACTAAGAAATCGACTAACTTAGAAGATGGACTTTCCCTCCCATTCATCAGCAAATTTGCATCAAGTCTCAAAACATTAATTAAAATTTCTTCACCAAATATCTTTTGTTAACGAGCTGTTTTCCAAGTTCAAATGGTGCTGTTGATACCACTAGAGAACATGGAATTTGCACCACAGCTGGAGTGTCTGAGAAAAAGCACATTCACAAAATGAAAACTCTGGCCACTGGGAACATCCAACAAACTGTTTTCTGAAAGGAAAAATAGCTGCAGGGTAGACCTTGAAATATACATTCAAAAATATTTCCAATTCAGTTTTGAACTATTTTAAATGAATTATTTTCAGGATGTTAGTCATGGATTTCATTGCTTGAAATATACATGTGAAAAAGGGAACAACACCACTTATTTTAGGATAAGGAGGTAATTTGGGCTGAGTGGTGCATTCATCCCTTGGCTATTGGTGCCTTAAAGAAATGCTAGGAGGATGCAGAGTTCTATAAATGTAAACCATCTTAATGTGCTTTTAAAAAGTTCCTTGGGATGTAGAATTTTTCCAATATAATACATTCAATTTTGGTCTCATTTTCTTGTCTATTTTTATTGTATTTGTTTATTCATAACCTGACTTGTTCAAAAATAATTCAAACTGTCTTATAAAAATGCACATCTTAGAGCAGAATGAAAAACAGAAGGGAGTGAAAAGGTTTGAAATAAAGGGAAAAATACAGAAAGTAAGACAGAACCCATTGATAGATAAGTGACCACTTCGAAGTTTATGTGTTGCTCAAAGTGCCACACATTTGAATCTAAGCTTATTTATTTTGGGAAAATCAGCTCTTTCCTTGTTTTGAGAGTATAGGTTAGCTTTCTTCCATTGGGCCCTGTGAACAGAGCACTGCACAAAATCATGAGCAAAATCCTCAACAATGTCCATGTGTTAAACACACCTATAAGTTGCATGCTTACCCGGTAGCTCAGCTGGTAAAGAATCTGCCTGCAGTGCGGGAGGCCTGGGTTCGATCCCTGGGTTGAAAAGATCCCCTGGAGAAGGGAAAGGCTACCCACTCCAGTATCCTGGCTTGAAGAATTCCAGAGACTGTTTAGTCCATGGGGTCACAAAGAGTCAGACACTACTGAGTGAATTTCACTTTCACTTTCATAAGTTGCACCATGCTGGTTCTGTGGAGCTTCATGGATATAGGTAGCAGGTATGCTATCAATACATTCAACACACACAGTTTCTTCAATGGTCTGGAACGATGCTGTCCATATTATCAGTGTGGATGGGTGTGCATCTGTCAGCTTCCTTCTCCATTAATTCCCTTCTCTTAGATTATTTTTTTAAAGGACATGATATTGAATTCCAGTAAAGAAGTCAGTATCATGCTCCCCTAGAGGTTCCTCTGGCATGCTTAAATCAGCTGAGCCAGAGAGAAGAGTGACCCACTCTTGAAGAGCACCAGGAATCTGTGTGGTAACTGCACTATTAAACTCAGTTCTCTCTCTACTTATTTAGTAGACAGTTGCTTTATACATCAATTAATTTATTAAAAACAAATACTTATTAAGGCTCCCTTTGCTCCAGTTTTTCTGGAGGTCACAATTATTATACAATAAATCTAATTCCAGCCATCAAAAATTCAAAGTCTTTGCCGGGGGGACTATATACTGAATTACACAAGAAGAAACTGATGAATAAAGATACATTGTTTTGAACTTTTCCAAGAGAGTTAAAAAGAACATGGTGTACATATATTTAGGAGTCAGCAGGATGGATAATCTTTAGGAGAAGGCAGACAAAGGGTGAAAAACAGAAAAATGAGAACAAAGAGATTGTGATGTTTTAGATTTTAGAACAAGGGAAACTTTGAGAAATAGGCAGAGTCATCAGTGTCAAAAAACTGGAAAGTGGTGAAGGTGGGTGAACAGTGAGGGACAACCGTTGCCCATGATGATGAAAGACTCACCAATGTCAGCTTTTAGCAACCTAAATATCCATTGACCGATGAATGGGTAAAGTTGAGGTATGTATATACAGTGGAATATTACTCAGCCATAGAAAGAAATGAAATCTGGTCATTTGTAGAGATGTGGATGAACCAGAGCCTGTCACACAGAGTGAAGTAAGTCAGTCGGAGAAGAAAACAAATATCGTTAACGCATGAAGTGGTGCAGATGATCTTGTCGGCAGGGGAGGAATAGAGACACAGACGAGGAGAATGGACCTGTAGACCTAGCCAGGGGAGGGGAGGCTGGGACGAGCTGAAGGAGCAGCGCTGACATCTGCACACTGCCACGTCTGAAACAGACAGCGAGTGGGAGCTGCCCGGCGGCACAGGGGGCTCCGCGCAGTGCTCGGTGCTGACCTGGAGCGGGGGGAGGGCCAGGAGGGAGGGGGTACGTGTATGCTTGCAGCCGAGTCACTTCATCATCCAGCAGAGACTAACACAGTGTTTTGAAGCCATTATATTCCAATTAAAAAAATTAGCAATGGAATAGCGAACAAGGGAGGAGTGTTTGCCATTTTAAAATGATGTTATTCTAATTCTTTCTAAATAAAATTAATTATTTACATCATACAATAGGCAACCTTTACAGACTGGCTTCTGTACTTAGAAAGTCTCAAGTCTTCTTTATTCACTCAAGTCTCCTCCATGTCTCTTCATGGTTTGATAGCTCTTTTTACTGCTGAATAGCATTCCATTGTCTGGACATACCACTGTTTATCTACTCACCTCGGGCATCTAGGTTGCTTTCGAGCTTTGGCAACTATGAATAAAGCTGTTATAAATATTAATGTGCAGGGTTTTGTGTGAACATAAGTTTCCAACTTATTTGCATATATATGAAGGTGGGTTCTTTGTATATTTTGGATGTAAGTCCTTTATCACACATGTGTTTTGCAAGTATTTTCTCCTAGATCATGGGGATTATCTTTTCATCCTCTTAACAGAGTTTGCCTAGCAGAGATGTTTCTAAAATCTAGTCTAGCTTTTCAGTGATTTCTTTCAAAGGTCATGTATATAGTGTCATATCTAAAAAGTCATCAGCAAACCCATTTTCTAGGTTTTTCCTCATGTTTTAGAAGCTTTATAATTTTGCATTTTACATTTAGGTATATGGTCCATTTTCAGTTAATTTTTGTGAAGGATGTAAAGTCTGTGTCTAGATCTTATCCCCCATTTTTTGGCACATGGTTGACCAGTTGTTCCAAAACTATTTGTTGGAGTAACTATCTTTTTTTCATTGAATTGCCATTGCTCCTTTGTTGACTTTACAATCAATTGACTAGATTTGTGTGGCCTATTTCTGGATACTCTTTTCTGTTCTATGGATCAATTTGTTTATTATTTTCCAATGGCACATTATCTTCATGACCATAGCTTTTGAGTGAACACTGAAGTTTAGTGTTATCAGTCCTCCAACTTTGCTCCTCTTAGTAATATTTTGTCTGTTTTGGGTCTTTTGCCTTTCTATGTAAACTTCAGAATAAATTTCTTGATATTCAAATCATGACTTGCTGAGATTTTTATTGGCATTGTATTGAACCTAGAAATCACATTGGGAATAACTAACTTAACAATATTGAGTCTTCATATTATAATTTAGAATCTAGACGCCATTGTTTGAAGATATAGCATTCTAAAACATGGAGGTTATTTTCAGGAACTAAAGAACAGACAATTCTGGGTTTATGCAGATTATAGTAAAAGTAAGATACAGAGTCTATTTTGCTTCTTAAAAACACATTTACTAAACCCAAGAGTGTTGCCTATATATGTTAATATATCAGTTCATGCTCAGGAGGTTTATCTCTATCAGTATGGGCTCTGTAAGACTGCAAGGATCTCGGACACCCTCATAATGAAAAATGCACACATTTCATTCCTTTAAGAAGACACAGATTGTGGAAGCTCACAAACTTGCCTTGTGTTTACCAAAAATTCTAGTCCCTTATACATAGTCACCACAAAATGCCATCAAAAGCACATCTAACCTCCAAAAAGTAAAGATGGTATTGCTTCCTGCCTTTTGTTAAAAAGACATTAGCAGATTTTCAACTTATTCACCTTTTATGCTTCTGACAAAGAAAATCAACCTCCAGGGTGATGTATGTTTAATACTCTGTAACTGTTTGAAACTAGCTCGACAGCTAGTTATCCACTTTTCAGTTCATAACATGGAACCCATGGATTAAAGCCATCATCAACTTCCCATCAAAATAGGGTGGATTTTAAACTCATTCCCACTCCCATCCTCCAAGACACTGTTCTCTGAATAACTGAAAGA